>NC_058094.1:55833125-56163750 GCF_020171115.1 Neogale vison | reverse complement strand
TAAAGAATTTTTAGAGTAAATACATTCAGCTATAAAATAAAAGAATTTCAAAATTTTACCTCTTTAATAAGTAAAGAAATGAGATGTTAAAGCATGTGCAAAATAAATCTGAAGACATGCACACAATCAAGTAACCTGAAATTAACTTACAGATAGATAAACAATTGCTTAATAGTCAATGAGCCTTGAAATGCAATGTTTGGATTCATCTTTTAGGGCAGGGAGGATGGGGAAAAAAAACATTTTTACATTACTACCAGAAAAAATTCACTTGCATCTTTATGAACAGGAACATTCTGTATCACCATCTGCCCCACACAAGTTAACTTCTACCTCTAAAAATTTCAAAACAAACCAGTTAAAACCAATGATAGAACAGTCTCTATAAATCCAGTAACCCCAAGGGTCTGCTGAACATCAATTATTCCATCATAAAGATAAACTGTAAGCTTTTAACCTATTTTAAAGATTTCACATTTTCCCCACCACTATGTCTTTCTCATGCCCAGGAGATGTATTCTTTCCTTTTAAGAAATAATTTATTGATTATTTACATTATGTTAGTGCTGGTACAAGTTATTGGTAATGCAAAGTTCAGTAATCTATAGAGCCATCCATCAAGGATATTTTGGTAAAGATTGATAAAATCAAGTGAATTATCACTTTCAATCCCATGGGGTAATGATATGATAGAGGGATGAATGAAGCCCAATATGTCATGTTGCCATAGTAAATAAGCTAAACATACAAATAAACCAGGATTTGAGAAAAATATTCCTTCAAGAAACAATATTTGAGCTCAACCCTAAAGAACATGTAAGATAACTAATTAGATTTGTACTTCCCATAATTCTGGAGGCCAAAAGTCAGAGATCAAGATGTCATCAGAGTTGATTTCTTCCAGGTCTCTCTCTTAGGCTTGTAGATGGACATCTTCTCCCTCTGCCTTCACAAGGTCTTTCCTTTCTGCATATTTTTGTCCTAATCTCTCTTTTTATAAAGACACCAGTTACAATGGAGTAGGTCCCACACTGATGATCTTATTTTAATTACCTCTTAAAGGCACATTCTGAGCTACTGAGATACTCAGGTTTAGAACTCCAACATATAAATTCGGAGGTGGAGGAAGGAGACACAGTTCAGCCCATAGCAGTGCCTAATCTAAAAATTCATTAATGAAGATTTTTTACTAAAGAAAAGAGATTAGATTGTTGTTATCACAGAGAAAATGGCCCATAGGAAGACTGAATTTAAAAAGGCACACCATGCAGTGAAAAAACAATTTTAGTGAAATAATGTTTTGACATATCTCCCAACTTACTTTATTTTTTATGTATGCATATACAAAGGTATGCATATACTTACTTTCCTCCTATAATCTTTTAGCCATGAAAAATAAGACCTGTGGCTGATATCTATTATCTCAGGAAAGAGACTACCAAAATGATTTAGAATAGTGAAAGCCATTGTTTCATTTCTAAACTCTTAGTTTCAAAATAAACTTTTACAACTATATTCTTAAAAGTATATAACAACTATGTAATTGTCTCAAAACTTGACTTTATAGAAAAGAATGAAAAAACACTTGTAATCTGTTGAATGGAGGAGGGAGTTGGAGGGTTGCATTCTGAAGAGAAAGAGGGAAAATTAAGAAGTCGTATGTGTGCTGGGGAGAGATGGTTGATAGAAAAGCCTAAATGAGGAAGTGTAGTTTTTTGCTTCCAAGAATAATATGGTGCTCTTGAGATGGCAGAAATTAGTTAAGAGAAGTCCTAGTCTAATCAAGATGGGTTTGAAAAGCACCTCAGGTCCCCTGCTTTTATATAGTATTTAGAACAGAGGTTCTCTTAATTCTTTGATTTTATGACCACCCCATAACTTTATAAATTATTGAGAAGCACACAGAGTCATAATATTTATTCTATTTAAAATTTAAAATCTACAACTTACTATACTAGAAATTCAAACAAAATTTTAATGTTAACATGAAACAAATAATTTTCAAAAAATAGTAAGTAAGAGAGATTTTGATTTACATTTTTCTAAACTTCCTTAATTTCTGGCATAATAGAAGACAGCCAGTTTCCCATATTTGCTTCTTCAATCAACAATGTATCTTTTATGATATGTTAAAATCATTAAAGAATACCCAGACATTTATATGGAAATGACAGGAGTATCTAAATGACTGAGATAATTATGAATATCTTTCTAAGGTACTATGCCAACATTCTACAAGTGATAGTTTCTTAACCATACACTATTACACCAAAATCCAGTGGTCTATCTTATACTTTGATTGGTGGTTTTACCCATGCATTTGTAACTAGTCATTTACAAAATACTGGTTCACTGTGGTAAGGATAAAATAGCTACTATTGCAAATTGGTACGATTGCCTTGATTTTGTGCTGAGCAATTTTATTCCAGATTGCTTTTCCGCCATCAAAAACACGGATCTAGGCAATCCAAGGAGTCCCAAATTCCCCGGGAGTGATACAGACACAGTGAAAAGAAACCTGCATTTTAGAAGAGAAGGTGGGAAAACTGGGCCTCATGACTTGAGACTGTGGGCTGCAGCACTGTGTGCCAGTCCATGTCCAAAAGATCAGGTGGATCTAGTCATATTTTAACAGATACTGGTGAAGAAATTTCAGGGGTCAGACTAGTTACGAATATCTTCAGAATAAATCAGCATAAGAACTAGACATCTCTTCCTTATATCAAGATGATATTTAAAATCACTAAAAGTTTCATTAGCTGTCAGACAAAAGGGAAGGTGAAGCTTGAAGGTAAGAATCAATACATGCCTGTGCAGAAATTCATGATGGGCTGAGATAATGATAGCTGAAAGAGACTTCTTTAAGTCTAGAAGAAATTGAGTCATTATCAATGTGCAACCTTTGATTTTTTTTTTTTTGGTTTGTTTGCTGTTTGTTTATTCATTTGTTTGCTGTTGTTTGTGTTCTTCTCAGAATACAAATCGTGGTGGAAGAGCGGGATGAAATCAGTTCTAAAAGCAGGTACAAAGGGTGTCTTAAATATTTATAATAAATGAGTAATTTAAGGTTTATAATAAATATAACCAATCCTTCTTACATATATAACATAAGAAAAATAAGAAAAAAAGGTATGAGATATCTATGGGCTGCTTTAACTAAATTTTTGTTAAATAAGTTATGAATTGTTAAATATATAAAAATAGGCACCCCTGCCTACAGAAAATGCTCAAAAAAGACCAAACCTACCAGATGGAATTCTGATATGAAATATTTATGTTTTACAGATTATAAACAAAACACTTCTTCATATTTCTATAAAAAACAATGACCATCCCCCATGCTTTTCTGACATTTGTGTTTCCACTGTGATAATTTAGTAACTAGGGGGCTAGGAAATAAGTGTGTTGATTAAAAGACTTGTTCATATAACTATTTTTTCTAATGAAAAACTTTATAATAGAAAAAACAAATTATTTTATTTTCAAATGAAACTTCTCTGTGAGTTGTTTCTCAGCTATTTACAATAAATATATTTTACATTAAAAAACTTGTGAGAAAATTTATTCCTTACTTTTTCACATTCCATTTAATGTGAGAAACTCCATTTTTTGCCAACACTAAAAACTAAGTGTCTAAAGTGAATGTTTTGTGCATGCACTAGCCTTTAAACATATACACATAACTATATCTACATCTATGTCGGTATCTATGCCTACTTAAGTTTAGGCTATAAGAAAAGTTCAAATTAAAATGCTAATAAGTACTAACTCAATTTATTTTTACTGTGGTTCACTAAAACTTTTTTTAATGTTCCTAATTTATACTCTAGATGTACAAAATAGAATGAGAAGTAGCAGATCCAGTTATTATTTTAATTGATTTTGGAGTCATCTTCAGAATACACATATATATAATAACTCTTTGAACACGAGTGTTAAATTTAAATTAGGCTCACTGAATAAATGACCTGGAATTCAGCAAACTCTTTGTCCAAAGGGTAATATGCATAAGAAATACTTAAGATAGCCATTCAGAAGCTTCTATGAGAAAGCTACCTTTAAAAATACAAATCAAAGAGATAGACGAAAAAGTATGTAATATGCTGAGTGTTATGAAACACTGATGAGTTTCTAGAGCCTTGAGGAATCTCTAACTAGAATGTAATACTGTCAGTACATGACCTCTAAGAAGGTCAGACAATCTGAGACTAATTACAGAAAAGATGAAGTTAGAAGTAAGATATGTAGGATTTAAAATGTGAAAATCTGAATACAATACCAAGAAGTAAATCATTTCAGGGTTTGAAACAGCAGTGTACCCCACGTATTTGGGTTTAGAATCATTATTCAGGCAGCAACTGAATGATGGCATGGAGAGAATGGAAGCTAAAGGAAGAGAAATAAGTTAGAAAGTTATGTGTAAAATGCAGATATGACGCAAAAAACTCACACAAATGTAGAGAAAGATATTTTCAAGAGATATTTGAAAGAAAAATTAATACGACTGTGATTATCATATTCGCCAATTTTAAGATGCACAAATTTACATTTTAAAATTTCTGAAATCTTAAAATGGGTGGTACCTTATAATCACTGAGGCACAGGAGGGGATCATGACTTAATTACATAATGGTGTAATCTTCAAAAACATAACATCATGCCTCACATGCAAGTTTAAAATGAATGCACATCTAAAATTTATTAAATTCTTTAACTGATGAAGAAACCAAAGCAAGATACAAAACCAGTTCAGAGGAATATGTGAAGAAAAAACATATTAAGCCATCTAGAATGCTGTAATAAATTTGCTATTGGGTGCAAAATTGGTTTGTGTCTTATAAAGCAATGAAATGAGTAGACTCATCTTTTGAATCAGTTTTATCTCTATCAGACAAAATGCATTTTTGTTTATATGACTAAGAATCACTTGTTTTTTATTCTTTTTTAACTACTAAACATCTACCTCAGTAGAGTTGTATAATTACCTAAATAACAGAAAGAAAAACACATGAGCACACCTTCCTATAATCAGATAATCCATAAAGAGTCTACTACACAATTCTCAGCACTGCACTGAAAAAGATATTCCTCTATGTTGTCATTTCCAAGTCTGGACAGTTTTTACACAGTTTTGGTTGACTCATCATATTCAACTATAAAAATTATCAACACCAAAACTTGTGCTGAGTAGGTGTCAGAGTCTTGAAATGAGATCTGAGACCAGAGTATTCATCTAATCCCTAGGTATCAAATGGTTGCTTGGTGGGTTGGTAGATCAGGTATGTCAAGACCATCTCTGAGCTTTAGTTCATAACTGAAAGGCTGTTTCAAGAACTAGAGGCACTACCAATCAACTGCGCATAACTGACCCCAATAAACTACCTCAACAACAACAGCACATGACACATTCTTCTGAAGCTCACAAGGGACATTCCCCAAGACAGACCACATTCTGGCCCTAAAATTCACCTTAATAAGTCTTAAAAAAAATAGAAATCAGGGGCACCTGGGTGGCTCAGTCGGTTATGCACCTTCCATAGACTCAGGACACAATCCCAGGACCCTGGGATCAAACCCTGAGGTCCAGCTCCCTGCTCAGAGGGGACCTTGCTTTTCCCACTACTCCCCGCTCATGCTCTATCTTGCTATCTCTGACACTATCTCTGTGTATCTCTCTCAGATAAATAAATAAAATCTTTAAAAAAACAGAAATCATACAATGTATGCTTTCCACCACAATGTTATAAAACTAGAAATCAACAAGAAAAAGATAGCTGGAAAATCCCTAAATACTTAGAGATCAAAATGAAAACTTCTAAATGCCACATGGGTCAAAGGAGAAATCTCAAGAGATATTAATAAATACTCTGAAAATATAACTTATCAAAGTTTATAGGATTCAGCAAAGCAGCTCATAAAGAGAAATTCATGATATTGAATTCATATATAAGAAAAGAAGAGGAATTTAACATCACCAAAGAAGACAGAAAGATGACAAATAAACATATGAAAATATTTTCAGCATCAAATATCATCAAGAAACTGCAAATTAAAACAACAGTGAGATTCTACTATGCATGCAACAGAATGGCCAAAATCCAAAACACTAGAACACTGAATGCTGGCAAGGATGTGGAGCAATATGAACTCTCACTCATTGCTGGTAGAAATGCAAAATGGCATAGTCACTGTAAGATAATTTGACAGTTTCTTATAAAACTAAACATTCTCTTATCATACTATCTACCAACTACACTTTTTGGTATTTACCTAAAGAGTTAAAGTGAATGAGTTGAAAATTTATGTTCACACAAAAATCTGCTCACAGATATTTATATCAGCTTTATTCATAATTATCAAAATGTGAAAACAACCAAAGTATCCTTCAGGAGGTGAATGGATAGATAAACTGAAACATCCTGACAATAGAATATTACTCAGTACTAAAAAGAAATGGAGCTATCAAGGTATGAGAACACATAAAGGAAACTAAAAAGCATGTTATTAACTGAAAGAAGCCAATCTGAAAAGGTGGCATAAGTGTGATTCCAACCATATGACAAATTGAAAAAGGCAATAATGGAGTCAGTAAAAAGATCAGGGAGTGCCACAAGTTAGTAGGGAGAGAGGAATAACAGAGAACAGAGGATTTTTTTGGCAGTGAAAATACTCTGTATGATACTATAATGATGGAAATATGTAGCTACATTTGTCAATATCCATAGAAAGTGCAACACCAATATTGGACCCTAATCTTTTTTTTTTTTAAGATTTATTTATTGGACAGGGAGATCACAAGTAGGGAGAGAGGCAGGCAGAGAGAGAGGGGGAAGCTGAGCAGAGAGCCCGACGCGTGGCTTGATCTCAGGACCCTGAGATCATGAGCTGAGCTGAAGGCAGAGGCTCAACCCACTGAGTCACCCAAGTGCCTCTTGAACCCTAATCTTAACTATGAACTTTGGAGAATAACGATGTGTCTATGTAGGTTCACAGATGGTAATAAATGTACCGCTGTGCTGTGGATTATCAATAGTGAGAGAGCTTGTGTATGTGTGGGGCCTGAGAACTCTCTGAACTCTCCACCTCCGTTTGGTGTGAACACAAAACTTCTCTAAAAAAGTAAAGTTTATTATTTTAAAAAAGCTGGCTCAAAAGCTCAGTACCAATGACCCAACTGAGTGTTAAAAACACAGACACTAACAATTCTCAGTTCCAAAGCAAATACGAAAAAAATATATATATACATATATATATACTTTGAAGGTTAAAAAGTTTTAAAAGTATCTTAAATTATTTTCTTCATATTTTGTTTTTAATGTAAGTGCAAAAATAACTGATATAATCAATGCCTACTTCAGTATGAAAAAAAACTAAATATAAAAAATACTCTAAGAAGAAAGCATTGCATTACTACTGGTTGTTGGGGGGGTTGTGCAATATAAATTTTTTTTTTAAAAATCCCTTAGTCACTAGCATCTTAGAATTAGATGCAATATGGTAGTGTAAGAAATAGTGGTTGCTGTGTATGAGAAAAATACTAAGTCCTACATCATAGGGCATAACTGTATCAAGTGCTAAGAGAGTACAGTAAGAGATAAGTAATTCAAGTATAACTAGGTGTAGAACTAGAGATAGTAAGTTCAGACCAAAATTCCAAGAAGAGATTGGAAAATAATACACAATCTTCTAAAGTAATACTGAGGATCTGTGAACTATTTTTATTATTTCTAAAAATTCAATAATATTCAGCCATAATAAAAGATATTTATTTTTCTTAATGGTTTTAATTAGTTAATTCTGGAAAAAATTATTGAGGGATCTTAGCTAAATAATAAATAAAATATGCAAGGTCAGATTTACTAATTTTAAATAAAAAGTTTAGCTAGAATTATCTTCCCATAAGTGTGGTATTTATCCATACTCATTAGCACTAGACACTGATATTAAGCAGAATTCTCTTGAGATTTTTAATTCTATAGAAAAGGATTGCTTTCAAGGTTTTACCTCTTTGTACATTACTGAAAGTGTTGTTCTATTCCAACTGTCTATAAAGTAATAGGAACTCATACCTTGTCCTTGATACTTTCTTTGCTCTACAACTGAGGTTTCTTTTATTATTTACTCAATGATTTCTTGGAGGAAGAGTTTCATCCGCTTAGCCTTATTTATCTATAAAGATCTAAAATATGTAAGAATGAAGGTCAAGAAAGTCAACCCAGATAAAAAATTTAAGAAAAGGCCAAAATTTACAAAACCAAAAAAATAATGAAACTGAAATAAACTGGAAATCAGAGGTTAGGTGAAAGGCGAATCATAGATGAAAACGAAAAGGTCACACAGTGAGCTGTATCCTCCCAATTTCCTCAATTTCCATCCAAAGAACAAAGGAAGATGCTGTGCCCATCACTTGAAATTAAGGCAGCAAGATCTCTAAGGAAAATAAAAAATGCCCTCATTTAATAAAGCAAGATTACTGAAAAATCCATTGATGTCTACATCACAACTAACTCAGAAGAGTAAGAACCCATCATTAACAAATTCACGGACGTTGTTTCAGCTTTTCAAGGAAGACTAACAACTCCAAGAACTTCAGAAATTGTTATTGGTCTATGGCTGTTCTGCATTCCTCCAAAAGGAAAATCAATCTCCAAGGCATTCTTCATAGAAAAGTCTTGGATATGATACACATGTCTCTCTCACAAGACAGAACAATTTTTGCTGACTCGGCAGCCTCTCTGCTGCATCTTCATCTGTGAACTGGGAATAGTCATGCTTGTCACATAGGATTAATGGTATAATATTCATAAAATACTTTGAACTTCTCAGATAGTGGACCCTATAAATAAGATATATTAGTATTACTATGATAATATGTAAAAGTACAGTTATTATACACCTAAAAATTGATCTTTTTCACTGATCCATGGATTATAGCTATATTTAATTACTATAAAATGGATAGAAAGTCTTTTTGAAATAAAAGCTAAAAAGAGAGTTTTTTTTTCATTCAGGTGTTAGTGGAATTTTTTTTTTTAATTCCAAGCCAATTACAAAACATTATAGAAAAAAAAAAAACAAACAAACACTTAAAAAGGACTACTCTTCATGAGTTCCTCACATATTAGGCATATAACATATGGGATAAGGTTGTAGAAATCTGAAAACCTCCTCTTTCAAAAATTTCTACTTCATTTTTTTATAAAAAGATAGCCCAGTGGCTCCCCTTGACTTTTTTCAAATATCAGTAACTCCTATTTTTCCCTTATGCATTTATATATTAAAATGTTTCATCTACCAGATGAAAATTGATTACATGTTAATGTCATTACATTTTTTGTTAATACATGCTGGCTGGTTCCTCACCAGTCAGAGCTAATCAACACACTTTTAAGTGGAATTGTATTACAAAAGTAGCAACAACTGCATAAACAAAAGAAAATACTATCCTTATCAGTACATACCATTGTGAGTATATATGCTTTTTTTTCTCATTCATAGAAAAATAGAAATGTCTTCATTAGCTAAAATAAACTACCCTAAGCCTAGATGACCCCAGTTTTGAAATTAATGCTTACAAAAGCCATATTTGAAGTCAAGACAAGAGTTCCATTTAATAAACCATCTTTTTCTTGAGACTTTGTAGGACATAGAAGGTTTTAGTAGCTGGCATTGTTTTAAGTGAATTAAATGTTATCTATGCTTTTAATCTTCACAAAAAGCCCCTGAGATGAACCATTATTATTCCCATTTTCACAGATGAGGAAACGGGGACATCCAAAGATGAATTCATCCAACTCTCAGAATTAAAAAGAAAAAGAGTCAAAATTATTTGTATTCAAAAAGAATCCCAGAAATTAGGCTTTACAATATGCACTACTACCCACTGTGCAGAAGCCCTCTCATAAAAAGATGTGCAAAACCTAGGTAAGATATAGCTAAATATAAATTTAATTAGTGGTTGTCTCATAGTCACAATTTCAAATATGTAATAAGTATTCTGGAATAGGTCAGAAACTTGGATCTACATAAACATGGAAGAGCATTAAAGAAAGAATAAGTAAAACACTTTCTACATGATAATTTAAAAAGCAATTTGTATTTAAAAAAAAGAAACAATATGAATGACTCCCACAGACAGATACCTAATTGTATTCATTAAATATTCAAGTTGACTGAACTTCCATTTTCTCTTTGTGTATCTCCTAGTGAGGAGGAGGATGCATAAATTCTTGAGGAACTTCAATGCCCCCCTTCAGTGTCTCCCTCCCCAAATTTTTCTCCAAACTATACCCAATAATTACCAGTAATAACTCAACCATTTCCCTCTCCCACCTACAAGCACTGTCAGGAATTACAAACTCACCTTAAGGAGATTTTAAGATCAGTCAAAAGAAATATTTATTATTCTGATCAGGTGAGGACCCCCTTTCAGAAAGCACTTCAAGTATGATGCTATTGGAAAGCTGTACTCTCTATACTTTCCCCTACTTCTGAGTTACCACTACACGGCAGCCACAGTAGAAAGAGCTATTAAGGTGCTGGGAAAAAGATGAATAGGATACACCCCTTATCTCAAGTATTCACGAGCAGTAATAAAAAGTATAAAAAGAATGTCAATGCATTTTTTTTTAACTTCAACTTGTCCTTAAGTCAAATCTGAGTCCAATGGCTTAGCCACAGCAGCAACAAATAGCTCACCAATAAAGGTTGGCTGCATTATTTCTATCCAATGAATCATAACTTAATTATAACTTAAAGCAGCTATTGTAAAATATTTTTATTTTTTAATTAATCTATTTGAGAGAAAGAGAGGATGCATGAGGTGTAAGGGGGAGGGCAGAGAGTGAGGGAGACGAGCAGACTCACAGATGAGCACAGAGCCTGGTACAGAGCTCAATCCCAGGACCCTGAGATCATGAGCTGAGCTGAAACCAAAAGTCCAATGCTTAACGGACTGTGCCACCAGGTTGCCCCTAGAAGTATTTGGGGAGGCAGTCCAATTTAGTCCAATTTAGAAATGACACTTCCATCTCCTGCTTCCTCCCTCCCTTCCTTCCTTCCTTCCTTCCTTCCTTCCTTTCAGGTCTTCTTTCTCTCTACTCTCTCTGTCCCTTTCTCCCTCTTTCCCTTCCTTCATCCTCTCTACCTTAGATTAGATTTACCACTGGAAATGTCTGAATAGCTCCTGTTCTTGTAACAAAATAAAATAATAATTCTATATATTACCAGTGTCATGTCTCCAAAGTTCATAACAGAATTTTTTTTTCTCACTTTGTAATCTAAGTACAGACAAGAAAAAGTAAGAAACACTGACTGTTTTTCAAAGTGAAAGAGAAATGTCAATTAAATATGAAAATCTAGAAATAGTTTCCTTTTTATTTCTTGAACACCTGATCAAAATCATCAAGGGAAGTGATTCATTGCCTTTTAATGAAATACCAAAACTCCTACTATCCTGTTAAAAACATATATTAACTAATTATTATAAAATATATTTGAGTCCTAGAATTTACTATGTAATATTTCACATATTGAGATTGTTTTAGAAATAAAATCTTACGGGTTTTTGGTTAAGTTAATAGTACGCAGATTGCAAGTAATGGACATACAATAGCTATATGAAAAAGAATAATAAACATCACAGTAGGAACTACATGCATAACCCTATTTTGCCATAATTACTTGCTGAACTCACCATATTATAAGGCAAGTATCATGACTATCTTTCAGAAATGCAGAAAAGCAGTTTGCTATTCTCTCCTACATTCTCCGGGTTTTTACAGGGTGGTTCATTTTGTCTCCACTGTGAAATATCTTAAAAGGTACCATGGTATTCTGATGCTAGCAGTAATTTATTATCCCCTTTAATCTTGTAAAATTGCCCTTTGCATGTAATAATTTGTTATTCTTTTATTAGACCTTCTTCTGCATACTGTGTTTATCATAAAGATGTCACCATTGTGATGCCTAGCAACCATTACAATGTTCTGGAGGTGTTTGCATATATTTTCCTGGGGGAGAGATCTGCGTGGTCCCTGCATGGGAGAGCTGTCAGTGGATTGTGATGTATGAGGATAAAAGGAGCCCCTGCTGCAGATTCCAATAAGCTCAAGTCACGGCCTGAAAGCAGTGACTTGGGCATCACTATACCGTGTTAGAAAATGTGTCAATTATCACATGGACCGCCTAAGGGTATTGCCTGGGTCTAGGTCATAAAACCATCAAGACTGAAGGGGGAAAAAATTGATGAAGAAGTAAGTTGAGTTAATTGATAACAAGGAAGCCTGTATATGGAATGTTCATTGTAACTTGAGACCCCCCAATTTTTTCTGAGACGCTTTCCTGTGGATGATCCCATGAGTAAAACTAAAGCTGTCTATCTTCTCCAACATAAAGTATGTATAACTGGCATTTTAGACATTTCCTAAAAGCCAAGTAGGTAGTTGTCAAACTGGTCAGGAAGCCATAAAAATAAAAATAAAATCATGCTAATAATGTTATAGTTGTTTTGCTATTATTGTGATTCTTAATATATGATGCCACTGTCTATATGGAAATACAGTGGGGACCACTTAAATATGTAGCCTAGGGCTTAAGTCATGAAAGCTTTATGCACCATTTATGTTGGTTTCTATGCAGTTTACTCAGGGAGAAGGGAAAATACTTATTTTTCATACATTTACAGTGGTTTCAAAGCTACTTGAATTACCCCCTTTATAAACATCCTTGTATTCGCCTGAATTACTGGTAATATTTAAGGCATTTGTATCAGATAAGTTCCTTTAAGATATCACTCTTTACTAGGGATGGGAATAATTATTAAAGAAAAAGAAACCAGCTCTCTACATAAGGTGCCCAAATCACCAGTCGATAAGGCAGTTTTGCTAAAAACTAATAATATAATATAAATAATATCAAGAAGGCACTTTGCTCAAAATATTTAGGCATCCACACATAGATCCTGAGGTACCTGAGATTACTGCCTCAGACCTTTCAAAAGCACATCACTCTCAAAATACATTGTGAGGACAGGGGGCACACAGGCCAGAAAATTATGTCCTTTTATTGGGGTTAAACAAAAAGATTCTTCTGTACTAAATTTTCAGTTTTATGAAGAACATATAAAAACATGGCCTCTCTCACTTAAAATACAATTGGAGAAACATTTTTCATAGCAATAATGTTAATAGTCATGATAATTATAAGCAATATTGCCCAGTATAGATTTATCTTCTGGCATCAGATTTTTCTTTGAAGGTAAATACAAATTTTGAGTAAGATGAAGCCATATCAGAAAAAAAACAAAAACAATAAAAATGGGCCTCATTAAAATATTTAACTAAAACCTGTCATCTCTTCAACTGAAAGCATGTTCTTACTACAGACCAGTATTCCAGGAAAGCGGACAGACACTTTATTAAGTCTTGTCTCTCATCTATTCTATTTTTGTATAAATTGGCATAATTCTTCTATACGTGTAAGGACAGCAATGCGATCTTCCAAAGAGATATGTAAGTTGTTGTTGTTGCTATTTTTATACACTATATGGCAAGTGGAAAGATGACAGATTCTGGAATCTGTAGGCTTACCTTTGCTACATGCTATATAGATAGTTGCTAAAATTATAGAAGCCTTAGGTTACATTTCTAAAGAAAAAAATGTCTAATATGGCAATACCTGTTCATCCTGCTGCACAGAACTATGAGAATCAAATAGAATAATTGCTGTTAAAATGTTTCAGACAATAAAGTGTCACAAAATATTAGTCCTAATTATCCAAAGGTTAGGCTTACATTATTTTAGTTCATTGGTATTATCTATTATTATTGTTTTCAAAATATGCTCAATTATTTAATTGCCTAGGAATTTTTACAATAGGCCAAAACTTTCTTTTGATAGTTTAATAAAACAAAAGAAGGGCTACTCTGGACATATATTAGGTTATCAATTTGCAGCTTATTCTTCCTTTCTTTGTAATAATTACAAGAATTCGTTCTGAAATGGGATGGATTATAAGTCTGTTCCCCAAATATATAAAAATTCCAAATTTTAGCCTGGAACTATAGGACATGAGTTTGGAGACAATTCAGGTTAGGGAGTCCACATAAAAGCAGTAAAGGCAGAGTGGGGTGAGGAGGGTAGTAATTCGAACAGAAACTGTTTCAAAGATAATATTATACTCCATTCTTTTAGAAAATAATAGCTGGAATGATCCCTGGGCACTAAAATTTAATTGGACCTGCTGTAATAATGTGGGGTGTGGAAAATACACTTTAAAACTGACCTGAGTGTTTGCCATGGTTTTCAATGAAGAGTTTCCTTTATCTTATTGCAACAAATTTATCTTCTAGGGATATCTCAGGAAAGAAATGGGCAACTCTTCAAACAAGATAAATGGAAACTTTGTAATGAAAACTCCTGTATCTCAGGTTTATAACAATACCCACTCATTTGTACCTGTGACATAATAGCTCATGAAGAAGGACTGCCTGGAGAAGAACCATGTTCTCTTAGATAATAAATAAAGAATGTGCTGATATCCAGACTGCAAGCAACTCTCTTAGCCAGAGCAGAATTGTTCCCGAACTAGCTCTATACTAATTGACAGAATGCAAATAATCCACTTAGTAGGGAATACAACCCAGTTAATTCATTAGAATTACATTCAGCTCAAGCGATGGACAGCCAAAATAGAAGTTGATCAAATAAAGCCACCGTTTCACTCTTTCACATACACAAAATCTGAGCATGAGCCGTGATTAAAAGGAATCTGGATATGATGGATATGATGTGATTAACATGTAGCTTTTATTTCATTGTCCAACATGACTCTTCAAACTCCAACATTCCAAATTCACATTCCAGCTGGAAGTATGAATGATAAGAAAACGTGCCTTATTTAGGATAAAAATCTTAACCACAAATACAGGAAAAATAGTTTTGTTTTTCCCACATCCATCATTCCAGGTTAGTTTAGTTGGCTGCTCTTCACTTCCGAAAGACACAGATTCCTTCTACCTTTTTTTTTCTCATCATTCCTAGTCTTAGTTTACACATCTAAATTTGAAACAAAGATATGTCCACCATGAAGCTCATGTGAAGGAGAAAAAGTAGGACACATGAGGAATTTTTCAAGTCTGAGAACCAGAAATGACACATATTAATCATTTGACTCATCTTTTATTGGCAAGAATATCATAACATGGCTACATTTGGAAGTGATTAAGGCTAGGTAAGGCATTATTGGCCTGGGCATCTACCTTCCAGCTACAAATGTCTTATTATGAAAAAATAAAAAAACAAATATTTGTTTTTACTTAGATGTCTGCTCCACAAATGGTTTATAGATCCCTTTTCAAGTCACATATGATGAACACACACAACACTTTCATTTACTGGAACATAGTCATAGGGCCCTGGCTACTTACAAGGAAGATGGGGATTTACAGCCTTTCTTCTAGGCAGCTGTGAGCCCAGGGAAACAAAACAACACCTTCTAGTGACAATAAGGGATAGGAAAATTGAATCTTTTACATTAGGCAACCAAAGTAAATATACTAAGCAAAAGATATTATCATTTTAATTTAGCATAATATTTAAGGACAAGCATTCTTAATGGTGGCAGTTGACAGACTGAATGGATGTGCTGTGTATTGGCATGGGAAACTGACAAAGGATGAGTAGTGGAGAAGAAATCGGTAGTTATATTTGGGACATGTTAAATCTGAGTTATATATTTCTGTGTAAACTTGAGCAAAGAACTGTATCCCAGATTTCTGACCTATAATTTGAGAATAATAATTTTATTGACTTCATGAAGTTATTATGAGGATTAAATTCATTAAGACATTCTTATCTAAACCTTTAGAACAGTGACTAAAACATAATGATGGCTCAATAGGGTTAAGTGATAGAAAAATAGAGATGCCAAAGAGAGATGACTGAAAAGGAAGTTGGGTGTATGATTCTAATTCAGAGGGACAGGTCTGGGGTTCGGGGTAGAAATTTGTAGGCTTTAATATCTAGGTGGTATTTAAAGCTTTAGGAGTAAGGGAAAAGACCTGGGGATTGAATGTAGATAGAAAATTAAGAACTCAGATGCTTAATATCTGAGAAATCCAGTGTTTGGAGGTGAGGAAAAATGAAAAGGAAGATCTAGAAAAGGAAACTGAAAAGAAATCACCAGTGAGGGAGGAGATCCCAGTGCACCACAAGAAAGACTTCATGTTTCCTACTTGACATTCAATGAGCCCAAAACACCAAGATTAAATTGATTAATGGGGGAGCACCTGGGTGACTCATTCAGTTAAGTGTCTGCCTTCGGCTAGGGTCATGATCCCAGGGTCCTGGGATTGAGCCCCACACTGGGCTCTCGGCTCAGTGAGAAGCGTGTTACCCCCCGCCTCTGCCTACTGCTCTACCTGATTCTGCTCTCTCTCTGTCAAGTAAATTAATAAAATCTTTTTAAAAAAATTTTAGTAACTAGTTAATTAATGGAGTAAATGGTATTTTCTTATTGTAGCACTCAAGTTAAAGGAATTGAGATTACACAGCCATAATTGGCTCTAACTGAATCCATATTGACAAAATGTGACTCCTGCTCCTAATTTCACATTGTCTCCGAAACATTTGTTTGAAATTGTACATTAATTTTTTGTCAGAGGTCTATATCAAGGCTACATGTCTACAGTCTCCAAAAGTCATCGTAACATATGCTCATATTTAGTGTTCTAGCACCACCATTTTCTATAATGTCAAAGATCACCAGAGGTATTTCTTTATGACATATTCAACTATACTTCATGATCTTTATTTTATTGTATTCAACATTATTAGAAGTTCATCCTAATAATGGAGAAGTTAGAAGCAAGAAATTATAAACATGTTAAATATTTGTTTTGGTCTTCTTACATTGTCATACCTTATAATCATTCTGGCATTCAGAAGTCCTTGAATATTTAGTTCATGGAAAAAATGAAAGCCATTATTTTTCAAAATGAAAACTAGCTTTGATTTTGATTGGAAGTGAAGTGTGCATGTTAAGTTGTATTCTATCAAACTGGTTTTCTCAGTACTGGGCAGTGTTTTAGAGGTGACAATCTCTAAAAAACAATTTTCCATTTTCTTAACAAAACATTTATGTCTGATCACGATAGCTCAAAGTGTCTGAGTCCAAAATGGAATGGATTAGAATCAACTAGTAACTTAGGAATGATCGGAAAATGTTATTTTCCTCCAGAAGGGCAAGAATTCAATGTAATTTTCTAGGAAATATAATTTAGAAGTTGTACCGCAGTCTCTATGTTCATGTATATAGAAGTAAGCCAAACACACGTCTGTGCATATGTACACACACACACACACACACACATTTAACATATTTCTAAAAGGTGAACTAAGACAGAAACAGTGCGATCAGACTGGCAACATTAAGCATCCAATAGAACGTAAGGAAGAATATTTAAGTCAAATATAATGTTTTAGACCAAGAACTGTTTCTCTGATCAACATCAAATAGTTCAGAGATCTGCCAGTTGCTCAACCTCATGACCTAAGGTGATAGAAGACTCATAGCAAACGAAAACCAGCTGGATATATGTGTAGAGTACACGCTAACTGACTCCGAATCATGGAATGGATGTACAAACACAAATATGTGTGTGTACGCTGTGCGTCTGCTTCCTCTCAACTGCCCTCATTAGGTGGACTAAAGGCTCAGGCACACGTTTAATGTAATTGCTAGTAAATATGGTAACTATTTTCTTCTACTAAAGTTACAAAAATTCTTTGAATTTTATATCAGGAACTAAATTTGTAATGGAAAATGATGTTCGATGGTGTTTAAATGCAGAGTATGTCACTTTATAAAGCATAGGACTCTTTTAAGTTATTTTTTTTTTAACTTCTTGACATGTGTCACAATTTGGAATTCTGCTCTCATGGGATAAATGCCAGATTACATGGTGTAGTATTTTTATCCTCTGTACTTTTGCTGTAGAAGCATACAACATCAAAGGAGAAGCAGATCACTCACATCAGCAGAAAATGGAATAGGACTATAATATGCTGGCTTTGATCTTGCCTTCTCGTAATTATCTTGGCTGCATGCATGCATTGAGAGTAAGATTTGAATTAATAAGGCCAAGAAATCCTAGGAAATGTAAGAGGTATCCCTGAATATAAACTTCACCTTCAACATGATAGATTGCAGTGGAGTCTACCAAGTTGTGAGTTGTTAATTTAAAGCATTAATCCTGAAATGTTATTCTCTCTGAAACTCGTCACTGCTCATCATTGCAATGTTGGCAATTAAGACATTATCACTTTTAAGTTCCATTCACCTCTAGTAAAGAGTATTTACCTAACATTCATCTGGTTTTATGTAGGTTTTCCCATAAGAGGTCCCAAGGTAAAAAATCATTAATTTTTTTAAAGTCATCCTCAAAGCTCAGTCCACTCATTAAAAACTCCTCAAATATTGCCTTAGGAAAGATATTGTTTTTGATAGGGAAAATAAATCCAGTCATCAACATCTGCAAAGGATTTATACACAGAGCATGGGGATCTTATATTCTGAGCCAGTCTTTTCATTTTCCCGTTTGCTTATTTACCAGCGTCGATTACCAGATTGGCTGAGAGGAGGCTATTTTTCCCCTACATGAGTAAAAATTAGCCCGTCTCTTGGAGGTGAACAGGTGGCTATGTTTCAGGAATATCAAAGGCCAACATGCTCTGGAGATTAGGGAGTTTTCATCAGTGAAATATTTCTGCAATGCACGAGGATTCAATTCACTATGTAACTGATTAGCTACCACGTATAAGAGCTGTGGCACTCAGTCGACACCAAATAGTAGGTGTTTCGCTTGTATAAAAGTATCTCACAAGACATTGTGTACACTCTAACCAGAGACTGCTTCACCTACGGTAGTATCAAGACTGCTTTCATAAACTTGGCAACTTATCTGTACCTGAACTAAATTAGAACCAATGGATTCCATTTTTATCTACTAAATGCAAGGTAAATGCGCACGAATAGAGACATCAGACTGAATAATAGGGAAGCAAACCTCTGTTTCCTTCAGAACATTATACAAAAAGAAAGAAAAAAAAAGATGTTTCAAATCTTACAAAGCAGGGTTAGAAGCCATTCTTGTAGCAAACTGACAAAAGAACGAACTCCTTTGGAGAAACATTTCCTCTCGGGATTTAAAGTCATTCCCAATTCTCTCTAACGATCCAAAGTCATGTTGTCATAAATTAGGGTTGAGAAAGAATTTCCTTCCAAGAAAACAGCAGCCACAGCTTTCACATTTTTTAAGTGTTACAAATTCTAGTTTGCAGTATAAACAATAATAAAAGTATTTACTGTACTAAAAGTGATGTTCAGTTTTATCTAGTGACTTTTCAAGGGAGCTAGATATACAGGATATTCTTTAATGGATGCTTATATATGCTCAGCCAGGAAAGTTGAAAATAATGAACATTCCAGAGTTGTGATAGGGGATGAAATATATTCTCATCTCCTCTTACAGACTTCCCATATCCCTGATGTGTGCTGGGATGTGGGGTGTTTGCCTCTGTTTGGTTGTCTGTAGAGTGGGCCAGGAGCCAAATAAGAATTCAATTCCAGTGAAAGGGAGAGCTTTGTTTGTACCCCACCTCCTAAAGTGCTGACAAGAAAGAAACGAATCATTCTCATAAGTATGTGCTAGCTTCCCATGGAGGTTTTGTTTTTCACTATGGGTAAAATGAGAAATGTTGGAAGTTTACAGACCAACAATTAGCTAACCAAAAGTAAGCATCTAGTCTTCAGTCACAGACAGGCATCTTAAAGGAGAGGGAGGTCTTGTGTCTCCTGGAGATGAAGCACTGGAAGAACTCATTAACTTAGGGGAGAGAAAAGCATGTGAGCGGGTGTACCACCGTGATCAGAAATATTCTTTTAAAAAAGGAAAGAATGCATGTATCATTAAGTAGACTATCTATATAGAAAGAAGGAGTAAGCCTCAGCAATCAGAGTTGGCCTCTTATTGCAAAATTCGTATGGTCTCAGTAGCTTGCAGCCCTGCCAACCACAATTCTGAAAACTGTTTTTCCCCCTCTCCCACATCGCTCAAGTTCCTTTCAGTCTTAAGTGTTGGAGAAAAGGTCACTGGAGTTAAAGCAGTGGCTGGGAGGACTTCCCACATAAGCAAAACCTATTCCCAGTGGCTGTTACATGTTCGTTTTTCCAGCTGAATGAAATCCAACAGGGGCAGGCTTGGATTCAGGCTCACATCAGCCTGGTCCCTTCAGCAAGGTCTATATTAAAGTAGGGGTGATTTAGGGAGCTGTGTGTGTTGGCATCCATCAGCCAAGAAGTGCAACCTACTGCTCAGATCTGGGAAGCCCTTCAGCTGGGCTATGTGTTCTCACCGCTGCCTGAGAGTATTTGAGCCCAAAATGTCTTTCCTTGTGCCTTGAATGATTGTGGCGCACTCTTCCAACAGAAGGAAATATAAGACATGCGGAATGGTTTAGGAACACCAAAGCTTCCTCCTCTGGTTTTTACTTGAACATAAAATATATTTAAAATGCCTAAAGTTATTTTATACCAGAAATGTACAGATTCCAATATCAGCACCCGATATAAAAAGTAAATTATTTCAGTAATAGACATTGTGGTGCAAAAACCACTCAACAAACAACAGCCCCTTCATGATCTCTAAGCCTATCAATTACATTTTATTATTTCTCTGAATTGTGGCATTGAAAAACTTTTAGTGTTAGGTTGTTTATAGCACTTGCCTATCTCTGCAGAATACCTAAAACAAAGAGACTTTCCTGCAAATGACAGACTGTAATTTCCGTATTTCAATAAATCTCTTTCATTTCCTAAATAAACAACAGAAATTTCTATCTGAGGTCTCTGTGACCTGATGACTCAGCCAGTAATTCAAATTCCTAGGGCCTCACAGAAGCAACATTTTGGAGAACTATGGATTTAAGGGTCGTCCTGGACGAAGTAGCCATTTCAGAAAGACAATGGGTGAATTTCCATTCCCACTAACAGAGTGCTTTAATGGCTGATGATTGACTCACTTGTTTTATGCTAATAATTTGGGGAGAGACAGAATGTACTAGAATGTCAACTCTGGTATTGACACCTCGCTTTTGCCCATACATTTCACTTAAAATGCAGATGTCAGGGACATTCTATTCTGGGCTATCTATGAGTTATGGTGTATTACTGTTTTCTTGTGGCTGCCAACCACATGGCATAATTTCATAATTATTATCCTGATCTAGGCCTTTAATAAGACAGTCTATCAGAATAATTAGGCATATGATTAAGAAAAAAAAAACGGTGATTTTTAAAATTTTGAATCCTGACCTGAAGTGAAAAAATGTTAATAAATACAAAAAAATTATGAGCCCTCCAACTGTCAGGATTATACTATAAAAGATGCATGATAAGAATAATAAATCTCAAAATATTTGTGACTTTATAAACAAATAGAACCCAGAAGTTTGCTGCAGGAATGTATGTGCATGAAAAATTACATACAAGTATTTTATATTCCTTAAATGAAAATAGGAAAGAGTAAATGAAAGAGAAGGGCTATGAGGAATTATGCACTTTGAAATATTTAGTTAATTATTATTTGCTAAACATTGGAAGTTTTTGAGGATTTTTTTTTCTACAGAACTTAAATAGAAATCCTCTTAAACCCAATCCTTTTAGTATGTTTTCTGGCAGATAAAGCACATAATGCCAAAATGCTTCATTTACTCTATAACCTGATAGATAGATAGATAGATAGATAGACAGACAGACAGATAGGTTTGTATCCTGCCTCTGTGGTCCCAATGTAGTTTGAGAAGCACCAAGTAACTAAAATACTTGATGTAAAATAAAGGCTTTTGGTGACCACTAGTCAACCTATACAACTCAAAAGGTGTTTCTCAAACACACTCAGGAGAACCCTACCTTTACCTGTGATACACTTTTGCAAAAAAAGTCATGGACCCTCTAACAGATTGCTAGCTCATTCTGTCTAAGAGAATCAGTCCAAAAGCAAGTTTCTCTTTAGTCTTCTCTCCTCAGACCATGGGTCTAGTATAGTTGGCACTTAATAAGTAAAATATATGGTTAGAAAGAATACAGAATCATCACTTTATGCAAACAACATAAAGGTATTGAACAAAAACAAAAGAAAAATGTTTCCAACTAGTGTGGGTGCAATGGTTCAGTCAACAAACACAGTCAGGCATTCAAAAAACAATAATACACATTTTCCATCTCCCTTGTACCTCAGTATAGAAAATATTAGTAGGGACTTTTTTGTTATAGCCAATCATACTTGTAAATATCTCCTTTCTGATTTCTTACACATGCTTCTGAATTCTTACACAGCCTATAGTTACTATAAATCCTCTGATGCATCTGGTCATCTACAGACCATGAGAATATTTTCTTTAGAAAACCCTCAACTGGGCCTGAAACTTGATGTCAGGCTGTGATAATGTTGTGGAAGCAAATGTTGTCTTCTTAATGTGAGCATTATTTGCTTTCTCTTCAAGTAAACCAGTAAGTGATTCCAAAGGAATAAGGAATTTTGGTAACATTTGCCTTGATTCTTGAAGTCTTTTGTTTGTTGTTTACCTTGCGGGGAGGGGAGAAATTTCTAAATGACAACTTTTTTCAGATCACAGGCCTATCATTCCTGGTTGTCTTTGTCAATCAAATTGTATGTTTTTGTGAGTCCTTCTGGATTTCAATTGCTCATCTACATATGCCCTTAGATCTATAATCTTACCAATTCTATTGCTATTCAGTTCATAAAATATTGATGTTTCAGATTGTAACACTTGGACTCTAAGAAGTCAGTGAAAAACACGGATGTTGTACTTGGCCTTGTACTTGACCTTATAGTGCTTACTGCCAAGTGAGAAATATAGACAAGTGAGAAAAAAAAAATCAAAATGCACTGTGATAAAGTCTAGGTTAGGGATTTCAAGGAAGCACGTCTCCGAATCCAAATCTGGAGATTCAGAGATGTCTTCTTAGAGAAAGTAGAAGTCCAATTTGAAATCTGAAGGATCAAATGAATCCTGAGGTCAGTGTGAAAGTGGACTGGATCACCGGAGGGTAGAGTGGCTGGGTTATCAAGTAAAGAAATGGGTAGACGATAGGGAGGGTGCTCTAGGCAAAAGATTCCACATAAACGTCTAAGGCAGGAGGAAGCCACTGCAAGGGTCAGTATGTAAGAGATGAGACATCTGGAATCAAGTAGCACAGAGTCTTGAAAGTGAAATTGAAATATTTAGACTTCAGTCTAAGAGCAACAGAGAGCTGTTGGAGAGGATGTTAGGAGAGTGGTGACAGGATAAGACTTGTGTTTTAGGAAAATCGATTTGACAGGGGTGTGTGTATAACAGATGAGTAGAAGAGAAGACAGAGAGGACAGCAAAGTAACCCTGTTCTTGCTGAAGATGGAATAGTAGGGAAGCAAGAAGGCCTAGTTTTACACAGGAAAGAGAGCGTCCTGCCCTCCGACATGGGAGGGTAGAGTTAAGAATGTACCCAGAGAGACAGACATTTTTGAGTCAATACCTGAGTGACTTTATTTCCTTAAAAAAAAAAAAAAGAAAGTTGTTATAATACATTAACAGGGTTAAATGTTAAATAGAATTAAATGAGCAGGTAGAAGATTAGGAAATGTGAACATGTAGGACAGCAGTCTTCAAAGCTCTTTCTAACAGCTCGCTCAGCAGCACAGGTACATGAGATGGAAAGGGTGACTGGATACTTGATCTAGAAAAGATCTGACGAGCAGAAGAAGGGATGCTGGAGAAGTGTGGGGTTGATAGGTGTACACTCCCCATGTGTTTGGACCAGGGACAAACCCAAACATGCATAGGGCTGGGAATAAGAGCAAAGAAGTTGCATAAAGATGTGTTAAGCTTTGGGGCACAAGGGTGGCTCAGTGGGTCAAAGTCTGTGCCTTTGGCTCAGGTCATGATTCCAGGGTGCTGGGATAAAGTCCTGCATTGGGCTCTCTGCTCAGTAGAGATCTTGCTTACCCCTCTCTCTTTCTGCCTGCCTCTCTGCCTACTTGTGATCTCTGTCTGTCAAATAAATAAATAAATAAAATATTTTTTAAAAAGATGCATTAAGCTTTTATGGAAATCACTGATGACCTCTGCATAGTCATACTACCTTCTAGCACACTTTGCATAGACCAAGAAGTTATAGGGAGGATTAATGGAAAATGGAGATCATTAAAGTCACATGTAAGGGAGTAGGTAAGAAAGTCAGAATGATTAAGTACCTTTGGATAAAGTTAAGGAATTAGAGTTCAAGGTTTTTGATCTGAATGCATTTCTAGATGACAAATCCATGACGTCCTCATGGAAAGTGATAGCTTAACTGTGTGTGTAATCTGTGCATCTGTGAGTACGTGGGTGGATGGGTGGGTGTGATTAGCAGGAGAGATCTAATGTGAAGAGCCGTGAATGTGGACAGCAGGATGGATAACCTCCATGAAGAGTATTGTCACAGAACATGGTGCCTGGGTATTGAAAAAAGCAATGTAAATCCTTAACTATGAACGAGTCACCAGGAAGATAAAAGATGGTTGCCATGAGGGAAGGCAGGTAGTACACTGGGAAGGTTGGCACATGGGATAAAGTGTGTGGTCTGAAACTGGCAAAGAGGAAATGGCAGAATGCCTCTCCCACCTTTGGATCCTGTGATAAGTACCTAGTTAAGAATGAGTATGGAAGTGTTTCTTATTGTATAAAGCTTCAGAACATTCCCTGTGAAGGTTTGAGAGAGAGGAAAGCAGAAGCAGGGAGAAATGAAGCAAAGAAACAAAGGTCGTGGGAAAGAAAAGGAGGCAGTAGTAACTGGAGAGCTCACTTTAGGTAGTGACCAACGATTACAGGAACATGAGATGTGGTGTAATTAAATTAAATACAATTAGAAAATGATGTTTCAAGTTAGTCAAACAAAGGCATTCAGGAGGTTTTGCCAAAGAGAATGTTCCACTTGGTAACCAACCGCTCTGGGAGCATGTGAACATGCCAAAGAAACTTGAAAGACTTTTCTCAAAACAGAGAACAGTGTCTGACATCGCTTTCACATGACTGAAGAAAACATAAATTTAATTGAAGTGGACTCATTATGAAACCTCACTGAGTTCCATTATCAATTAGGAAAGACCTTTTACTAGTATAACCAAACAATAATTTTCCTGACTTCCTCATTTGTTCCTTTTTTTTTTTTGCCATGGAGAAGCCAGAGAAATATTCTGGAATGTTGGGATTAGGCAAAATAAGAGAGTACTGCACTTCTGGCTTCCAACTCAACTCTACCTCAGCTTCCCACCCTTTGCTCTTCCCTATCTCCCTAAGTAAGGCAGAGTAAAACTTACTACTAAGAAAGTTAAGTCTTCTTTTCTCTCTCCACTCTCCTTATTCAGTAATTCTGAATTAGAAGGACCTAAAACTCAGCACATGACCTGCTCTAAAACAGCCCTAGAAGGTGAGAAACAATCTATCTGGGAGAGCCTGGATAATGTTTTACTGAGAAATATTTCACCACAAAAAGTTAGAGATGCTTAAAGGAAAGATAATATGAAAAATTATTCACATTGTTCTATTTTTATTATCTACTTCTGGCCCCTGGATCCCAGGGGTCTTGAGTATGGCAAGTCTGGGAAGCAGAATGCAGCCAGTATAAACTCCATTAAAACATTGCGTTAACCAGAATCTAGTCCTCAGCCCACAGCGCCACTAGCTGAAAATATGCTGGAGGGCAATGATGAATTCAGCTTACGTTGATTAACTATCTCGAGAAATATACTTTTTACTAAACTTTGAATTATTCTGAAATTAAGTTTTATAGTAACTGTATATGTATATGGGTATACTTGTGGGTATAGAAGAGCTAAAGGTAGTTTTGCCATAAATTTTGCATGTCAAATGTTTATGACATTATCACAAAGCAGGAATATGTTTTCCCCCATCTCTAACATTGGCTACATTTTCCCATTAAACTAAAATACTGAGTTTGATTGTATAGAAGAGAAATGTCTGTCTGTGGCTATTATTTTTGTATTAATCATTTTGTATAAGATGTTCTTTATACAGTGAAAATATCAATGGCATATGATTTTACCTTTTGGTGTTAAAAACTTCTGTCCAGTGACGGAGCAATTACAATGATAGGATTTTAGGAGTTAAAATGTATTTGAAGCTGCAATAAGTCATAATATTTAGGGAATTTTGAATGTGCCAGTAGGTACTAAACTATACATTTGAATTAACCCCATTTTATCTGATGACTCTTTTATATGTAGAGTTTAATAAATATTTCCTAAACTCTTCAGAGTAGGGGAGGTCTCCTTCCTTTAATTTACTCTTATGGGATTCATAAGAGACTTTACAAGTAATTTTACACTATTACTAAAATTCTAAGACTAAGAAATTTAACAAGCTCCAAGGATAACAGATTTTAGTGTTAAACAACCTGTGTATTGAGAGTTTTCACTACTTTTGTTAGTCAACAGTTTTAGCTAAATCTATATCTTGTTGCTTGTTTCACCATAGATATTATGCTTAACAAAACAAACAGGCAAAACTAGTCCTTCCTTTTCTTTAGTCTCTAAACTTCACACTGACTTTGTCTCATTAAATCTTTTGTAATGATTCTTTGTAATTTGAGATTGCCTTCCCTAAAACGATTATATATATATATATATATATATATATATATATATTTTTTTTTTTTAAGTAAAATGAATGTAATGGGATGGTACACATAGGTAAGAAACTTGGGTATAACTAATTTGACTTTCTTCATCAAGCATTGGGTCCCAGAATTTCAAAATAAGATAAACTTGCAAAATGAATACGCTGGCCATAATTTCATATTCGGTTTTGTTTTCTTACATAGGTTTTATAAAGATGGTCTTTAAGGTTTATTCTGTCATCGTGGACTTACATGAAGTGTATGAAATGGTTTCCCTACATTCTTGTGTATAAAATAAAAAATGCACTTTTTTTTAGTAAAAAAAAGTAAAAATTAGAATTTGCTTTTCTATATGTTTTTAGGACAAAATTATTAATTATTTCCTATACTATCAATTCTTTATTAATTGGTACAATAAGTTGCAGTTTAAAAATACTCAGGCAAACAATAACTCTAATGTATACATAATGCCGTCAGGGGACTTGCAATAGTACTAATTTTTTTTTTTTAAAGATTTTATTTGTTTATTTGACAGACAGAGATCACAAATAGGCAGAGAGGCAGGCAGAGAGAGAGGAGGAAGCAGGCCTCCGGCTGAGCAGAGAGCCTAATGTGGGGCTTGATCCCAGGACCTGGGATCATGACCTGAGCAGAAGGCAGAGGCCCTAACCCACTGAGCCACTCAGGCGCCCCAACAATAGTACTAAATTTAAACCAGTTCAAATCTACTGTAGGAAAACAAGGTAGTTTCATGGAGTTGGTCATGCTTTTGTCCTTTTCCCCACAAACTGGAATGGTACAAAGGGGCCTGGCAGCTCTATATACCTGGATGAGGGGGTGAAAATTGAAGAAATCCATAGGAGAAAAAAAACTAAGGGATATTTTAGTTCTATACTTCATCATCTCTCCCAATACCTCCCAAGGGACACTACCTCACTCTGCAAGTCAGCAGACAGAAAAAGGCAGTCAGAAAAATGCTATTTGGACTGTTTCTTTGATCTGAGACCCCAAATTATTCCATCTTTATCAAAGTTAATATATTTATATTTGGCCTGTGATTTCAGAACTGGAAAAACAAATATGGGGAAATCTTCATAGGAATGTTTTCAAATTTTTTCTCAGTGGAAGAGGACATGTGAGTAGAAACAATATATAAGTTCAAATATTCAATTGAATGGATTACAACCTGTCTAATCAATTGACAAAGGATTTCTTGCAGAGACTAGCCATGTGTCATCCGGCAAATTACATTAACTTTCTGCACCTGAATGTCCTCATCTGTAAAATGAGGATATTCCAAGTTCGTAGAGTCACTTTAAAGAATGTTAATTTTTAAAAATCAGTTCATGAATTTAGAACAATATTTGGTATGCAGTAAGAACTTAATAGGTATTGGTTGTTACTATCATAATGTATTTCTTAAGATCTGCAATCCTGCTTGTCTCCCTAAATTGTGGTTTTGTGATGTAATCACTTTAACAAGTTCCGGCCTTCCCAGTCAATAAAATGTTTCCTCATTTAAAAACTCAACTCAGTCTTTTAATATTCACTTTAAGTTCTTCTTGTATATGAAAGCTTGTTTTCTATTCCTTATCCATGGTTGCGTATCCACACAACAGCCATCTTGGAGTCTCGGTAGATGGGTCCATAGTTAGTACTGTATTTACCTATCTAGATGAACTTTGTATATTTATGTTCATCCCAGGAAAGATTCTATGTTGTTGTTATCAATCAAACTACCTAATTTGGAATACAACCTAAAAATGAACCCATTTAAACTGGAGACTACCTTACTGACTTAAGGAACGTGCCTTTCACCGAAGAAATAAAAATTTTCAAATGTGTTGAGGAAAACTGTCATCTCGGCTTTGTTTATTCCAACCACGCTCATTCTCACCTGTTACCTACCCCAACTCCACTCTTCCACTGCGCTTCCTTCAAGCGTATTCGCTTATGCGCTTCCACCGCGCGCAAGCCGTAAGGTGTGATTGACTGTTCCCATCCACGATGCCAGTCAAGGCATGTTTAAAATGAATTGGTTTATGTGAGAGGAGAAGTTCGCTATTCACCTACCTATATGTTGTCGTCGTCTCTGATCGATTCTGGTGACTTCCACCACGAAAGGCAAGAATGAAATAATATATTTATATACTTCGTGCAGATCCTCGGATCACAGTAATTTCTTCAGAATTATGAATGGAACAAAACAGGGACGACCTTTATTGTCTTTTACAGCCATTTAACAATCTCTAAGCTTCACCATCATCTTCTCTTGTGTGGGGGGTGTTCTGCCCAATGTCTTTCTCTGTATTTCTCAGTTTATTAACTCGCTCGTTACGTTTTATTTTGTGCTCCCTTTAAAAATGGGCAACAACATGATACATTTGGTCTGCTCTGTTTAAAGTTAAACACTGCCTTTTTAATTTTCACTTCCAGTAGAAGATATGTGACAAATGACATAGTAATTTTCTTATTTCTTCATGTTCATAAAACATTGATAATATGATTTTTACCTTCCCTTTGTTCTCAATTAAATGAAATGCTCCAATACAATTAATGTGCTCTTGCAATTTAGGTTTTCTTTAGAGGTTTCTCTTGTCTCTGATTAACAGCATTTTCCATCCATTCTGAGAACCCCCGACTGCTATTCAGAATGTTCCATTATGCCTGCCAGCTATAAATACAATTGTGAACCAATATCATTTTAATTGTTTCACTAATAACTTGTTTTAAATGATTCAACAGTCATCAGGAAAGATAAGTGCTCTTGTGCCCTGCAGGCTTATGGGCACGAGGGTATGAGGCAATGTAGAGTGCTGTATCAGAATAATGAAACCGTATGCAGAAGATAATGACAAAGCACTCACATTGCTGTAAAGATAAATGAAAACAGTAGATCTTCTTTCCTCAGTAATATAACATCCATTTCTAGCTCCCATTTCAATCATTAGACCTTCCAAACAGATTAATGCACAAATACACATATGCAACATGTCCCATCCTAATAGCCATATGTTCCCATTTTTCCAGGCGGACTGTGAATGATGGAGTTAACGAGCTTTACAAATGCTCTTGTTAATTAACAAAAATTGTTACTTTCTCATTTGAGGGGGGCTTTATAAATTAGACTTAATTACACGAGATAATTGCAACTGCCAGGCACGGAGCTACTCCTTCTCATTCTGTTCTTTCAGTGGCAAATCAACAATTGCAACCCTTGCCTATTTGTGTAGATGAATTTAATAAGCAAACAGCCCTTTTATGTTAATGGTTTACTGGCATTCATGGGCCTGGCAGGAGAAATGTGCTGGGGGAGGGTTTGCTAATGGCAGCACATAATCACATTAATTAAAATATAACTGCCATTTAAAGATTTGTAGTGTGGAATGAGAGCATGTTGGGAACTGAGAAAATCAAGCTAGAGTGCATATTAGCACCATTACTCTGTGCTCCCTGCACAGCAGTCAGCAACCTCATGTGTCATAAATGTAATTTATGAGTGCTATTTCCTTTGAAATATATGTTTTTAGTTCACTCATTAGAATGTAAAAATTTGCAGTGTCTGCTTCAGGAGGTTCAAAATAAATTCACTACAAGCTGAGACCCATGATCTGCTTTTAACACATCCCTCAACAACGGATTTTTTAATTATGACTTTGATAATTTCTTCGAGCAAAACCAACTGTCTCCTTTGCTGGAGACAGATTTAAGTCTCAACGCTACCATAAATTGTGCATTTTTAGTCAGACTTTTATAATGTAGTGTAATCTTTATTGGGTCTTTAATAAATACGGTCCTTAATTTTTGTCACTTTGTTCTAAAGAAGGTCGGCGGGAACTGCTAAATACTTTAAAGTTGGGCACATGCAGAGAGGACAGTTGAGAAAATTTCTTGTAAAGCTTTTCATGAGTCTGTCCCTGAGATCCACTCATTAGTTTTAAAACGATCCTTGATCTAAATCAGACCCATTTATACTACACCTACAAAGAGACTCGGAACATACAAACCCTGGATAAATTGCCAAGGGGCCAAGGCAATACCCAGGGGAACAGTGCTTAATTGATTCTTAATAACGTCAAAAGGATTCTAGTTCCAGAAGCCAGCTGACTGTGACCAAATACCACTTTACTGAAGCCTTAAACCTTTAACAATGTACAAACTGACAATGCATTTTTATTTCCCTTTGTTCAACGGACCCCTAAAGTCCCCCGATTCTACAACTACAAATTTGACTGCTAAATAGAGGCAGTTGACCGAAATACGGTATGTATGACTCTCACAGGCTATTTTTGTAAACTGCTTGGACAGCTTTCCAACACCAGTAACTTGAGTATATTATAGCTAAGGAGATTAATGCTGTGCCAGCCCCAGAAAAACCAAGAGCCCAGCCACACTAATGAGGGGTCTTTTCATGTGGAGTCCAGTGCCATAGCTAATATTGTTTCTCAAGTTAACCATTGTTTCACTGAGGACGCAGAGCTTCTCAGAGCCAAGGGTGATTGCTCCTGAATCTTCAGCCATGTAAGCGTTTGACTGGCTCATTAGGTAGAAAGGTAGAACACAGGACTATATGGCTGCTTTTCATGTACAGTAAGACATTAGAAAGGAGACAGCAGATCCAAAATGGAGTCACTTATGCTCCACCCCACGACAGCAAACCAAGACTTAATACTTCTCCAGTTTCAACCCGCCAGGAATATAATCTTTAACCTGTCAACATGGAATTACTTGGTCAGCATGACAAAGATAACCCACCCAACAGACCCCTTGCATTCCCCTTAGGAAGAGGACCTTGCCTGAAACAATGCATTCTTTGCTTACAATTTCCTTTTCCCATCCCTTTTCTGCCTTTAAAAAATATTTCTCTTTTGGGGTGCCTGGGTGGCTCAGTGGGTTAAGCCTCTGTCTTTAGCTCAGGTCATGATATCAGGGTCCTGGGATCAAGCCCCTTATTGGGCTCTCTGCTCAGCAGGGAGCCTGCTCCCCTGCCCCCACCTGCCTCTCTGCCTACTTGTAATCTCTGTCAAATAAATAAATAAAATCTTTTTTAAAAATTCTCTTTTTACAGTTCAGTGGAGCTCCTTTCTCTTTGCTAGATTCAATGCTGCTTGATTCATGAATCATTGAATGATCCCAATTTAATCTTTAAATTTCCTCAGTTGAATTTTTGTTATTTAACTGAGATAAGACATTAAAAATGCACTAAGACTATGATAGAGCCCCAATGTTCAGGATCTGTTTTCTAGCTAGGATTCTGCACTGCAATTTTCTACCACATTTTCTTACTTATTTCTTTCTAACCAGTGGCATGTCATTTTAGGGCAAATTATTGGGTCAGGGAAGGACTATTTGCCTACAAAACCGAATTTTTATTACATTTTGCTTTTTTTTTTTAATGTGTAGATCCTATATTGATTCATATATATGGCCTCTAGATAATTATATCTCCTGATGGGTCATTTCTGGTGTTCAGGGTAGTTAGAATGATAGTCATAAAATCTATGCCTGGAAAAGACATCCACGGGTGAACCCATGCAACTGTTTAATGAATTAACTATTTAACAGTGTAGGTAATGAGATTCACTTCAGATAATCACGTGGTTGGTCAGAGATCGCATGACAAGTAAGTGAAAAGATGTGGTAAACCCAGAGGGTTTGATTTCTCACCAAATTTATCTATCAAGGAAGTTCCTATGTTCTACTAGAAAAACTAGGAATATCTCTTTTTTATAAGATTTTATTTATTTATTTATTTATTTGACAGGCAGAGATCACAAGTAGGCAGAGAGGCAGGCAGAGAGAGAGAGGGAAGCAGGCTCCCCATTAAGCAGAGATCCCAATGCGGGTCTCGATCCCAGGACCCTGGGATCATGACCCGAGCCAAAGGCAGAGGCTTTAACCCACTGAGCCACCCAGGTGCCCCAAACTAGGAATATCTTTGTTTCCATTTTTTATAGGTTGATTGGTTAGTTTTGCTGTCAGTTTGCTTTACTTCTGTTTAACACACATGTATTATTGGACCTTTGACAAGCCACTGAAGATTCAAATATGAAAAAGACATGGCATCAGCACTAAAGAAGTCCAGTTTGCTGAGAAAGAAAACCCCCCATGAAAATAGATCTATTTAATCTCTACATGGGAAGTGCCAAGATAGAGATGTGTGCCAGGTATATTAGAAATACATGGAGGTCCTCAAACATCTAAGAAGAAAGGAAATACATGTTTGAAGGGAAAGATGTACCAAACAGAATGATGTGTGCAGAACAATCTACATGTCCTTGTACCACCAGGGATTCTGGTGGGAAGAGGAGGGTGGCAGGAGATGAAGTATACAGGGTAAACCACGTGCCGTAGGCAGGACCCTGTATCAGATGATGGAAGGCCAATCATATGTTCTCCACATGAGGGTGACATGGTCAGATTTGTGTATTAGATTGATCATTATGTGATAATTCAGAGAATAGTTTAGGGGACAAAATCTGAGACAGAGAAACAAGTCAAGATGCTCTTGTAATATGACAGCAACAGTTGGGACAGAGAGGAAGGGCACTTGAAAAAAGATTTGTATGTGAAGAATGGGAGAGAGTGATCAACGAGGTCTCTTCGACCTCTGATGTAGAGGCTGGAATTATGGTGTTTCTCATAGACCTTTTACCCTCCTTGCTTTCAGCTTATGCTTTACTTTGAAGATGCAGGGAGTTCAGTTTTAATTTAGGACTTTGGAGACATACAGAAGTTAAAACAACTGACTCTGGAGTAAAACAAACCTGAGCTGAGGACGTGGCTCAGTCACTTTATTTACCATGGTATTACTTCTCTCACTGGCTGACTTACTTTGGACAAGACGTTAACCTCCCCAAGACTCAGATCTTGAATGTGTAAAATTATATTTTTTTTCAAAATAATAATGTGATCAATGCTCTGGTTTTTGAAGATGTTTAGCATCATGCCTAGAACATGGAAAGTGATCCCAAAATGGCACCTATTATTATTACTGCTCACCAAGAAGTTAGACTAAGGGAAACTTTAGATAAAATGGAAGATTTCAATGTTCATGTCTCTACTCTTGGGATCATGAATGATACTTCTTTTGTCTCCCTCAGCAAAGGACATCATGTTGGCATAAAACGGGTACTTAGTCCAATATATGCAAAGAATAAATGAATATCTTTATCCATCCACATACAGATAAAGAGGATTCCCATTTGCTGTTACAGTCATGTATTTAAACTGAAAGAAAATTTCACCTGCAACACTGCATGCTCCACTAAATGTTAAATGACAAGGCAGAGTTTCCAGTAATGAGATGGGGGAATGCCATCACTCCACAGGCACTGAATCCAGCTTCATTGCCATTCAGCACTATAGCACGGGGACTTAGGATGCTTAATTTAGTGCTATCATTATTGTTTTTATATGAAAAGAGACTTAGAATTGGAAATAGCCACTCACCAGCTTTCCTGGAGTGCCCCTGTTCCTGGTATGAATAAGTGGTTTCTCTGGGCCTTCACTGACACGTAGGTCTGCACATACCAACTTTCCATAGTACAGGTACCTGGCAATTGATTATAGCTGTCAGACTGGTAAAGGTGAGGATTATTTCCCAATTCTAACTATAAAGATAACGCTGAGTCACTATTAAAGTTTACTTTCTATTTAGAAAAGAAATTTTGGGAGAAAAAAATCGTTTCTGGGGATCCAATTTCTGCCTTACTTCTACCCTTCACACTATTTATAGGAAGGGTTTTCCAAATGGACAGGCAAGTAGTCAATTTTTTTTAATGAATCACTATGAATTCATTGGGCAGCCTCTCTGTGTATAACATGATGAGATGATAGGAAGCACTAGAGTCCATTAGACAGCTCGTCACCTGTTAAATAACACTGACACAAAGCCGGTGCCATAAACAGATAGAGGATCAACTGAAAAAGGAAAATGATCCAGAAACTTTGTAGAAAGCTCAGGGACGATTAAAGTACAAATGACTTAAAGTTGTAAGATGCCTGATTATTTAGCAGAAAAACTGAACATCAAGGTCTTCACTTAATGTCTTGGATGACCATCTGAAAATGTGAGAATGCCATACGGCCGCAGATTTCACTGCCACAGCTACAAGAGAATCTTTATCACCGACTCTGACAGCTTCAAGTCATGGCAGCTTTCCAAACTTGGCAGTGCTTCCAGAATTCTGATTCAACTGGAAATAAAGTGATTTGGATGAATACATGACCCAAGACCAAGTGTCGAGTGGTATAAAGGAATGTCTAGGGAAGGTACCGTGCCTAATATCCCCCTTCACACTGCTCATATATACATTTTGGTATTCCTCATGCTGTGATTCCATATTGTTTTGTTAATTCTCTCTTACTGAAATATTTAATAATATCTGTATTTCTGCATCTCTATCTATTGATCTATCCATCCACCTGTATCTCTAATATCTTGTAATATCAATCATTAAACCACTGAAAGAGTATCTGGCACATCGTAGGAACTCTATAATGGGCACTGTATGTTTAATGGAGAGATAGAAGTCTGGTGGGAAAACTAACATATTTTAAGAGCAAAAACACTACCCCCAAATTTCCATTTTAAGGTAGACTTGAGTCCACGCTGCTAGTCTTCCAGCTCTATTCTAAGTCCCTAGAAGTAAAAGATGTGATATTACTTTACAAACCATAGCTGTGCAGAAAAACAAGAAAAATGTCTCTTAGTTGATCAGGAAATATGAAGACATCACCTAGAAAAATAGAAGACAAAATTATATTGAAATTTCTGACAAATAAAACATGAAAATCAATCTCTGTTTCCATTAAGCACACAAAAGAAGAAAATATAATTGTCAAAAATATTTACATCTTTAAAGGGGATGTTAAGCCTGGCATGCAGGACATGGCAACAAATTATAAGACTTGTTTTTCTTTCTTTCTTTTTTTTAAGATTGTATTTATTTATTTGATAGACAGAGATCACAAGTAGTCAGAGAGGCAGGCAGAGAGAGAGGAGGAAGCTGAGCAGAGAGCCTGATGCAGGGCTTGATCCCAGGACCCTGAGACCATGACCTGAGCTGAAGGCAGAGGCTTAACCCACTCAGCCACCCAGGCGCCCCAAGACATGTTTTTCTATCTGCTGCTCATCACTATGCTACAATGACAAAGGTGAAAGAGGCTTCTAGAGCAGAAGCCCTTGGAGATACTGGTTATGGTGCCTTGTGAGGGAAGCAGGCATTTCGGAGGGAAGAACACAGTACACACCAAAGGTTATCTTCAAAGCATTCAGAGTCAGTTTATGCTCTGTGGAAGTTGGAATGTGTTGACCAGTATTCATTAGTACCTATGACTTTTTAATATGAACTTATCCATTTAGTTTCATTTAATAAATTTTGCTTTTGCTTCAAATCTTAACATTTTAAACTACACTCTTGGCACCCCCTACTATTATATTTGTTCCTTTTGTTTTTCTCAAGAAGAAAAAAATTTCTAAATTTCTCTCAAATGAAGGAAGATCCTGTATTAGTCAGGGTTCTCCAGAGACACAGAGCCAATATATGTTACTTCCCTCTAAATTAAACCAAAGGTGGAAAGTGGAAACATCCTCACAGACATACCCAGAAATGATGTTTAATCAGCTATCTGGGCATCCCAAACAAGTTGACAGAAAAAATTAACCACCACAGACACTTTGTGAAGACACATGTGCATTGAAATAACAAGCTGGGAATTCTTCAGATCAGAGAGTCACAAAGTTTTCTTGAAGAAAAATATTTAAGGTTTTGCAGACACAAGTCAAAATTGAAAATATTTAGGTACTTACATAACAGGGAAAGCAAATTTGCAACAAATTTAAAAATTAACAATAATTGCATAAAATTGCTTGTCATAATGGTTAGCTAATGAGAAGAATGGAATTCCTTTCTGAGGGGACAGCATTTCATTTAGCTATGATTCAGAGTTAGTGCTCTCTGTCATCAAATCAATTGCAAACTACAAATGTTTATCTGTTAATACTGCTCTGGTGTGAGATTTTGTATATTTAAACTTCGAATATTTTGGTGTCCTATCACACACCATGGTTTAAAATGCTTGTGAGTTTTAACTGCATCCCATCCATTTGCAGTACATTGGGGCATAGTGATGTAATCATCACATAGAGTGTCATCCCAGGTATTTAACTGTGCCATCGTACCATAAAAACAACCGTATACAATCCACAAACAAATGCAGGTGCCTAGGTTCTAATAACTTTATTTATGCACACTGAAATTGGAATTTCATATAATTCTTACTTATGACTATTATTCTTTTTTTTTTAAGATTTTATTTATTATTTATTTGACAAACAGAGATCACAAGTAGGCAGAGAGGCAGGCAGAGAGAGAGAGGGAAGCAGGCTCCCCGCTGAGCAGAGAGTCCGATGTGGGGCTCGATCCCAGGACCCTGGGATCATGACCTGAGCCGAAGGCAGAGGCTTTAACCCACTGAGCCACTCAGGCGCCTCACTTATGACTATTATTCTTATTTAAATTTTTAAATCATTTAAAATTGCAAAACAATTCTTTCTTCGTAAGTAGTGCAAAAATTGAAGAGAGGTTGAATTTGGCTCATGAGCTATTGCTTACTGATCCCTCGTCTGGAAATAGAAGAATTTCTAGTGAATGAGTACTTTTTCACTCTCCCATGGCTCATTTGCTATTTTTTCATGGGGCCCCTGCTGCTCTCTGATTTCATTTCCTGATACTATCTATTTTCCAGCCTCCTCATCCCCTCCTCAAAATATCATTTTTCTTTCCCATGACTTCTTCATCAATTTCTTGATTTCTGCCCCTTCATGTTAAATATACAGAACAATTTTCACTCTATGTCCTTACTTCTCTTCACAGAATCTGATTAGTTTCAGTTGTCACCCTAAATTGCCCCCCATTAACTCAGTGTTTTCTAGTTCAGTATACCAAGAGAGAGAATTTGATTGACCTCATGCATGATTTCACCATACTCATGTCATATGTAAGTCACAGATTTGCCCAAGAACTGATTGACCTTGATTTCAAAGTACAACCTATTTACCCAGCAAACCCGGAAGTGGTGGTGAGTTCATGCAGTTCTAAATATGACCATCTCTAAAAGAAGGGCTATGTGGAGAACATGGCTACTTAGAAGGAACTTCAAAGTGAGAGTCATTTTGAGGGTTGGTTTGTCCCGTGAGTCTTTTTATTTGTTTATACCTGCATGTTAAATCTCAGAACGTCCTTCCATATTAGATGATCTAAATCACTTTGATTTCAGGTGGTTTAATTCAATCTTAGTATCTTTACCTATTAAAGGGCTTTCTATATTCAAGATTATGTCTATTATTTACTCTTCTAGATGAGTTTTATAATTATCTTACTAATTCTCATAAAACATCATCCTGTGATTTTAATTGAAGTTTTATTTAATGTCTTCAGAATAATTCAGAGAGAAGTGAAACTTTCACCAATTTTTGTCTTCTCATCCAGAAACAGTTAAACATTTTATTGAAAGCTTTTTTCATTTATATTTTTATATATTTATATTTATATATATACTTATATATATTTATATTATATTTCACCAAAGCTTTGTATTTTTATTGATATTGGGTATAATTTGGTAGTTTATTTGTATTATTATTTCTATTTCAAACATAATTTAACTATATTTAACTCTAATTTTATTAATTTATTGTTTTATCATTTTATTTTATTATTTCTTTTATTATTGTATTAATGTTTTATTAACTATTAATTTAACAATTTAACTATATTTTAAAATTACTTAGTAAATATATATATGAACTGCTATGTTGATTTATATATGTACATTTTTTTAGTCTTATCTCAATTGTCTAGAACTTCCAGAATAATATGTAATAATAGTAAGGTAGCATGCTTCTTACTTTTTTTCCACTTTAATGGGAATGTTTTTGATGTTTCTTCTTCTTTTTTTTATTCAGCAAAAACTTTTGAGTATTTCTTATACACTCAAAAGTGTCCTAGGCTCTTAGGATATATCAGTGTACAATATAGACAAAGAGCTTTGAGATTTTGAGACTGCAATTTAGTGAGGGAAACAGTGAACAATTAGTATAATAATGAAGTAAGCAATATAGTATGTAAGAAGCTGATAAAAAAATCATGGAAGAAAATAAAAAGTAGGGTAAAGTCTAGGGGATTGAGAAAAAGGGAGTGAGAAAGTGGGCTACAATTTTAAATATGGTGGTTAGGGTAGATCTCCTGGAGAAGGAGACATTTTGTAGAAGCATAATGTACAATTTCTAACACATTTTCTATTGTTACTGGTCTATTCTGGTTTCTCAATTTGACCTAATTATATGTGAGCACTTTATATGTGTCTGAAAAAAATTTCATATAATATTGTATTTAAAGTTTATTGATATCAGACTATAATTAGTGATGATTTCTCAGTCTCTTCTGTATCTCAAACCTAATGTTATTTTTAAAAAGAGTTGACATGGACTGTATCTATATTTTCTTTAAAGTATTGCATTTAATTTTATTTTTTGCATTTTGTTATGTATTATTTTTGTTATTAATTCCTTTCAACATTTTTCATGGCTTTCTCACTCTTTTTCTAGTTATTTGAATGAATTACTTAGCTCACTAATTTATTTATTTTTCTTCCTAAAATATTCATTGAAATTTAGAGTAGGAGCTCTTAATGACAAAAACTGGAACAAAATTAATCATAAGAATATCATAATACTGGATTTTATCCTGTAGGGCAAAATACATTTTCCTGAGCCCATACTGACACAAATTATCAAATAAGAAATTCATTCAAGCTGTCTATTTTCCAAGATGTATCATTTGGCTACATCTCTTAGGTTTTCATATATTAAGAACTCTTATTGTTCTTCAGTTTCTTAAAGGAGTTCTTCACTTCAAGAAGTCATGTAATACTTTTTGGGAAAACTGTCTTAAATGAATATGTAATGGATTCTATAATTTAAAAAAGAGTGTGTGATAATAAATAATGAATAAAATACTGACTCTGAATCTTTGTGTTTAGGCTGAGATGCACATTTGAGGTCTCTATGCAAGATGCTTTATGCTGACCAAAAGGAGCATTATCTACCTCATCTACCCTTCCACCTCCGACTCTCTGAAAACTTATAAACCAGTGTCGCACTCAAATTCAATGCTCTACTAGATTCAGATGCTGCGCTTATCGATAGCTACTCTTCTTATTTCTGGCCTTCACATGAAAAGTCTCCTCATCTTCCTCAAGTCCACAAACTTTCCATTGAACCATTAAGTACATGTTGCCAAAAATATTCTGTTGTGATTTGTTTTTCAGCTTTGCATGAAAAAGAATAAAAGAGTTGGAGCCAGGAACAGCACGTAGACCATTCATGAGCAATGTGGCAGGATTCCAGAAAAATAACTTTCCAGTTATCCCAAGATTCCACGTTGAAATATGTTGCTCTTGATCCCTCTTGGGGGCAGGAGGGAGGGGGAGATGTGACATAAAATTACCTGGAGAATGGCATAGGTAATGATGCCATTATCTCTAAGTATACACCTAGAATCTCTGAAAATTTTGCCATTTAATGAAGCTGGAAGTTTTTTTGTGACTATTGGTATGTTTCCACTAACAAAGCACTGTTATATTATGACACAGCATAGCGTGTGCTACCCTGATGACCTCTGACATGGGTCTTCTGTAGAGTGAGACAGAAGCTCCTTTCATAAAGGTCTCCTTTGCCTCTGACTGCCTAGTGCTGATAGGTAGGCTCTTTTCTTTTTGTTTTGTTTTAACTCCAATTCCTTAATCTTGCAGCTAGGAAAAATTTCTGTATTTTGCCAATATTTTCAATCGGAGGACTGTGTCTTTGAAAATCCAATGTACTACAATATCACCACTCTAGAAGGATGTTTTTTACATCAATTTTTAGTGTTTGCAAATCATTCATGTATATTTTAAAAGGAAAATAGAAGAAGGCACAATAGGAGTTAGTGGACTAAAGCTATTTTAATGTAGTCTATTTTAAAAATTACTTCAGTCTGAAGTATTCACTAGTTCTATTGTTCTTGTTTCTATTGTTCTTAAATATTTATTACATCAGAATATTTCAAGTGCTAATAAATGCATCTGTAACTTTGATTTATTGTTTAGATGAAATAATTTTCTTATATGAGAATATACATAATTTTGTATATTTTTATTGACAGACTAGAACTTCATCATGTAAAAAAAAAATTAAACTTGACTCTTTACATTTTGTTTACACTAGTTTCAAAATATAATTTATGTAAATAAGAATGAACATAAATGTCTGGATTTATTAATGATGATTTACAATTAAAATGTTGAGTTTTAAGATATTTTAATTTATATATTATGTATTCAACAAAAGATACTAGCTGTTTAAAATCTATTTTACTTTTTGGTGAAGAATAATAAAAATAAAATAATAATAATAATAAAATAATAATAAATAAATAAAAATAAGATAGGAAGATGTTATATAAGCAAGTTATGTATTAAAAACCTAATTTTGAAACTGAACTCTTAAAATATTTTATATTTATTTATATATTACATAATATATATTTATTTGGCTATAATAGTATTCTTAGCTGTTTTCATTTTGGCTTAACTGAAAGTTTGTCTTTTTAGAGTTCTTTTCCCCTACAAGTAGGCTATATTTTCAACCTCTGTAAGTCTTTGGAAAAATTCCAGATCTTTCTGGACTCATTTAACTCCCCTATTCATAATCACTTTTTATAGTTCCAATCTTCTGTTGCAGTCAGAGACATAAGTTTAAACTGATGTTTCCCTAAGATTCCCCTTCTCCTTTTGGCTTTAAATACGGACATTTACTGCCTAAAAGAAAAAAGGAAGGAAAACAGATGGAATCTGAGGCATGAGAAATAATTACAATATGCCTGTAACAACACAGGAAGTTGTTTTAGTCACAATAACAATTTAGCTTCTTTTCTTTGCATTTATTGTTCACACATTCACCTGTAAACAAGTAAAAGACTAGTCATTCCTACTGTACCGCATTGAATCATAGCAGAATTAAAGAAAAAGATAATCCCATAGCGAGGTGTTTACACCAATGGAAGACACACAAATACTTTAACCACCATGGATAAAATATAAGTAATTTAATGTCTGAGCATGGTGGACAGAACATATTTGTCAAAAACAAAACAAAACAAAACAAAAAATTTATATATATTTTTCAGTGTTTACAATTATTTTTATTAACAAGGTTGAGGCCAAAGTAGCCAGCAAATTCAGTACACTAAAATGAAAATCAACTAGAATTCAAATGTGTCATTAGAATATGTGTGAAAAGTAGAGAGATTAGTTAAATGGCTCTGTGAGACATACTGTAAATGTGTGAGACAATTCTAAGTTTAGTCTTGATATTCTCACTAATCTCCAGTAAACATTTCATCATTGTTAAAATAGGGCAAATAACAAAATCAGCAAGAAAACAAAGAGGGCATTATATTAAGTGAAATAAGTCAGACAGAGAAAGACAAATACTGTATGATCTCACTTAAATGTGGTATCTGAAAAAACAAAACTCATAAACAAAGAGATATAAATTCATGGTTGCCGAGGCAAGGGTAAGAAGTGGGGAAAATGGGTAAAGATGGTCAAACTTCCAGTTATAAGATGCATAAGTTTGAAAATGTGATGCATAGCATGGTAACTATATTTAACAATACTGTTTTGTATTTTTGAATGTTGCTATGAGAATAAATCTTAAAAGTTCTCAATATAAGTACCAAAAATTTATAAATATGTTTAGTTGACAGATGTTAATTAAACTTATTGTGGTAATCATTTCACTATATATAGATATAGACAGAATAGATATAGATATTACATCTTTTATATATATTATATGAAATCATTTTGTTGTATAATTTAAACTTGCAGAATGTTATATGTCATATCTCAATAAAACTAGAAACAAATTATCATGTGATTTCATGTGTGGAACATAAGGGATAGCACTGAGGACCATAGGGGAAGGGAAAGGAAACTGAACGGGAAGAGATCAGAGACAGAGAAAAACCATGAGAGACTCTGGACTCCAGGAAACAAACTGAAGGGTACAGAAGAGGGGGTGCAGGGATATGGAGTAACCAGATAATGGGTATTAAGAAGGGCATGTATTGTGATGAGCACTAGGCATGTATGTGACTGATGAGCCACTGAACAAAAACTAATAATGTACTATATGTTGGCTAATTGAAAATAATAATAAAAAAAAATTAAAAAAAATTTTTAAGTAGCAAAAATACAAGTCATCATACCATCCCCCCCAAAATTAATGATAAGATCAAAGAAGAATAAAAATACTTAATCTTTCCATTCTCTTTCTTCATCTTTTTTCTTTAAATTATATGCAGGAATGGTAAGAAAAGGTAAGATTCCCCTTGAGAGAGTTGTGTGTGAAACAGAAGATGACCCTTCTTCCAGGGATGGATGTTAACTATGTCTAAGACCAATGCAAATTCTCAGGTCAAAAAAAAAAAAACTTCTCACGATCAATTTTCTTTCAAAAATACTTAAACCTAATTTGTTAGAATTTGCATTGTTAGGGATAGTAACAATTTTACATTTGAACAATCTGAGGGGCAAATTCATGCATTTTAATTGTTAAGACAAATTAAAACCATATTTTTCATGCATCCATTTCAGAGTAGAAATTAACAATAACAATTTACTAAAAACTATTTTAAGCAGACTGATGACCTAAATTAACTAGAAAATGCAATTATTTTTAAACAATAACAGAATTAATGCAAAAATAATACTAAAGAAGAGTCCTTGCCACTGCTTTAGGTAGTTTTACTCCAACACTGAAACAATGTATGCCCAAGTGTGCCTTTGGGGCACTTCCATCAGTGCAGATTTACTTCCAACGCTTTTTTTTTTTTTTTTAAGATTTATTTATTTACTTGAGAGAAAAAGAGAGCGAGATAGAGTATGCATGAGTGAGCAGGTGCAGAGGCAGAGAGAGAGGGAAAGAATCTCAGGAAGACTCTCCACTGAGCAGAGTCCAGCCACGGAGGCCTTGATCCCACAACCCTGAGATCATGACCTGAAGAGAAACCAAGAGTCTGAAGCTTAACCGGCTGAGCCACCCAGATGGCCACTTCCGTTCTTATCGGTGCAAATATCTGAGATCTTTCTACAAATACAGGATAGATTTCAAAGATGTTGGGGAAACAGAAGATACCATAGGAAACCGCCACTTGCGATTTTTAATTTAATTAAGTGGTAGAAGCACAGAGGAGCAACAGTTCACAGATTTATATGTAACTCAATGGAAATGGAGAGCTTGAAGTGAAAAGAAAAACAAATTTAATATGTGGAAATGAGTACTTTAAAGTTTTCAAGGAGAATGTAGATACCATGGTACATTTTTAGATGAAAAACAATCTGTGTATAAGTCCATCTTTCGGTTCCTTGCTCCCTGTTTCAGGATCCTCTGTTGGTGCTTCACCCCACCATTGTCTCTCTTTCAGGGGCTTCTCCACACCCCTCTGGTTCTCCCAGGAGCACCCTGACATCTCAGAGCTGTCTGTGTTGAGGAACTGAAACCTGACCCATTCCAGGTGCAGCCAACTGAAGAAGGTGACAGCATTCATCTCCTCGCTGGAGAGAACAGAAAGCCAACAGCTAAGAACACTCTGGGTTTGCCTAAGTCTGTGGCCTGATTTGTCTGATGAAGAAAAAACAGTCTGATTGGTTCATCACTAATTGTCCAAACAATTTGCATATTCATAATAAAGCAAGCTTAAAAATCAATCACCACTGCTAAAACCTCTTGCATAATAAATATTCACCACCACTTGCCAGTGCTTGCCAGTTTCAAAGGCACATTTCCTTCTTATATGGGTCATAGTTATTAACCTATTTAAAGATGCTGCTCAAGTTCAGGTCGGAGCAGTGTATCACAATTTACCTGAGAAATAGGCATTCAACACTTATGCCCTCACTCCTTGTCAGATTTGTTACCTGTTGACCACATGACAGCTTGGTGGCACATATAAGGAATTCAGGACAGTTAAAAGACAGCCCCTTTCCTTGAAGAGTTTACAGTCCACCCCCCCACCAAAAAAAGAGACACTGACATTGCTTGTGAAGGCTATGATATGAAACCTCCCCTGACAGAGGCATACTGTAGGCACTGTCAGAGGACACACGTTGTGTATGGGGAGGTATGTGTGCCTTTAGGGGGCAGAGTCTTTCATGAGGGAGATGTTGGATTTGAATCTTAAAAAATGATGAAGAATTAAGAGGTGAGTGAGAAGAGGATAACAGGACAAGGAGACGGTCAATCTATACAGAAAGAGGCAAGAAAGAAAGAAAGAAAGAAAGAAAAGAAAGAAAGAAAGAAAGAAAGAAAGAAAGAAAGAAAGAAAGAAAGAAAGAAAGAAAGAAAAGGAAAAGGAAAGAAAGAAAGGAGGAAAAGATGAGACAAAATGTGTTTTGTAAGACACACAATCCCTTACCACAAGAGCATAAAAACAGTGGTAGGCTCAGGATGAAGTTGGAGAGAAAAGAGGTAAGATCATGGAGAGTCCTATCCTTGCTAACAAGGATTTGGGGTTTTAATCAACATAAACTGATTACTTATTTTAGATAGCCTCCTTATAATTCAAAAAGGTTGAATCCTAGTGAGAGAAACTTTTTATTATCCTATAATAAAAGTTAGTATTAAAGGTATTATGGGGGATAAAAGAAGACACATCCCTGAATCTCAAGCAGTTTATATATGATTTTTTTAAAAGTATGTATTTATCCATGCAAACACACAATCTAGTCAAGATCAAAAGTAGTGATTTATCTATTAAGTGCTATTACACTTGTCTGAAATGACTAAAGAAAGCTTCCTAAAGGAGTTCAGATATAAAGGATTGCTAGGATTGTCAGTGAAGAAAAGAGAAGGAAGAATATTTCAGAGTGGAGAATGGAATAAAAATGCAGAGAGTGGGAAATAGAAAATAGATGCTTGTGTTTGGAACAATGAGAAAATCAGAATGGTTGGAAAGCAAGACGATAGACAGTTGCATATCCTGCTTGGTTGTTATTGCCAACAGGACTCAAATTTCTTACTAATGGGAAGTAGGATGTTAGCGCCTCTGTGAGAAAGGCATAGGTTTCTTTAATATTACTTGCAGACATTATTGATGATATTTTCCCCAATGATCATTATAGTCAAAATTAAATTCAAAGAGAAAGAAAAATCAGGAAACAGATTAAAAGCAATGAACCATTTTTACTTTAGAATGGATGGGAACTGCAAATGGGAACTACAGGAGTTAATTGATATTGTAAACTCTGAGTCAGTGCAGGATGTATGGGGAATTGTGGGAAATAGAAATAGGCAACTGTTTGACAAAGATCTTTCTTCACATTCTCCTCGCCTGCAAACTGATGATTTCTCCACTGTGAAGACATAGTCTATGTGCAAAGCCAGATGCCATGACAAAGGTCTATTGTGTGTCCTGCAGTCATTCAAACGTTATATTCTTTCTCATTCAGAATATGAGTCAGTATCAATACTGCTGGCTGAATATAAGAATAGAAATGTGACTGATGCTTTGATTGAGAGGTTTTGAGCTTCGTTTCCCTTGAGGAATTCTCCTCCTATAAGTCTTTGTTTTCCTGGCATTTTACTCATTATACCCTAACGCTCATCAGAGAATTCATATCAGATCTAAACTTTGGCATTTGATTGTAAAGTTTTATATTTAAAGGATGCTGTTTGGCTGTTTATAACATATAAATGCCAGTTTATTTCTCTGGAAAGGGTCACAGAGAATAAGCCAGTAATTTTCCCTCACTGACATCAGTGGAAACTGCTTCCTGTTAGATCACTGCATAAAAATTTGGTTTTAATGTCTTTTCAGACCTTAGCGTTGACATCTGTATGTTTAGAAATGAGTGTTGAAAACCTTCAGCATTTTATAAATGAAAAGAAAAAAATTGTTTAATTATAAATAGTGTATACAATAGTATGAGTATTATTGCTAGTGATAATAACACCAAGAGATGATCTAGGGACAAATAAATATATATTTTTCCAATTTGTATGTTGATAAAGTCACTTAAGTAAATTAAAACCCAGTATTCTCTGCAGAGCAGTACATTATTCTCTGTACACACAAATAATTATGAAAGAATAAGGCATTTGTAGGAATTTATCATGTATAATATTCTACCTTGCATCTATCACGCAATGTACCATTAAAAGGCAACTTATGGAGAAGGGAATATTTTAAATTATTGACTTATAAATACTTTGCCAACCATTCTTTCTGATAAACTTATTTCCTGATCAGAGCAATGTTGTATAAATTTTGATCGTTCTATATTTTTTCCATCTGTACTTCTTTCAAGCTCAAGTCTGGATATCTTGAGTGTATTGCTTGTCCCCCATTAAATTGCCTGAACCCTATCTCAAAGCCTGAACCATGCTTATGTTACATAACACCCAGGGGGAAATTTGTTTCCTGCAGGGACTCAGTTAAAAAGATGCCTTTTCCACATAAAGATCTTTAATATTTCTGAAATCACATTTTCCCTGAATGTTAAAATCTGCTTTCCATTACACTGTAATGGTAAATGTTTTTGCTTGGGCATCTGTGATCCAAAGGTTTCCTCAGCAGGGTCACTTAACAGTCTCTTAAAGTGAATCTGAGGAGCACCCCTTGGGAGGCGTGGTCCACCAAGCTCAGCCCAGCAGCAGCAGGCCTTGCTGCTCATGGGGGAACCAGATCAATCGACCAGCACGGGAGCTCTCATTGGGCTGGGCCACTTCTTAGTTAATTGTTCATAATCAAGTCCACATTTCCAAAAGCAACAAAGTTAAGAATTTATATTTTTAGGAGGTGAAGAGTGAAGAAAGAAAGCAAATATATGAGACACCTAGAGTAGTCGAACTTATGGAGACAGAAAGTGTACAGTGGCCACTAGGGGTTGGAATCGGGTGGGGCGAACAAGGAATTACTGCTTAATGGGTACAGGATGGGACATTGAAAGCATCCTGGAGATAGATAGTGGTAACCATTGCACAACAATGTGAACGTACTTAATGCCACTGAACTGTATACTTAAAAATGGTAAATTTTATGCACATTTTGCCACAATAAAAGAGTTCTTATTTTTAGGGGCACCTGGGTGGCTCAGTGGTTAAGCGTCTACTTTTGGTTCAGGTCATGATTCCAGGGTCTTGGGATCAAGCCCCGCATCAGGCTCCCTGCTCAGTGGGAAGCCTGCTTCTCCCTCTCACTCTGCAGCTCCCCCTGCTTGTGCTCTCTCTCTCTCTCTCACTCTTTCTCTCATATTAATAAATAAGATCTTTAAAAAAAAAAAAAATCTCAGGAAACTGGTGGCTTGGAGAAATAACCACCATGACAGCTTTCTCGGGGTGAGTGGTTGGCTCCTTAATTTCCTATGATAATGGTTTTCAATGATGAGAACCACTAAGGTGTCAGCACCTACATTTTATAAAAACTGACTAACTGGAGTATGGTATATAAGGGGAAAATGTTGTTCTACAGTGCAGAGAGAGTCATTCCTTTCTGAGTAACTTTAGAACTGTATAACACAGATGGGACCATTAAAGCAATTTAGATATTATTTGAACTCCGTAATATTGTGCTAGACAATTATGATTAAAATAGGTGAATCTTCAGCCCTGTGAAAACTGCTTAATAACACTTCCAAGTGGAAATTTGGTTTTTCTATTTATCACCAAATATCAAAATCAGACCTTTTTACAGGATGCAGTAACTTCAGTTCAAAGAAAATCAGCTACAATACAGTTACACATATGTAAATGCTAAGCATATACCTAAACCAGAAAGACAATTCATGTTTGCTTGAAGTCAGAATGGATTACCAAATCTGTAATCATTTTTTTTAAATGATTATCCAAAGAATGAATTCACAAGTTCAACTTTTAGGACCTCTTCATCACCAAGAAGAAAAGTGATTAAATATTTAGCTCTCACAGCTCTCTATGGAGTTGTTACTATCATTCCCATTTTAAGATAAGGAGAAAACACGAAGAAGGATTAAATAAATTGCCTAAGGACACATAGTAGACAGCACAAACGGGATTCAAACTTGTATCTGACCAAAAACAGGTGCTTTTGGGGCACCTGGGTGGCCCATTCGTTAAGCGTCTGCCTTCGGCTTGGGTCATGATCCCGGTCTCCTGGGATCAAGCCTGCTTCTCCCTCTCCAGCTCCCCTTTGCCTTGTGTTTCCTCACTCAGTACCTCTCTCTGTCATAAGTAAATAAAAATAAATAAAAACAGGTGCTCTGACTTCCTTATATTTTCTTCCAATTAATAATTATTAAAATTCTATCTTACAAAGGATACTAAGACCCTATGTAAGCTAAAATAAACATAAATTTCCCACTTCCTATGCATTAACAGATGCAGTGAATTTGGTGATATAATGATGTAATCTTCATACATGCAGAAGAAGGAACTGATCGTTAAGACTTAAACTTTCCAGGAGAGTCTGCAAGTGAAGCTAGGAAAGCAACAGATAAGGAAATCCTGGATGAAGGAGCAAGCTCACGACTCGGTCTTAGCCGAAGCCATGGAGAGCTGTGGTCTTCCTTTGAGTCATCACAGACCCATGAGACAAGCTCTTATACAGAGTGGATGATATATAGTTATTGAATTAATGAGTATGAGCACTAAATAATAAAATAATTTGGCTGAAAGGAAGGCTTTATGAAGAAAAATGATAAAATTGGCCAGAGACATGAAGGGAGTTTGTAGAATGATTTCACTATGAGACTATGAATATTAAACTTAATCCTCTAGAAAATGGGGAAGTGACATAAGTTGAATAATAAAAGACAGAGAGGATTTGTTGTCTAGGAGGGATTGGAAGGGGAGAGATTGGTGAGAGTCATTAGCCCAGGTGTGAAATAATGAGTATATCTGCTCTAAGAGTGGAAGAGAGAGATGAATAGGCATAGTTTTTCCTATGAAAATTAGAAACCTATTTCAAGAATAAGTACGACAAATATATTACAACAAAATAAATATATCCCTATTAACAAATCTTAATTACAATTGAAGATGAGGGGAAAAATACTGGCAATAAAATGAATTTATTTAGATTTTAATAAACTTTAAAGCAGCTTTATTATTTGATTAATATTTATTATTCATTTAATTACCTGTCCAGATACTTTTGCATATACACTAACATATGATCTTAGCGTCTACACTGAGAAAGGGCCCTCGACTTCACTTAAGATAACAAAGCACTTTCTTTTTCCACTTGAAGGAAAAAAAAAAAAAGACTAATAAAACTTTAGGCCAAGAAGATAATCTTTTACTTCAGTATTTGGTGAAATTATAAGTTTAGAAAAATAAGGAAGGTCTATTGGCTTTATCCAACTTCTTTTTGCCTTGAAGAAAACAAGTAAGAAAAGCCCAGCATTTTAAGATCATCTCTTATTTGGACTGAATATAATTCAACCTTCAAGTGAGTCTTTTGTTTTTAATCCTGGCTTCCTAGTAGACTCAAAATAAGTTACCTGCCAGTAGTCAAGTCTCACACCAGAGGACAAGTGGCCTCTCACAGGCCACCAGGGTAAAGGAACACCCAAAAGTCATCCAGAGGTGCCCTTCCAAATCACTTGCAGCTATGCGTTATTTAATCCCCACAGCAATGCTTTTGTGACATAGGTCAGGATCTCTTTGTAGGCAACCAGGTGGCTGAGTCAAGTGACACAAAAGTCAGGATTTTAGGGCTTCATTCAGCTGCTCCATTTTCATCTCTGTTTATTAGACCAAAGTAGTAAGATTTAACCCAAGTATGTTTTCAACATGCATGATCATAAAAGATAGATTCTTGGCTGCAGTAAAAATTTCAAACCAAAAATAAATAAAAAGATGTTTCATCCAGCTGTGGAGTTTGAGTTTATAGAAGGGTATTTATTAACACAATAACGACCTTAGCATTAAGAGCTTATGTTTCTTAAAAGCTCTTCAGAGCTTGAAATACTCACCAATACACTACGGCAGATGGCATATAAATGGGCTTACTTACTATTTTGTTCATCTTTTGTTTTAAATTTATTTATTAATCCACAAAGGAAGTGAAGTGTTTTCCATGGGAAAAGTATAAAGACTGAGTTTATGAATATAAAAAATGAGGAGTAGTAGAAGAACTAGCCCTGAAATAACACAAAATAAATTGCTGTCAAAAAGCAAAAAAAAAAAAAAAAAAAAAGGAAATCATGGATTTTTCTACTTCTAATTTCTAATGCAAAAGAAAAGGAAATGTTGCTCATTTTCATCAAACCCCAGACTTACCTTTCCCCAAATTAAGTCAATTTCATAAGTAATTATAAGCAATTTTATAATCAGTGAGTTTTGATATTAAAGGTGTATTAAGTAGTAGAGATAATGTGATTATCTATCTGTGCATATAGATTTACATTTACACTCAAAATATACTATCATTTGATGCATTCATTCTTTAAAATGTCATTGTTTTATTTTAGAGAGAGAAACACAAAAAATTAAGGGCATAAAAAGAGGGGTCAGAAACAATGTGACACAATAATAGTGATAGAAAGGACCCTGGGGAGTCATAGAGAACCTTTATCTATCTGTAAGAAGCCTGCAGTATAGTTATTTAAGATAAATACTTGTCTTTGCTTTCTTCATGCACATTCCTGAAGCAATAGACTGGGAAGAAACACAACAACTATCATGTTGTGTGCGCGTGTGCATGTACGTGTGTGTGTGTGTTGTGGGGGGAGGTTGCTGTCTAACACCAGTATGTTTTTGGCATAGTCATCAAACTTCTTTGTGCCTCAGTTTAGCCATATAGAAAAACAATGTACTGTATTATATAAACTCTTAGTGTTCTTCTATCTCTAAGACTCAGAAAAAAATAGATTACCTTTGAGAAGTCTTTTAGTTTCTCAAGTTGAATTCAGAGAATTTTCTCCTAGCTAATAAGCAATCTTTTAAGAAAAAAGGCCAAATTCCAACATCATAAGTAGGATCTAACCTTGTGTGCATTGCTAAATATCTCCAAGGAGAAATGCAGATCTGTGTTTGGTGTGTGTGTGTGTGTGTGTATGCATTTGTGGTATTTGTCTACATCTACTTACACACCTGAGTACAAACTAATGGGACAGCATATTGAATGCTATATGAGTATAAAATCTATACTTTTTACAAATATTAAACATTGTAATTCTATGGGATATTCTATTGAGCGAGTGAAATGTATTAAGATGTAAATCACAGAACTCATCAAGAGACAGCAGTTTTAATCTGAAGGTGGTTAAAGTCATACATGCAAAGTTGACCTGGTCTTACTCTATAATAGATGGATTAAGTAAAGACATTTAGGCTTATAACTGAAGAGTGAAGCCATCCTCATTGAGAAGAGTATCTTTTTAAAGTTGATTATGCATGACTTGATGTATGTTGCATTTATTTAAAGAGAGGTAAGATATAGAGGTGTCTACCCATCATCTACTCTGAGTTTCACAGAGTTACAGAATTTCAAGTGGTACTGGGGCTTGGCAAGCAGAGTCTCAATAATTTTAGAATTAATTACTTAGGATTGAAAGCCCAGAAATTCTATGAAGTCAAGAGTGAGAAAGGCATGGGTCTTCTTGACCATAACAGTATTCAAGGCCATACATTGTTATTTCAGAGCCAGGTTGCCTTAGTTTCAACATCAGCCCTGACACTTCCCAAGCAAATTGGAAAAGTCATTTAATGTCTCTGTACCTTGATGTCCTCATTTTTGAGGAAAAAAAAAAAAAAAAAAAAAGGTGACTGTGTTCTTTACCTCATAGGGTTAGAACACCCAATGTGCTTAGAAAAAAGATCCATAGCATAGAATCATAATGGGGTGAATCTCTGGTGCTTATTTTCCCAGTTGATGTGCCCAATAGCCACTGGACCATCCTGAGAGCACAGGGCTAAAGCTCTTCATTTGTGGTGTTTCTTCCGAACTTATCCACTTTCTAACTCCTTCACTTGTAGCTTTCTATGCCAAGTTGAGACTTGATAAGATTTCTAGTCCTATATTTTTCTTCCCTTGCCATGAAGAAAATCCCTTATCCAGTAAGATTTTATTAAATAAATACTATGTGCCTGATACTCTTCTAGGCACTGTGGACACGTGAGTGTTATATCAGATGGAGATACGTGCTTTGGAGGAAAATCATGCTGGGAAGTATCAGTTCTTCAGTCAGATGACATGTGAGCAGAGACCTATGGGAAAAGGTGAATTATCTGGGAGGATATTTGAAGCCTGAGTGTTTGAGGGACCAATGACAGTAAGCACCAATCCCCTGCAACTGGATCATACTGGCTGGATAGCGTGTCATAGAAACCAATGTATCTGAGGCAAAGTGAGGGAAGAAAGGAGATCGTGCAGCCCTGAATAAGAAATGTGGCTTTCTCTCTCTGTGCAGTATGAAACTACTGAAGGGCTGAAGTAAAGAAGGGGCATAATCCAACATGGTTTATGGGGGGAAAAAAAAGATATGCCTTTGATTGATGTGCTGCAAATAGATTGAATGAGAGCAAGAGCTAATGCAATTAGAAAGCTCTTCCAAATTTCAGGCAAGAAATGATGATGATGGAGAAAGAATTTACATTCTGGATGTCTAGGTTTGGGGATAGAGCCAACAAAGTTTCCCCACAGACTGGATGTGGATATAAGTGAGAGAAGCTGTAGACAACTTCAATGTTTTGGGTGTATCTGGGAGGAAGGGGTTGATTTTTAATGAACTGGCAAAATTATGGAATGGGTAGAGTTTGAGGAATCTGGGGTCATGTTAATTTGTTTACACAGGAGATGGCTATCAGATATTTGAGTAGTCGAACCAAGGAGGCAGTGAGGTGAATTGTCAAGGTGTCGTTACTCTGGGAGTGAGAGCACAGGGGTGAACCCATCATTGCCAGGATATTTGGGATGTATCCATGACTTTTATACATGAACGGCATATTGTTAGTCATTTCTCTCAGTAAGTACATCTATGCCCATTGGTATGACTATAAATAATAAATAGACCTTCATTTCCACACCACCCAAAGTACTGGTAGAGTTGTAAGAGACCATCTCCACAGGCTTGATGAACAGCTGCATGGTGTGAGGTAAAGGGAAAGCCCCATCAATTCTTGGCCGTCTCTCTACATTTAGACATTATTTGCCTAAATTATATCTCCGGATCCACATCATATTGAGCTCCGGTCTCATACACAACATGATGTATAGGGTGATTACTGGCTCTAAGCAAAAGGAGAAAAGAGAAACAAAATAATTTACCACTTTTGACTCCCCAGCTGAATCAGAATTGGGATCCTCACAGAGGAAGGTAAACATTTCAAATCATTTTCATTCCATGAGTCTGAATGTATGTTCCTCCTATTACTAGGTCTCACTTTTTCCCTCTAACCTACCCTTGCTGTTTGTTTTTCTGGTCTGTTCTAAGTATATTTAACTACAGGGAAATGGAATTTTATTTACTCCTGAGAATTCTGATGATTTGTTAGCTGCAATGATTTCAAATGCTGTATTAATGTGCTTGTTACTACAGACTATAGGATAAAAGCGTGTTTTCTTTTTTTATTTAAAAGTTCTTTCTAAATATAGACAGAGAGTCCCATGCAATGCCTGCAAGGATTACAATTGCTTGTTTATTTTCCTTGTTTGGTGTACCTGTTCTTTCTCTCATTTCATTCTATGCCACTTATTTTTAATTAAATACAATCACTTCTCACCAGGATGTTTCCTTTTATTCTAGAAAGTTGCCTCTAAATTCTTCAAATGTTCAAAAGCCACTAAACATTTATTAATACAGAGGATTCATTCTTAGGAATGTCTCTAAAACAATGCATGTTCTATGCAACAAATCAAAATATGCATACCACTGGCCCTGTATTTCCAAAGCTGTTTCTGATTACTGATAGAAATTCCCCTGTTCTTCATTAAAGGCTGAGATTCTTTTAAAATGCTTATTTACGGCTGCCTGGTCCACAGGGGCAGACTGTGGATTTAATCGCCTACAGCACCAAATCTCTTTTAACGTTTGGCCAACTGAGCATAAGGTAACTTGTTGGCTGGGGGTGCCACGTTCCTACTCAGTGTATAGATAAGGTAGCCACAACCCAATATGCTTCATTTACTTTCAAGTATTATTAACACTAATGAGCATTACATCCACACATGAAGAAAAGATACAGAATGGAGTCACTGCTTCTCAGACTTCATTAAGCTCAGCATTGTTTTATTCAGGGGACAAAACTCTAATTTTAGAATGTTCTTTAAAGACAGATGAAAACAAATACGCTGTAATTAATAGAAAGTATCGCCTCCTTGTTTAATAGATAGCAAGTATTCAGATACAGCTGTGAGTCGTAAATGATATTTCCTGGGGTAATAGGATAAGATAATTAACTGTACTGTAATAAAAAGTAATTCATTAAGTGACAATGAATTTTATTTTTTCCCAATATAAGTAAAACAGGCAGGTTCCCACATTATATTCGTATCTTCTTTTGTGACTATGACCTACTGCATAAGGTTTTCATTTAAATTTTTTAATTTTTGTTGAATGATTAATATTATTATTTACTATATGTCTTTAAATGTCTTTTAGCTTTGTATCCACACTATAAAATTAAAAATAGGTCTTTTCCTCTTGAAAATGTCAGTTTCTTTTTTTTTTTTTTTTTTAACCTTAAATCTGGAGTATGTTTTCAAGGTCTCTTCTAAAATGATAACCTTCATATGAGTCACAGGAGTTTAAGAACATCTCTGGATTAGTCTGGCTTCAGTGAGGTTAAAGGCAACAACAGTATGCCCACAAAGAGATACGATAAGCAGTTTTAATGGGTATCACTCGACACAACACCAAATATAAATCAAAACTAACACATGCCCTCCCCCACAAATCCTCTCAAGTTAAGGTTCTTGAATTTAATTATTATAGCAAATGGTAATATAACAAGAGTGTCTACTGTCAGGGAAAAAAATTTTTAAGACAGATGTGAACCATACAAAGCGTATGTAAAACACGTGTGATCCAGAGCAAGGTCATAGGACCCACTGAAAGAACACATGTGGACTATACCGACCACATATGGACACATGTTGCAAAATCATGTGTTTCTGTTTATTGCCAAGACTCATATCATATTCTAAAGAAATCAGGGGCTCTTAAATAAACTTTGTACTTCTTAAAGTAAATGGATACCTTCTTGTTTAAAATCTGTTAGTGTAGGCAGACAAGGACCCTCAAATCTAATACCGGGCTTGAAAGTACTCAAAACCCTGTTACACTCCTGTTTCCCTATCCCAGGGTGATTCAGTTGATTATTCTAAGGGAGCAAAGATTTCTTCCTCGCCCACAGCTAATTCTTTAAGGATGCCATAGCTTATCATGAAACCTAAGCAAACAGAGCCTAAGTGTGTGAATTAAGAGCAACTTTGGTTTGAATGGGCTTTTTCTTTCCTAAAACTTAAATTAGCAAGACATTGATGCTGTATCTCATGTATCTGGAATAAAATTAAAATCCTCCAAACTTATAGAAAATCATTGAAATGTAAAACCCTAGTGAGAATATTTACTTTATTTTTTATCTTGGGGGAATAAGATATCTATATAATTTAAAGTGAAAAATAAAAAGACATATATATATATATACATGGAAATAGGCACAAATATGTCTTTCACCCTTATTTTCTAGAGGATAATGACACTAACAGTGCCTTATACATAGGTATTAATTTAATTAGAACCTGAATCCTTAAAGAAATGTAGTACACCTAGAATTAAAGAAAGCAAGTACATGATATTCGTAGAAAGAATCAAAGGTACAATAACAAATGAGGGGAGTCAAATTTGGCTCTCATAAGGGTGTCTGGGTGGCTCAGTCAGTTAAAGGCTCTGTCTTCTGCTCAGGTCATGATCTCAGGGTCCTAGGATCAAGTCCCACATCTGGTTTCTTGCTCAGTGGGGACCCTGCTTCCCCATCTCCCACGAACCCTGCTTGTGTTTTCTCTCTCTCTCTCTCTCTCTCTGTCGAATAAATGAATAACATCTTTAAAAAAAAAAGTTTTGCTCTCATAGCTATTAGACTTCTGGCTTCAAACAAACAATACACCTTTTTGAATCTCAGATTTTGCATAAAGAAACCTTCTCTCTAATAGTTCTATAAAATTCACAAACTATTGTATGCAAAATACTATTGTAAACACAAATATATTATATATATATGTTATTTCCATTCACAATATACATCAAGAGAAATACTGAGATTCAGAAAAGTAAGTCAATTGTCACATGACCACTAATTAGTAGGGCTTAATCAGAAGATCGATATATTTACTTAAGTTTCCTCCATCATCTTCCAAAGGGCAAAATAAGCAGAGTATGTTTCTCTTTAACAGGACATTCATTCTGACCCTAACTCAACAGACATGCATTGATACCATGGATAATCATTGTTATAATAATGTCACATTCACATTTTTAGCATTTTACATTTTTCAATGAAAAACATGATCCAAGAAACATTTGTCTCTCTCACTTTATGGAGCAGGGAAGCAGGGAAATTGCCTCCTTTCTGTAGATGAGTAAACTAAGGTACCAAGGACATGATAAATAGGAAGCTTAAATTCATATATTTACTAAGAAGCAAAACTAAGAATCTAATTGAACAGATGAAATTCTAAACCCAGTAATTATATGCTACTAAATTAAAATACTTCAATATATGAATACAGGCTCCCAATGTCATGTACCTGAATACTCATATCCAGAATAATATTTATTTTTTTCTGTTTTCTGTACTAGTATTTTTTAAATTAACACATAATGTATTTTAATGGTCTTGCCTTTCAAAATGAGGGTATGATGGAAGAAAAGCATGACATTAGGAAGAAAAACCTTAGCACTGAAAGGAATGGGTAGATTTTCCTTTGTTACTGGTCTTGGCCAAGTACAATAGACCATCCAACACTTCCTGGAAAGATAAAGTCCAAGCTGCTTACTGCACTTCAAACTTATCTGCTACCTATTGTCCCTTGTTGCTTTTGAAAGTATCATTCTACTAGATCTCAAGAAATTGAAACTATTTTTCTTAGAGATACATTTTTTTAAACTAAATTTTTTTGTTAGTATGACTTTCCCTTTTAAACCTGGCTCACTCCCATTCGTACTTCAAGACAAAATTCTAATATCACTTTTGTAAATCCTTCCTGGACTGTCTTAGCAGAGTTAATTCCATCTTTCTGTTGTACTTGTCACATTGTTACAATTTATCTATTTGCAACTCTGCCTTTTATCTCTACTAGTCTGAAAGTATCTCTACTAGTTTGAAAATACCTCTCAAGCAGAGTCATTATTTTTATAACTTTGTATCCACAGTGCTTGGTAAAGTTATCCAAAATGGTAATTATGGAGTGTCTGACTGGCTCAGGCTGTAGCAAGACTCTTGATCTCGGAGTCCTGAGTTTGAGCCCCCATTAGAGGCAGAGTTTACTTAAAATAAGTAAATAAAATGGTAATTATGAGAAAGCAAACAATGAAAGAATGCTCGAACAAACGATATGTGGTTACTTTTCCTTTTTGGTATTAGGTGACTTAGAAGTTCACAAACTCAGTTCAGGTGCTAGGTAACGGCCAGCCCCATACAGTACTAACCTACTTCCAACCTAAAGGAAAATAATTCAAATAACCAAGGTGCTAGATTTTTGTTCATTCTTCTTACGTTATCTATTTATGAAACATCCCTTTAAATAAGTAGCTAGAGAAGTTGCTTGACTCTAAGATGATTATATGTTACATATAATATATTATAATTTTCATGAATCACTCCCCCTGCCATCCCTCCATGATGCTAGAGAGAATATTGATGTCAGGCTCATGTCGAGAATTATAGACAATATCCCCGCACTGCGTCTGGAATTCTTTTTCTGGATTTTGACAATAGATTATGTACACAATTTTATCATACCCTGCATCTCCATTGGAAATACACGAAAGAGTAATATTTTGTCGTTTCAATTTGCCACAACCCATTGACATTCCTCTATTAGAGATGTGGAGCTGGAAATGTGAGTCTCTTCCCTTTCGTCTCATCTTAATGAGCCATGAGGAATGAGACCCACTCAGCATTTTGGCTGTACGCTTCCTACCATGTGTAAGGCAGACACTGTGTCAGCCAGTCTTCCAAAGGGTATGCTGATCTCGCATGCTTTCACATATGATCAGTGCAAATTTGACAGCCTGCTACTTGGTTTTTTCCAAAGTTGGGGCTTATACCTTCAAACAGGAATAAAGTGTCCAGCTCAATCTGAACTGATTGTTCTACTCCTCTTTGCCCATCTAATCCTCTCCCCATAATAATCTGGGTGCCTCCATACGACCACAAATATCTTAAAACTATTTTTAAAACTTCCTCTTGTGCACAAGGAGAGGTACAAACTACTGTGCACACAGGAATGGTTTGTTGAGTCTAGACCCACCCTACCTCCTTATGCTTACTTTTAACTACTTTGTCTCCTGCTCCCCCTTATTCACCTTTATTTTCCAACCACATGAAGCCCTTAAATAGTTTTTGAAAAATGATTTCTACTTGATTTTCCTGGATTCTCCTATCTCTACCTCTGCCTTCAATAATTAACTGAAATATCATCTATTTTATGACTCTGTTTTCATGTTTTCAGAGCACTTTGTACTACTTCCATGGAGGATACTGTCACATTGGAATACAATTATTTGCTTATGCTTCCTACTTTGCATTAGACTGGGAAATTTATCAAGGTAAAGAATTATATTACATGCATATTTTATATAATTTTGCATTTACCCAGTGATTAAATAGTATATGGTAAGAACTTGAAAGATTAAAGGAAGCAGCACAGGGAAGGAAAGGCCAATCCTATATAAAGAGGAATAGTTAATGCACATATCCCAAAATATGTGTTGCATGAGAATTACCAATTTGTCATTCTTAATCCCCAGAGATTCGTTTTTAGTAAAGGATGTCCCTGAAGATAAGTTTACATAATGGATTCTAAATAAATCTATTTAGATTTTTATAGAGCATTGTGTCAGTTTGGGGGGCAGGGGTTGGGGTTTCAGGTACAGAATGACTCTTAACTTTTGTTTCTATTATATTATTATCACTTACCAATATTGGACCAACTACTAAAAGCAATTGACACTTATCCTTACCTTATTTCTTTGTGTACATCATTATCAAAGCCAATTTATCACTGAATTTTGGTTTCCAATAATAAGCACTAAATTTTGATTTCCAATAATAAGCATGTGGTCATGAAACCATCTTGGGATGATATCAGCCAAACAGCATAATTTGCATCACATCTAATAAAATACTCATTTGTATCACATATCCAATAAAATATATAAAAACCGGGTGCCTACAATGTACAAGGAGCCCTGGAAAAGAGTAACTCACTGAACAACTGTTTGATTCTAATTACTAAGGGAAAATCCTGAAGAACATTTTTATATAGTTAAAGCCTTACTTTTGTTATTGTTTTCTGATGATTTTTTTTAAAGATTTTATTTATTTATTTGACAGACAGAGATCACAAGTAGGCAGAGAGGCAGGCAGAGAGAGAGGAAGGGAAGCAGGCTCCCCGCCGAGCAGAGGGCCAGATGCGGGGCTCCATCCCAGGACCCTGAGATCATGACTTGAGCCAAAGGCAGAGGATTTAACCCACTGAGCCACCCAGGCACCCCGTTTCCTGATGCTCTTAATGCTAAAATAGAGTGTGAATGCTTTAAGAAGTTTTGATCTCTGAGCAACTTTCAAAGGTAGGACTCTTTTCCAAAATAGATAGGATAAAATCTCCATACACTATGCTATACCTCAAGAGAATTCCCACTGTGCCCCTAGTACACACACACACACACACACACACACACACACACACACACTGGTTAGGACATCCTCTTTATTTCTGAAAGTCACTCAGGTTTTAGTTTAAGCCAAATAGTCTAACCATATTTCTTAAAATCTCAAAGGCCCAAGGAAGAAATGATATTTAGTTTCTGAAAGAATGATGAATTTATGTTCCAGAGAAAATTTTGTTAGAGAGCAGGGCTGAGAAAATGCGTTCCAGAGACGGGAGAAGAGCAAGTGAGAAGTGACTGCTTGTACTTCTATGTAGGTTGAGTAACACTGCACCTTTGTCAGTTTTGCCACGGGCAGAAGGAAGACTCTCCCTCTCAAACTATCCATCCTGAGAATTATTAAGAGCATGGACACATCACAGTCAAAAGACTTTTTTCTTAAATCTTCCCAGCAAGAAGCTGGGGATAATAATTTTAATACCAGTCCCACAGGTGTCACAGAATTGAAGCTTCCTTCACTGTGTGATCCTTTCTCCTCTGGTGACTAACTGCCCCTTTCCCTGACTAACAACAAATACTGTCTGGCCCTTCCATTACTAACAAACTGAGCATTTTTAATGATAAAAAAAAATGTCCTATAAATATTTGCCTGTTGAAACCCATACCAAGTCCCAATATGATAGCATTTCCATTTTAAGTCAAGCGAGTCTTGCTTGCATGAGACAAAAGTTGTATTTCTCATGATGACCTATAAAACAATTTACTATGAGTCACTGTAGGATGCAGCGCAAAGATCATGGAAGAAGAACTATATATTATAGGGGTAATAATTGGTTTCAATTTTTTGTTCTTATTGTGGTTTTTGATGGGGCACTTTACTGAAGACCTTCTAAGCATGCCTGTGTTAATGTCTATGTTTTCATTTAATATCTTTTCATCAGGAGAGTAGTACTCTTCTTATTTACTTACTAACAATTTTACAAAGATAAGTGAACATGGGAACACACTGTTTTAAAGCAATTTGTGACAGAAAAAGCTGTGCTTACACTATTCGAGGAGCTTAACCCATTTTGTCTATCTCAAAAGGAAATTATGTTTTGGGATATTTGGAAACTATGTCCAGACATTCCCTTGTGTAATTTTTTTGTAGTTTCTTTCAAAATTATATATAAAAATCATTGTGTGCTTTAATTTCTTTGGACTTTATTGGTAACAAAATACCAAAGACTTTTAAAACAAATCTGAATTCCTTTTCCTTTCTCTCTGTCTCTCTCTCTCTCTCTCTCTCACACACACACATAATTGATAATATAAACTTATTTATTTTGAAATCCAGTCTATTATAAATCAAAGCACACTGAGTTGCACAGAGAAAGCTGCACGTGTGCCTAGTCATGCCTCAAATATGAGACGTTCTTTTTCCCAAAGCCTTCTGCATTATACTGAGAGATAAATCAACAAAACTTTTAGATCACTTAGACCATATTTGTCTTGTATCTATATTTTGCATATATTCTTTCAACACTTATTCCTAAACCAAGAAGTATAAGACTAGGGAGGTACTGTTTAATTTAGTGGTATTGCCTTTGAATAACCTATACTCTTTTCAAAAGGATTTTCATTGGGTCAAAAAGTAAAATTGAGTCACTTGGCTAAGTGGAACACACTGGGGTGTCCCTGATGCTAGTGTACATACCTAAACCTTTATGATGTTAAGAGGCTGTACACACAAGCAGCAGGAAGAAGCTTTATCTTGATGCTACCATGGCTTGTTTGAAAGCATTTCCATATAAGAGTTTGCAAGAGTTATTTACAGCACCGTGTCTGGGAATTAGGCACATAATTCTGACTACAATAGTGGGAGTGGTGAGTTTAATTCCACCCACACATCCTTATTAACTGAAAGCATCATTTCCAAGCTGTAAGACTTCAAAATCCTGGTTCCAGCAGCAATGGTGTCTGCCAGTATCCCATAAAGCTTTATTTCCCCAAGGTTTCCACAATATGACATATTTGGATCGTGTTCAGTTCCTACCTTCCCCTGTGTACATTCATTTTGTGTATTTTTATTGTTCTCTTAATTAGCTGCACATAGATATTAATTCCAGAATGTACAAATAGGCTCCATTGTGATTTCTCCACCACACTTTATATGATAACATCACTTATGAATGCTATTTACAAGTTTCCAGGCAGACGTGTGGGTTGATCTAAATTTGTGGGACAGCAGCATTCAGATATCTGCTTTCAATTTATGTGCATGTTTTTCCCTGTTATTTTCCCTTTTTTTATGGTTGTATTAATTGTTACCAGAAGTCTCTATGAAATGAATGAGCAAACCAACAATGGAATGTAGCAGATTAGAAATTATTGTTTTGCCCCATCCGAGAAACGTGTCAATACAGCCTAATCCTTATGTCTTCGGAACATTCGTGGAATGTTACACCACTTGATTCTCAGCATGTGGGCACTAGCTGACCAACGGGACATGAACTGTCTGAAAGTTGATGCTTTTATCGACCCATTTGACACTTAAGATACTTGCAGAAATGATGGAGCGAAAACGAACCCATCACTAAGGGAAACAGGACATGTGGGAATTGGTATGTTGCAGCTCACTAAGTCTTAAGGCATTAAGGCTAAGGATTAATCCAAAGAGTCTGTGGCTGGCATCAAAGCCATAGACTAGCAGCATGCCTCAGTGAGTTAAGCAGCAGAATGGGGAGCAAAGGGCCCTCTGGTCTAATCCCCAAGTACCGACTTACTATTTGGTCAGGTTTATTTCTGTAAATATCTTTTGATACAATACGATACATTTTTCTTCTTTTAAAAAGGACTTTTTAAAAGTATAAATAAAATTACTAATTACTTGAAAACATTGCTTAAAAGGATGTGAATAAAACCATAATTTGCAAAACATGGAACTCTTGGGGCTCTGGGCTGGGAGACCCTGGACAAGTTACAGTGGGATCAACACGGAGGACCGGAAGAATCAAGTAAAGAATATATCATGGGTCTTTTGGATTGAGATTAAAGTATAATGTGATTGCCTCAATCAAGAAATAACACGACAAGGAAATGCCTCCAACCCCTTCGGGGTGCAATATAATTGTTACTGTCACCTCTGCAAACGAACAGTTCCAGGGGACACAGAACTTCCATTGATCCCGTCCTCCTTTCTTTCTCTCTCTCTCTCTCTTGTTTTGTTTTTACATTTCACCATTTTTTCTCATTCACCACATTCAGTTCAATTTAGTCAGAGTCTCCAGAGGTGTGGTCCAGCCATGGGTATTTTTAAAAACACCCCATGTGACCCAAATGAGTACCCAACATTGAGAGCATTTTAGAAGTGCTAATCAACAGCTTACTCAGTGTAAATAGCAGCAGGAGGTATGTGTGTGAGTTTGTGTGTCTATGACCAATTCCTGGAGTGGATTACTAGCTCCCAAATAATAATTTGTTCCATTGTAATGTTAAACAGCCACTGCCAACTGCTTCATAAGAATGTTATGCTTGTCTTGGTGTTTTTTTGGTTTTTGTTTTTGTTTTTTTGTTTTTGTTTTGTTTTTTTGTGGGTTTTTTTTTTTTTTTTTGCCTTCTTTCCTTCTTTCTCCTTTTCTTTCTAGACCAGATCAGAGATAGAATCCCTTATCCTTTCTAAAAAAAAAAAAAAAAAAAAAAAGGCAGCTTGATTGACAATGCTACACTGACATGTACATTTATTTGACAGGGAAATGTTTCTGCATCATGTTACTAAGTGACAAAGGGTTGTAAACATGGACAACCTCCTTTTGTCCCTTCATGGGATACAATTCTCACTACCCGTCTATACAGTCAACTGCTATTTTCATTCACTCTTAAGATGAAGAGTCCTTTTTTTCCTGCCTCTGTCCATACAGGCTAATGGAGGGCTACATTCACTTAGTACAAAAGATAAAAATATGTAACATAGCAAGCAGCAATACATGATGGTCGCTGTTCTTTGTCCTCATCCACATTCCAACAGAAGTTCACTCAGGAAATATTTAAGAAATGTTTCCAGAGTGCACATTAGGTACATAAGAGAAGATCATGTTGAATTCCCTCAAGTGGCTCCATACCTTTACACTTCGTTATTTTGGGTCCATGGAAAATAGATGGCAAGACGGGATCAGACTTTCAAGATATTTATTAGTAGAAGGAGCGTGAAAATGTAAGGAGAACCTTCAGAGCCTGATGCAAATCTGATACCCACAGAAGGGAGAGAAATGGAAGGAAGATTAAATAAGAAAAACCTCAGACTACATCATAGTTTCAGGAAAAATTTGGCAAGGCCAATGTGCCAACCTTCAGCCCAAGTCACCTGTTGGGGCAATCTCGCATTTCACAGGAATAGTTGGTTCTGCTGTCCCCAGCAGCCTCTGTCCTGTGTTGGGAGCCACTGCAGAAAGTGTGGCAGTAACTGGAGCCATCAGTCAGTTCTCTTTATAATAGCAAATCTGAGGATCATGTTTACAAAGCTACCCCAGTCTGTCCTTTGTGATACACATATCCAATTCTCCATGACATTTAGAGGAACAGCTCTTCCACAGCATAGCTCCTATGGGCTTATATTCCTGAAGAGAACCTCAAAATTGGAAGGTTGGGGTGCCTGGGTAGCTCAGTCATTAAGCATCCAATTCTTGGTTTCAGCTAAGGTCATGATCTCAGGGTCCTGAGGCCAAGCCCTGTGTTGGGCTTGGGCTCTCATTGCAGAGTCTGCTTGTCTCTCTCCCCTCACTCCTCCCCCCACTTTCTCTCTCTCTCTTTCATAAATAAATAAAAATAAATAATTTTAAATAGTGGAAGTTAGTGAGATAAACAACAGCTCCTCTCTCTACAAATGGTCTCAGGGCCACAGCTGGTACTCATCCTTGCCCATCTCCAGTAACAGTTCTAAGTATCCCTCGCCTGATAAGATGGGCCAGATGTTACCTGAATATGCTGAAGTTGCACTACAGGAAAGGATCTTTGAAATTATGAAACTTGGTGCTAACACACAGATGCTGACATATTTGTTGGTTCACCCCTCTGGGGGTGGGGAAGAGAGGGCCAGAGGGAGAGAGATAAGAGACTTGGACTTTGCTGTGTAAACAATCCCCTCTACGCTACTCTGAATTGTCATCAAATGGCTCTGGGAGAGATAAGAAAGGGGTCTCCAGATTTTTTACATTAGAATGCAAGCAAATGGCATTTGAAAAATGTGCAATCTCTAATTTCCAAGGCATGTTTGCCATCCAATTATCTTTTACATAGATTTTTAGTAATCTTTACTCAGAACGCTGTGACTTTGCAAAAACATGAAAATATTCATGGAGGTTTGTTTCCCACTATGACTTCAAAGGTCTTGGCAGTGTGACTCAAGCACTCATTTCCAAGGTTCTGAGTTCTTGTCAATTAGGTCTCAAGCCAGGTCTCCTAAACATGTTTGTTCAGAGTTAGAATGAGGTCAGTGAGGACCAAGAGGTGCTCAAGTGTATCATGTGGGTTTCACACTGATTCCTCCTCAACTGCATTTTGTAAAAGCAGCCCTAATTTCTCCTGCTGATCAAGACTGATGATCCCTACCACGGTGGTGACTTTTCTTCACATCTGTTGATCATCCCAAGTATCCTGGCACTACTATTTATATCACTACTATTTATAACATGCCCCATATAAAGTATACACTCTGATTTAATAATAATTTATGATGATTATGATGATTAATGATTTAATTTAACTACATCATGGTTAGTATTCTAACTTTTCAGAGTTTGCCTCAAAGTCAGTGATTTATCTGTACTTTTAAAACCTACCAGTGGGGGGCGCCTGGGTGGCTTAGTGGGTTAAAGCCTCTGCCTTCGGTTTGGGTCATGATCCCAGGGTCCTGGGATGGAGCCCCGAGTCTGGCTCACTACTCGGCAGGGAGCCTGCTTCCTCCTCTCTCTCTGCCTGCTTCTCTGCCTGCTTGTGATCTCTGTCTGTCAAATAAATAAGCAAAATCTTTAAAAAAAAATTAAAAAAATAAAATCTACCAGTGGGATGCCTGGGTGGCTCAGTTGTTAACATCTATCTACCTTCGGCTCAGGTCATGATCTCAGGGTCCTGGGATCGAGCCCCACACTGGGCTCCCTGGTCAGCGGGAAGCCTTCTTCTCTCTCTCCCACTCCTCCTACTTGTGTTCCCTCTCTCGTTGTGTCTCTCTCCATCAAATAAATAAATAAATAATCTTAAAAAAAGAAGGAGAAGAAGAAAAGAAAAAAAGCTACTCAGCTACTCTAAGAAGCCAGATACTTCTCTGATGTGTTCTACTGTACTAAGGGATGTGACCAGTGGACTCCAGAATCATGGGTCCAATCCTATACCTCCTTCACTTAAAGTTGGTCTTCTGGTCAGATGGTCTATTGTAATGGCATTCTGTGCCTATGGATCAGACACTGAATAATTATGCTGGGTAGTTGTGCTGGGACTCTGAGGGCAGGAAAGTAAAATTCACACTTAAAGTATCTGTCCCTATGGGAATGGAAAGTAGACCTCTGGGGATGTAACGGATTATTTGCAATCAATAAGGGACCTTTTGCCTTTTTATAGGAATAGAGCCATATCAAAGGTTCAGCACTGGCCTTCACTCTTTCCATTCTTCTAGAAGCTGCTCTAACAGTAAATATCAAGCATCATTAAAGTCCAGTTCTAGAGTTTTTTCCTTGACTCTTCCTGGTAACTGCCAGCTAATTTTTGAAGTTTCTCCAATGTATACCTCTTTTCTTTTTTATCACACTCTGCATATCTTTAACCAAGTTAACCTTGGTTGGCACCTTGTGAGTCGACAAAGATGGCAGAGAGAGGTACTGAAATGTCACATGTTAGATTGTGGAGGAGAGGCTTTTGCAGCATCTTCCAAAACAGTACAAGTCCTAGTTCTTTAGGGCGGGGGGTGGAGGGAGGCGCAGGGCACATCTGTATAAACTTACAAGGTTCAGGAGTCTGCAAAACCACTTTCTCAGAGGCATACTTCCAGAAGTTACCATCCCCTCTTTCAGGTTCACAGGTGTTCAGATCTTTCCTGGGAGAGCATTCAAACATCTCCTGATCTCCACTATATCAGAACTTTGGTCTGCTGCCCAGCTTTTGCTGTGGGACTTTTGTAAATTGCTGAAGAGGCCTTTAACTGCTCGCTAATTACCCTTGGTTTCTCCTCCCTCTGTAAGGAGTCAATATAGATTAGCAGCAACCAGCAACTCTGCTCTATTTATAGGTAGAGTTCCCATTATATATTACAAATTTCTGAAACCACCACAACTTTAAGAATATTTCCCTCCAATGGGGTATTTTCCCAGGTATTAAATAGGAAAATCTTTAGTTAACTGGGTGACAATTTTGTGTTAAAAACTATGCCCCAATTTCCATAAGGCATGATGTACTTTTCACCAGCCTGGTGGACAGTGAATCAATTCCAAATTTTCATTTTGCCACTAGTTGTCTTAAACTCCTCTAATTACCATTCATGTTAATTAGGGCTCTCTAAGACACAAAAGACAAAATGGGATTAGTGATGAAAATGAGATTGGAGGGCTACAGCAGGAGAAAGGAAAGAGAATTTTGAGTTCGTGATATAAATATGGATCTTGTATAAGAAAAGAATAATGGAATGAAGATTATTACAGAGGAATGAGGTAAATATAGTGTGGAGGGGAGAGAAAGAGAGAAAAGGGCACTGTTTAGCATCACTAATTTAATCTCATGAATTCTAATAAATTAAAAGTGGAGATGCAGAGAGTAGCTGGAAAATACAAAAATGACACTATAGTTTGTTTAAGGTTATGTTTTGGTTCCATGAATTGTTCATGTAGAGAATGTCAGAATAAACTGTCTTTTCAAGATACCCTTGAATGCAGGAATCAGACTGTATCTTTCAAGCAATATATTTTCAAAGAAAAAAAAGATATGGAAGCATTACCTTTAAATTTCCAATCTTGATAACATTTTGAGCAAACATAGGTAGAATTTACCCCCTATTTCTGCTTTAAGGCAGAAAATGTGTCATACTTTCATTACTCTAAACACCACAGATAAATTTAGATGACCACAATGTAATGTGAATCAATTACCTGTGATCCAGGGAAGAGTATGGAAGTCTTTGTAATACTTGTAATACTAGAAAATTCTCCTTATAAAACCACACACGCATATATATCATGTTGTTAAGTAAAAATTTCTGTTCAAATTAGAGCAGTGATTCATGAAAACCTTGCAAAATATATATAATGCAAAGTTTTTATGATAGAAAAGCCACAAAACCTTTTCAGTCCTAGAAGTAGACAGCACAGATGCAAAATTCAAAAGTTTCAGGTATGTAAATGAAAACAGCCAAGCTAAAAGGGGGGAAAAAAGGAAACCAGTTAAAAGTATCTTCTCAAACATTCTAGGGTGCCCTGGGATGAACCATTTAGAAATCCTAGATCAGAGCAGATCTCTGGATGTAGATCAAGTTTTATCAAAGCTGACTACTTGGTCTGCAAGTGGAACAAAAGACATAGTTTAACAAATGCAGAAATAATGAGGGTTTCGGATTTCTAACCCAGGCACCAAAAGATATACTTGAGTTTAAAATTTCAAAGCATGGGAGTTCACAACTGAAACTGCACCATTGCCACAGAGAATCTCTGCATACCACAGGCAGGACCTGTAAAGGCAAAAGTATCAGTCACATCCTCTTTGCATTTCTATAATAAGAGAGAATGTATGCTAGATCTAACCTGTGAGAAATTTGCAAATTTCAGTCTTTCTTTTGGCTGTCCAAAGAAGCCTGTTTATTCTGTAGAAAATGGAGCACCTTAGTCTTCTGCAGATTCTCAAGATGCTGAAGTTCAAAATCCTGGCACCCATCTTCCAAAGACCGTATTTTAATGTTGCAGATTTGACGTTGTGTCTTGGGTGATGCTAACATGTCACAAAATACAAAAATATAAAGAATTAAATAAGAAAAAAATATGCAAATCTCTTTTTTTTTTTCCTTATGAGATCCTAAAAGTAACTTCATTCTCTTCCATGTTTATTCTCGTTAAGGGCATAGGGACTGGAATGGTTTCTAGATCCTCATGAATTCATGTGCTTGATCTTCCCCTTGCTAGGTGACTTGGTCCATGTAAATGACAGTGTACACACATTAAAAATGAGAGTATTTTTATTACCTCCCTCGTAGTGCTACTGTGAAATTCAAATGTGATAATAGCACTAAACTGTAGTGGCTTACTGGATGCTTCAAAAAACATAGTCATTGTTATATTGTTGTTAATTTCTTTACACCAAGAATGTAACATTTTTGTACACCTTAAACTAGCTTAACAGTGTACGTCAACTGCACTTCAATTTGAAAAGGGAGAAAAATGAATGTAGCAATATGAAAATTCAGAGGATCACAGAATAATTTCTGCATTAAAGGAATATGCAATGTCAAAAGTATTCTTTTTATGCTCTTGTCTCTTAATTGCTGAAGTGCCTGGCTTTTTTTGGATTTAAAGCAACAGTTGTTCAATATTAATGCAAAGAAGACTATTAAAGCAGTAAAATATAAATATATACTATTTTAATATATAAAATATAAATATAAAGAAGTAAAATATAGATTTGATGTCTGACTGGATGGAGGAGGTGAGTGTTAAAGGGACATGGAATAACTAATATAGAGTAGGAAGGTCTCTTCAGACAGGGGATGAAAACTTGGTTTTCCTGGCAAGAGAAGTTCATTGGCATATAGAAGGGAGGGAATCAAGATATTCAAATTAATTAAAATTCACTAAAAACTTAATTACAAAACTGTAGATGCTGATCTTTAACACTCAATGTCTCAAACTGCACTGTCATTCAAAATATACAAGATCAAACTTTAGATCTGTGTTTTGAATGTATTTGTGCTGTGCCTAGAAAACTTCAAAAAAATTTTATGGGGCCAAACGTAAAAGTTCTCTACTTCTTTAAACATGCCTTAAACTGAGCAATCATAGGCTTGGATTTATTCACAATTTTCTTTCTATAAACTCCTTAGCATGGTCAGCAGCTGCTCACCTGTGCCACAGTTCTCTTTTCCACCTGTACTATTTTTATTACCTGTAATAATATTTCCACCTGCTACTTGGCCTACCAGCCAATATTCAATAGGCACTTCACTATACCTAATGGCAGCAGATAATTTAACTGTATGGTCACTGCATCAGTGTAGCCTTCTTTTCCACTGGCAGTGATGTCATCCCTGTTTTTAAATATAAACACATCAGATAATAAATCCCAAAATATTATCTTTTTAATTGACTTCATGGAATCACTTATGTTAATAAAATTCTCAGTTTGTGTTTAGTGAGGATGACAGTAACCAATCTAGACATTTCAAGAGGGAAAAAATTGAATACAGTAGAACATTTTTTTTTTTAAACAAAACTGATGACACTTCAAGACTCAAGAAAACTGCTGATAGTTCTCAGATTTGCCACTAACACTTGGGGAGTCATGAGGTTGCATGAACCACAAGAAACTTTTGGCAATGAACACATCTGGCTGCAGACATGAGGCAGAAGTTCTGCAAGAAAACTTCTGGAGATTGCAACAGCAATTTTGTGCCTGATAAATCTCATGTTTTTGTCACCGCTACTGGAGGAATTATACTAAGTCTTCTGTCACCTTCCTTCCTCCAATTCTTCCATTAGTATCTCTAATTTTCAGACTCTAAACCTGTCTCTATTTGTACAGATTGTAGGAAAAAAATTCCTGCACTTCCAGCTGGGAGAGCATAGAAAGTGGGAAAGTGAGAAGCCTCTGATAATCTTATATGAAATCGTAGTGTATAATTTCTACCGTGTTGTAGTTACTTATGGGGTAGATAGATTAAGACTTGCTTATGATAAATCTGTATGACATTATGAAAAACTAGGATCTTCTCCCAGCCTTAGGTTTCCAAGTAGCACTTAATGTATCTAAACTTAAAAAAAAAAAGTCAGATATTTTTAAGAAGATACCTTGAACTACAGAATAGAAATATACTAGAAAGGTAAGCTAGTGAAAGCACACAGATTGCTGAATAAATTATTGCTATATTCTGGAGTGGGGGGGAATGATGAAGATTAAATTAAATGAAGGACACCAGAGCTCAAAAGAAGGAATAAATAGAAGAAACATTTTAATATAAAATTAACTTGATTTGGTTAATAAAATTAACATAAAAATAACTGAATTAAGGGAACTCTTGGTTCCTCCCCTTTTCTGTACCACCCTCTACTTTTCCAAACCTATTTTCTGTTTAATTGATCACTGTTTGTTTACCTTATTTTCCTATTTCTCAAATATATTAGATAGGTAGAAAGATAGATAGACAGACAGATAGATAGTTGATAGACAGGCAGATAGAGAAATGATAGATAGGTAGCCACTGTCAATGTAGAAACTCTCTTCATTTCCCACGAGGATGACTGAGACAGGTTCTAACAACACAACAAACAAATTACTCTTCTGGAAAAAGCCCTTCAACAATTCCACATGATCTAAAGGAAAAATTCTAAACCCCTTCATGGAATCAGATGCACACCTGATATATTTATCAGAGCAGGAGTCTGGTCTCTTCAACTTATGGATATCTTTTTTTTTTTTTCACTTAATTCCATATAAATTAAACTTCCCCCTTAATTCCATATAATCCTGGTAAATATGACCAGTTAGTTTGTGGTAGGAAAGGTTTGCTATGTAAGAAAAATGGAGCCTATCATATTGCTTCTCTCCTTGGCCTCAGGGAGATAACTAGATAGTGGCATGGTCCAAGTAGAGCCAATCAATGGCCCCTTCCTAAAGTTCTGCGGAAAACTCAGAGATTCAGAGATGGAATAGAGCGAACATCTGTGGTCTTGATCTTGACACTATGATAAAGCCATTCTGCATTTTGGGAAGATAAAGCTAAAATACAAGAAACAGTAGACAAGAAAGAAGAAAATTCTGTCCTTGGTTCATGCTGAACAATGTGTCTTTGTGTTTTTGAGGGTTTAGATGACAGCAAAGTCTCTTTTTATTTAAGATTGAATTAAAATTCTGCATCAGACTACCAAAAAGAATGAACAAGTGAAAGAAAGAAGGAAGGAAGGAAGGAAAGACAGAGAAAGAAAAACACATGCTAATACCATTATCCAAAAGAAACTTAGTGATCTGGATATGCATTTTCATGTGTTCCTGACTTCATGTATGTTGCCCCTTTTTCTGGGCTCTTCTTTCTGTTTCCCCTTATCCCTTTACCTAGATTCCTACTACATTCCTTTTAAGACTGGTTCCAGTCTCACCCTCCCACTAATCCTTCCCTGACCTTTTTTTCTAAACAGATTTCCTATGCATATTTCTTTAACAATCCTTACCATGTATATTAAAACTTACGCACATTAATATATGGGTTCTCCATACCACTGGGAACCCTTTAAACAGAAGATTCATGTCTAATTTTGTTTGTTTGTTTGTTTCTTCTAAGAGACTATTTTAGCAAAGGTATTGCTCAAGACATGTTTGTTGAATAAATAAATGAATGACAGGAAGCAGGGTACTCCATATCCATGGAAAAATATTATTCTTTCTCATTTTTTTCTAAGACAAAATGTTATTATTTTCATCTATAAGTATATATCTATTACATAATTCTTAATTTAGCTCCACATTAAATACTGAGTCAAAAATATATAAATAAACTAACACAAATACATATGACAGTACATTTGCCCAGGTATCTGGACCACACTATTTTTCACTTTTGCTTCAAATTTTTTTTTTACATATTGATATTTATTGAAAAAATCCTATAAGTGACTGACAATAAGAAATATTTACCAATGTGAATGGCAAAATCAAAGACCAAAAGCTAATTCATAGTGCCAGCTGATAAGATTCAATTCAATTTCATTGAGTTCAATTAAATGTTGGTCTCATCATCTCCACAGCAGGTACTGAACATCCACTATCAGATATACAGTTTCTTAGGCCCTATAGGAGAAACAAATATAAGAAGTTATCCATAAACAAGTATTAATTTTAGTGAAGCATGTAGAAATAGAGAGTGCACTTTTGAATCTGTACCTCAAAGTTCAGTTTCAGCCAAGAAACACTTGACTCTCTTAGATTAGCATTACGTCAAATAGATCATTAAAAAATCCAACCAATAGTTGATCGAGTCTTTGTGAGCTTTGAAATTACAGCTTCGATACTGCAATGCAGCCTATAAACAATTACAGTCTATACATATAAACATAGTGTTACAATTAATCTACAGACAAAGTCATTTTATAGCAGATTTGTGACAAAGCAAATTGAGCAGTGACTTTTACACCAGTGTGTACTCATTTTGTAGCTGCCTCCCACTATTTTGGCAAGACTTCCAAACGTTTTCTTGTTCCATCGTGTTCCAGCAAGAAAGCCAACAGCTGTGGCCAAGGCAACAATTTTGGCAGTGGCAGTGCCCAGATGACAACCTCTGGAGTATTTCTCTCCAGCAGTAGCAGTGACATCTGGACCACTTTCCACACTTGAGCGTATCTGGGCTCCATTCCATTTTCTGTACACAGCTGTAGAGCCATGTCTAGTGCTATCTTCAAGTAGGGAAACAGTACTGAGAAAAATTATCTTCTTATCCTCTGATTATAAGATTATTCCCACATTATGTGTGTATGGTTGTGTAGTTGCTGTGTGGATGCATATTTTGTGAGTAGGGTTAAAGTCAGTTTGTTTAAAAGAGTGTTAAATACACTCCCTGTCTTCAATGCACTATAGTCAGTTATGTCTACATATTTGGGGTTATGTATGGACATGTACATACACACAAGCACAATCTGATTCAGTCATTCAGATAAATCAGCATTTAAAAGACTTGGCCTACCGTAGGATGTGACTACTTCCTTTATGAATTCGTTTGGTGCATAGAGAGTGTGTTCACTGCTAAACCTTACATGCTTTGAGGAAGTAATATGTAAAGATGCAGATTACTTACACATGTTGTAATCACAAATGAGGAGTTTATAATCTTACCACTGGGGAAAGGCATAAGAAATTCAAGAAAACCAGTAAATAAGGAAGCACTTTAACATACCCATTATTTGAGAGCCTTGAAATGCATCCTTTATACTTCATTATGATGTCAATTCTTACTTATGTATTAAGAATTGTGCTATTCGTTATGCACACATGTATTTAATTATCACAACCCCCTGAAATAGACATTATTTCCATTTTATGGATAAGATAGATGAGGCTTAGGCAAATCAAAGGTCACATAACTCATAAATGGTGAAGCTGGATTTCAAATCCTCCTCTCTCTGCTTTCAAAAGTCACTATCCCTACCTCTGCTCTTCCCCCACAGCACCTAGTACAGTAGCTTACCAGTCACTGCATTTCCTGCTATCATAAACAGTCTGCTGTATGGAAACATAAAAGCAAGAGTTACAGAAGGAATCCCAAAGGAATTGAGTAAAAAAATATGAGAAAAAGAATGGAGATAGGACATCTCAGGTAAGAAAATTTACCATTAATAGACAGATAAGTGAACATCAAGAAGCTGATTGGCTTGTCTGCAACCACAGGGCCAAAAGTAGACATTTGGACACCTGCAGAGGTAGAGTGACACACTCTGGATTGCTCTCTCTGGTAGCAAAATTTTACTATAAAGTTTGACATTTCTATTTGTTTTGACAACAACACAGGACATGGCATTGCCAGCATTGTTCTCCAGATGAAGTCAGCAGCATCTCATTACCTTGGTCTTGCTTCTGTGCTATAGAGATGAGGAGCAATTCCTGACCAAAACACCACAGGCTTCCACTATTCTTACCAAGATTCAGTATAACGTCTTGAAGAAATATTTCATAGTTTCTACATGACTTTGGTCCATTTTAGATGCTTTAAGTGGATGAGTTTTTTATAAATTTATCTGATTTACCATTTCATTTTAAATAAAGGATTTGTTTAGGTCCTTAGTCTGCCATTCTGAAAGTCCTACTCTCTCTCCTTCGTTTTTCATTCCTTCATTATTCCTTCCTACCTGCTTTTGGGTTGTTTGAACCTTTTTAGTGTACTTAATGGCTTCTTGACTATATGCGTATATTTGTGTTAATAGTTGTTCTTGGGATCACAATATAATTTTAGCATTTTTATCTGTTTGGAATCCTTTTTTGACACTCAACTGAGATATATAACACTTACCACAATCTCTATCCCTTTGGCTTACCAATTACAGTTTACTTACATTACATATTACATTTATGTACCTTGAATTCCATGACAGTTTTAGGGGTTTTGCTCTCAGTCATAACACATATAATAAAGAACCATAAAGGGAAAGAATAGTCCATTATATTAATCTGTATGTTTATCATTTCAGTTGCTCTTTTCATTTCTGATGTTCCAAACTTACTTTTGTTGCTTTCCTTCCAATTTGTAAAATTTACTTTCACAATTATTTGAAAGCTTCTAACAACAAATTCTCTAAGATTTTCTTCATTTGGGAACACCTTTAATTTGTTTTTTAATTCCTGAAAGATATTGCCTCTGGATATAGAATTCTGGGTTGATAGTTATCTTTCAGCACTTTACAAATGTTAGTGCATTTACTGTTGGCTTCCACAGTTTCCAATGAGAAACCACAGCCTTTCTTATCATTTTTCCTTAGAAATAATGTGCCTTTTTTCTCTGGCTGCTTTCAAATATTTTTCTTGTCTTCAATTTTCAGCAATTTACCCATGCCTGGTTAATACCAGGGCATGGGTGTTTATCTTTTTTGGACTCACTGAACTTCTTGAATCTGTGGATTTATACCTTTAACTAAATTTTGGAAGTTCCCAGCTTTTTTTTAATTCACTACATAATTCTTTCTTTCTGAAATTGTGATGACATGTTCTTAGAACTTTTGGTACTGTCTTAAAGGTCTCTGAGGCCCTTCTGATTTTTAATATTTCTTTCCTCTTTTTTTTTCAAATTAGATAATTTCTAAATACACTTTCAGTTCACTGACTCTTTCTTTGGACATTTCCATTCAGCTATTGAGCCCAACCAGGGATTTTTATTCTGGTTACCATATAGTTCAATTCAAATATTTCTTTGATGGTATTTCTACCTTTCCATTCATTCCATGAGGTTCCCTGTACTCATTGGGATATTTTTATAATAGTTGCTTTAATGTCTGTGCCAAATAATTTTAATATCTTTGTCATCTAAGTTTTGGCCTCTGTTGAATGTCTTTTCTCAAGTGAGATGAGGTTTTCCTTGTTCATATTTTACTGAGTATATTGCACTAAATCCCCAGATATTTTGAAAATTATGCTATGAGACACTGGATCGTCTCTAAATTCTATGGATAATGTTGATATATTTGTTTTAGCAGGCAATTGGCCCAGTTAGGTTCAGACCACAATTTCAACTACTTTCTGTAGGATGAAGTCTGTGTCCACAATGTTTCTCAGATCAGTCTCACATATGTAGTACCGAGTATATAGTCTATGACCTAGGCAGTGGTCTTTTTTAAGTTCAGTTCTCAACATCTATGATGTGTTGTTTAGGATCAGGTCCATGAATACACAAAACAGAAGTACGAAAGCTCATAAACAAATCAAGGGGGTCACTTTCCCAAACTACTCCCTCTCCACAATCTCCCTGATATTTTCTGCTACCCTGGGCTCCTCTTTTGGTTCCTCTTTACTTTGCGCAGGAAGATGGGTTTTGTTTTGTTTTGTTTTGTTTTGTTTTGTTTTAACCTTGCACTGTTGCACTGTTGTGTCCTTCCCACAACTATGGGATAAGCAGCAAGTGGCAGGGGGTGGGGTGGGGACAGACCAAAAAACAAAACATGGCTATGCACCACACCTTTAGCATCACAGCTCTTTCAATGAGGAGGAAATTTTCTCTCTTTCACAGTTCAAGGCTCTTACAGTTCCCCATGATACCAACACCATGGGAATGTTTGGTGGCTGAGACAAAAAGAAAAGAAAATGTAAAAGAAAAATAATGATGGACTTCCCATACTCTTTTTGAATGTTAGGAGACCCCCTTCCAAATCCTCACATCAGAACTATAGGAGGTCTGTTGGAGCTTTCTCCCTCAGTATCAATTCTCATTTCTGGGTTTCCAGTCATGTTCAATCTAGTCCTGAAAATATGGGAAGGAAAGAAATAGTTAAGTCCACCAACAGTGTGATATGATTTTGAATTTTACTCTCCTCCAATCTACTGTCTATTGCTTTTCAGAGTTCTCAAATAGTTTTCCCAAGCATTTTTTTCCCAGGTTTTATAGCTGCATTCAGTGGGAAAGGCAGAGTTTTCTTACTTCTCTTACCCAATATATTTTTGCTACACTGCTCATGTCTTCACCCATAACTCTAGTTGAGAATCATATCTGGTGCTGCTTCTATTTCAACAAGTCATCACGATTGGTGTTCAAAACTCTTGTCTCTCTCTGTCTCTCTCTCTCTCACACACACACATACACATACACACACACACACACACACACACACACACATATCACATCACACACCATCCCCAGAAATACATTAATAGTGTTTAACAAGGTTTCACACAGGTCTCCCTTATTCTTTTTTGCTAGAGTTTAATCAGAAGACCATTCTGTTAACCCACTGGGGGAAAATTCTAAACCTAAGTAAGTTCCTTTGGTTATGTGAAAGTCTGGCAAGTGATTTTTTTCACTCTTTTTTTGTAAGCATGCATGCCGATTGTTTTCCTGGAATTGGTACCAATTTACTCATCAAAGGATAGCCATAGGGATCCCTCCCCATTCCCTGTAGTAGAATGCATTGGCTCCAAGTCACGACATTTCTGCCAGGAAATGTACTTTTATGAGCTGTGGTTGTTTGCAAAATATACGATTTCAGCCTACAATTTGAAGACCTCCACATCACTTCATTCTGTCTAGATATTTGACAAATTAATCACTGTAGTTTGAGTGACTAAATAGCCAGAATGATGAGTCTTCTGGGGGTTAGACATCTCAAAAGATCTTGGAACATTCTTCAGAAATGAAAATTCCTGAAATAGCTGATCCCATTATTTTAAAAGATGTAAAAGCAATGACATTACCAACAAGAAAATACCTTAAAAACGGGACTCCTTTGGATAAAAAAATATTTATTTTTAACCATTTGGTCTCAAATAATATGACATATACATATGTCATACATATACAAAATCTCTTTCTTATTGATATCTTCAAATTTCATTTCCAAGTTGGTATTTGCAAGACATTTGGAAAGTTTATAAACAGAATTTTTGTGTGTCTCTAAAAGGACACAAAAGTAATAGCTAAAACAAAAACATACTTGTTGGCGTAAAATACAGTCAATGTTTCATGTAGGCTTTTTTTTCTTAATTGGAAGAGAAAAATATAGAAATTGCAGGGTGGTTTGTATCCGTCTTCATAAAAGGCGTTGAATGAATAATATTAAAAAATCAAGTTTATCTATAGCTTTCTTGATGCTTAGCTTTGCTTGCACACATACACATGTTCATGATCATGGTCTACTGACAATTTGCCAATAGTAGAAAATGTTGATTTTATTTACTTAATCTAAGAAGCAGAAGAAGTGTGGGTTTGGGAGAAACTCAGACTATGACATATTTTAGAATAATAAAAATTCTGGATTTATAGCTTAATATGTGGCTTATTTCAAACAAATTTAAATTTTACTTGTAATGCATTTCTTACTTCTTGAGATATTTATGATTTAAGGCTTATGCTGACTCTTGTCAGAGAAATTGAGATGTGGCAGATATTGCTAGTTGCTCACCCAATATCCACTCTTATGTTGTTCCTTTTATTACAGATTTCTGAAATTTTCAGGAGATGGCAATTGGCCCAGCAAAAAAAAAGAAAAAAGAAAAAAAAATCTAGAAGTGGATTAGACTTCTGTGAGCTCTTAAATGTGTCTCTAATAGAAAATTCCTTCTTGTGCTTGGTAATTTCTCCTTTCATCCTATATGGATTGAATACATAGTTATTGGAGCTCCTGCAATCATCTTGTGAGCCCAGAGAGCTTGCATATGCAAACCACAGAATAAAGATGACAGAGAAAAAGACAAAGGAGCCTAAGTCCATGAGGTCACTGCAAAATGACATTGTGATGCTAGGATATAATTTTGTAATAAAGGAGAGGCAGGAAATCCTAGTTTTTGAAGCTATTGTTATTTTATGTCTTTGTTGTTAACAGCCAAAGTAATTTCCTAGCAGATGCAAAATACATGGTGTTTACCACTGATTGTCTTTCAGTAATAGCAATCATTTTTTGTGGAAAACTTTTCTTCCCCTATTTCAGCTACATAATTCTAATGATAACTGTGATCTTTCTATAGAGCTTTGCTTTTCTTTCCATTATTAATTGGTTCAAAGTCACCACCTGAACTTAGCTGGACAAAACAGCCCACTTAATCCTTACTCATACCCCAAATTACTATTTTTTTAATTTAATTTAATTTTTTAATTTTTTCAGTGTTCCAAGATTCATTGTTTATGGGCCACACCCAGTGCTCCATGCAATACTATTGATTAATCTTGCAATGCTCATGTGTCTTATCTGTTTAAAGGTTTCAAGGGTCTTTGAATTAAGCATTGGCAAGAAAGAAAAAAAAAAAAAGAAACTCTATTATCTCTTAGGTGATGATATAATCGGGTGAAACCAGGGATCTTGTGGTGGTCTTATTTCCTACCTGACAGAGAAGGTGGCCTGAAAATGGGACAACCTGCAAAGATTTAGAAGAAAGAAAAGAACCTGGTCATTTTCAAGTTCTTGGTTCCAGTCATCCTTAAAGCTGTGTTACACCTTTTGTTCATTCCAGAGATATACTGCACAATTTATTTCACCTTTTACCTAAACTTCTTAGAATGGAAGTGCTTGATATCTGCTACCAAAATGTAATGAGCAGTTAGATTCACTTGGGTCATTTTATTGTTTACAAAGAATACGAAGACACATTCATCTGTATCTGCATAACTGGAATTATGTTAGTAACTCAAGTAGAGCAAAAAGTGATTCATTAAAATTAATTCTTTCCAGAGAAAATTATTCACTAAGACATTTAAGATACGATTCATTCTCACATTCTGAAATAAATATTTTAGCCCAAGTCTTATACTTTATCTTGAAAGTTTCATTCTTTTTTGTGTGTGTATTATTATTTATCCCTTTTTCTCCTTCACTAATGTTTGCTTCCTGAAAATCTGCTTGACTCAGCTTAAAGGGGGGAAATATTTAGTCATTATTCCTTACATATTTATTTAATTAATAATTCTTGGGCATCAACAAAGGAACCTCTACTGAGGCAGGATTGTAAATATGACTAAAACATAGTAACACAGCAAACCCTTTCAATGATCATAAAGATTATTATACTTATATAAGGATAAATGCAAAGACATTATGATTCTAGAAATATTTACAATGAACAACAAGGTACAAACAAAGGAGTAATCATACTACCTTAAAATTGGAGTTTTTAGTAAAGGCTTCACACAAGAGTCAAACTAGAACAAAATTTTAGAAGGTGAATATAAATATGAAGTTAAAGAAAATTATTGTCCTCCTAAAATTCAAAATATTTTTTTTTTCCTGGTCTATAGGTTAAGTAAATGTTTAGGGTAGATGGCAAGTCAAGAAAAAGCAAAACTATGTAACTAAGGAGCGAGGCAGAAGCAAGATCATAGAAGGAGTAGTATGACTTGCTAAAAATTAGGATATTTCTCTATTAGTAATGAGCTACTATTGGATAGATGCAGCAAGATCATTCTGAATACAATCACTTAACTGATATGTCATAAAAGTCTAAATAAGAATGAAGTGGTAATGATAAGTGGAATAAATAAATTTGAGAGACCAGGGATATAGAATTTCTAATATTCAGTAAACAAACATGTATAGTTGATGAAAGAGGAGTACAAATTCTTCATTTCTATTGAGATATGGAGTTTCCTTTCCTTGAATCTGGGCTGGTTTGTATAACTAGTTTGACTAAAAGAATGGAGCAGAAGTGGTACTGTGCCATTTTCATGCACAGGTCTTAAGAGGCAGGTAGTTTCCACTGCCTGACCCTTGGAACACTCTCTCTGGAAACCCTGAGCTCAATGTAAGAAATCCAGCTACTCTAAAATCGCCACAGGTAAATGTTTTGATACACAAATTCACCTGAGGCCACCTTTCCAATCATCCGTTCTGCAGCCACATCCTCTAGATGACCCATTTCACAGCTGGATACTTTAGTCTATGCTACATAGTAGACATCTTAGTCTGTTGGGCTGCTTAACAATTGTTATATATGTAATTGCAACATGAAGGAAAAACTGGAATGTCTCAGGAAGATATTTCTGAACTCCTGACAGCCCAAGAATTCAGCAACATTTCTTAGACAGAGAAAACTCTCAGAGCAGCACCATTGAGATACCATTTTGCATCTCAGATACTCCAGGTTTGCACAGCCATATACATGACAAAGAAATGCCATCCCTACTTCCATCCAAGGGGTCAGGGTGTGTGCACTTTCCTTGTGCATCATCTCTCCCAGACTGCGCAGACTAAGTGTCATTCTTCTTCATGTTATGCTTACTCTGTCTTTCCTTCATCCTCCCTCCTTCCCTCTAGGCTGCCGGTGTTTTGGCCTCATGGATAAGATTTAAACATTTAAAATATATGAGGCATAAACCCCCACCAAAATACTATGTGTATATGTGTGTGTCTGTGTGTATATATAAGTACACATTATGGATGTGTTTCTATGTATGTGTGTGTATAATGAATGTATATTTATATATTATATATTTATAACATATTATTCTATGCATCATATTTTTTTCAGAACCATCTGAAGTAAGTTGCTTATATAATGACCCCTTACTTCTAAACACTTCAATTTATATTTCTTTAGAATAATGACTTTTTCTTTTTTTAAAGACGTCATCTATTTATTTAACAGAGAGATCACAAGTAGCAAAGAGCCAGGCAGAGAGAGGGGGAAGCAGGTTCCCCGCTGAGCAGAGAGCCCAATGAGGGGCTCAATCCCAGGACCCCGAGATCATGACCTGAGCTAAAGGCAGAGGCTTAACCCACTGAGCCACACAGGAGCCCCAGAATGAGGCTTTTTTTTTTTTTTTTTTTACAAGTATAGTAGTACATAGTAGATCTATCACCTTCAGTAAACAATACTGGCACAATAATTTTATCTGTTATTCTAATTTTATCTATTGACCCAAAGATTTATTTATAATATTTCTTTCCTTCAATACTATATACACTAGGTTTCAATACAGTATCTATTGAATTTAGTTTTTACATTCTTTTTGTCTCCTTTATTTTGAACATTTTCAAAGCCTTCCTTTATGTTTTACGGCATTGATATTTTTATAAGAAAATTGTTCATTTATATTAGTGGAATGGTACTTATTTTGAGTTTATCTGATGTATCCTGATGATTGGAATCAGATTATGTATTCCTGACTAGAATGCTTCATAATTAATATTATATTCTTTTCTGGGTTCCATGTTTGACAGCATGCAATGAGTATATCTGCTCCTCATTAGTGATATTTATCTGGACACTTGGTCAAAGTGTTGTCCAGTTTCTCCGATGTAGAGTTATTTACTTTCCCTTTACAATGAAGTGTTGTCCAGTTTCTCCAAAGGATAGTTATTTACTTTCCCTTTACAGTGAGTAACAATCTATAGGAAGACACCCTAAGACACTTATAATCTGTCCCTTATCTCAATATCCCACAACATTTAGCATGAATTATTGATTATTGCTTGCAATAATCTCTACTATGATTGTTGCAAAATTGGTAATTTTGCCAACTACAGTACTTTCTCCATAAATCACGTCACTTGGCAATTTACTGTAAGGCAAGAACTCTCCCTTTTTCCTATTTATTTATGTATTTACTTAACTATATCTATTCATTATTAGTATTCTTTTGTATTTTTCACAATTTATGCTTCATCAATTAATTACTCAAACTTTGAAATCAATTACTTTCTGAGGATTACCTTAGTGGAAAATGATATTAAACACCATGATCTGGGCACTAAATGCACTAGATATGCTTTTTATTACTGGGTATTTGTGCTTCTAGTCGCTTTCAAGATTAGAGCTAGGAAATATATGCATATATCTGTACATCTCCATACAAACATGTGGACAGTATATATGTACATATGTGTGTATGTGTACATATATGTGTCTACATGTGTCTACATGTGTAGACACATATGTGTCTACATGTGTAGACACATATATATACACAAATATGCATACATTTAAAATCATTTCCACACACCAGTATGTCTGACACCAGCCCATTTTCACTGGGTGCTATTTTCACCCATACCATATGTGTTTCTTCTTCCACAGTGAGAACCCTGCTTCTCAAGAACATGGACATAATTTTTCATTTGTTCAATCTATAATCTAAAATAGTTTCAAAATACCTTTTCCCATACAACCACAAAATAACCTATTTTTAGAAGGTCAGGATTCATTTGTATTTCTATTGTTATAAATCCCACTCAAGACTGAAGCTATATAGTAAAATACTGTGTTTATAGATTAATTTCATCAGTTTTTGTTTTTAATTCTCCAATTCATTGTGAATTTTCTTTAAGAAAAAAAAAAAGAAAGAGAAGGATTTTTTTTTTAATATTTATGTGGTCCAATAAGTCAATCTTGTCTTATTACAGTTTAGTCATAGAAAGTTTTTCTTTATATTCAGTTTATAGAGGAATTAACTTTTTAACATTTAAATTTATGATGCTCTTGGAGTTTATTCCTAGTTATGATGTGAGCAATGGATAAACTATTTCCTTTTCCAAAAGCTGTACTGACTCACTAAAAGCATTTATTAAAAAAAAGCATCTTTGTCCTTATGATTCGATATAGTACCTTTATCATGCCCTAGACTTCTATGGGTAATCGAGTCCATTTCTGGACTTTTTATTTTGTTTAATTGACCTTACTATTAATGTGCCAGTATCATACCATTTTAATTTTAGAGGCATAGTATTATATTTTGTTATCTGATAAAATCAGCCTCTTTTAAAAGTTTATTTTTCAAAATTTTCCAAGTTATGCTTGCATTTTGGAAATTATTCCATATAAACTTTAGAATCAAATAATCTAAGTCATGATATTATTATGATCTTATTAATAAAATTAATGTTAATATGTTAACATTTATATTTTCATGTTGAGATATTTTTATTATGAAATAAGAAATGTCTTTCCATTTCTTCAAATCTATTTTTGTGTCTTGAATTTCAAAAGTGTGTTATGCTTCTTTTTAGATAGGTTTTTAATATTTCTCATTAAGTTTATGCATATATATTTTATATTTCTGTTAATGAAAATCAAGTTTTTTCATCCTTTATAACTTCCAAATGGTGATTAATTATGTTTATAAATGCTATTTATTTATATTTATTTGAGAGAGAGAGCAAGAAAGAGTGTGAGTGGAGAGAAGGGCAGAAGGAGAGGGAGAGAACCTCAAGCTGATTCCCTGTTGCCTGAAGAGCCACATGCAGAGCTCACAGCTTAATCCCACAACCCGTAAGATCATGACCTGAGTCAAAAAACAGAAGTCAAGGGCAGCTGGGTGGCTCAGTTGGTTAAATGGCTGCCTTTGACTCCGGTCATGATCCTGGAGTCCCGGGATCAAGTCCCACATCGAGCTCCCTGCTTGGCAGGGAGTGTGCCTCTCCCTCTGACCTCTCCCCTTCATACTCTCTCTTCCTCTCTCTCTCTCTCTCTCTCAAATAAATAAGTCTTTAAAACCAAGAGTCAGATTCCTAACCAACTGAGCCACCCAGGCATCCCAATGCTAGCAACTTGTGACTGAATTTTATATTTTGACATATTGTTGAATTATTTTATTAAGATAAGCATTGTCACCGATTCTCTCTATTTTTTTTCCCGTTAAACTATCATAGCATCTGAAATAGAGAAAGCTTTAGTTTGTCTTATTTTTGTGCTTTTAATAGTTTTATCTCATCTAATTGCATTGGCTAATACTGTCAATATAATGTTAAGTAGTATTTAAGATAACAGGAATCTTTGCCTATTTTCCTAGATTTTGTGGGAGGTCTCCAAGGGCTTACCCACTGATTAGCCACTAATTAACATACTGGCTTTAGGATTGAGGTACATCTACACAGGAACACAGTCAAAACTTCAAGCCAGTAATGATGGGCCAAATCCTTCTCAGGTTTCAACACTGTTTTACTGCCTATTGTGAGCTAGCTCCCTGCCTTCTGCTACTATTCTCTTTTGCTTATAAGTGCTCATGTCATTACATTGGTCCCACTTGGATAATCCAAGATAATTTCCCTAATTTAAGTTCAGGTAATAAGTAACCATAATTACAAATGCACATCTCTTTTGTCATATAAGGTAAACCCAGAAAATGACAGTGGTGAGGCCAGAAATTCCACCTAATACAGGAAGCCCTTACCCTTGTTTTTTCAAAGTTTGACAGTTTCTATTAGAAATGACCAATAAATATTGTCAGTTTTGCTCAGTATCTATGGAAAAAATCATAGTGATCTTTCTCTTTAGACTTATTAATAAAATTAAATTAATAGATTTCCAAATATTGCCTTATTCTTGCATGCCTGTTGTAATATCCACCTGAATGCAGTCTATTGTTTTCATTATGTGCTGTTAAAGTCACCTATTAGCTCCTCAAAGATTTTTTTTCACTGATATTCATAAGAGAGACCCATATGTAATATTCCTTTGGTGAAATCTCAAGTTTAGGTACCAATGGTAAACTTGCTCTAAAATAATTATTTGAAATTGGTCTTCATTTTCTGTATTTGGAAAGAATATTTATTTATTTATTTTTATGATTTAATTTATTTATTTGACAGAAAAGGAGTGAGAGAGCACAAGCAAGGGGAGTGGCAGGCAGAGGGAGAGGGAGAAACAGGCTCCCCACTAAGCAGAAAGCCCAACATGGGCCTCAATCCAGGACCCTATGATCATAACCTGAGCCGAAGGCAGACACTTAACTGACTGAGCCACGCAGATACCCCTGAAAAGAATTTATATAGCAATGGAGTTATGTGACCTCTAATGGTTTAATGGAAAGCCCCAATTAAATAATATGGACATGATAAGTTCTCTTTCAGAACTTTCACTACATCTATGGGAATTGACAAACTTAAGGTTCTTATTAATATTGGGGTGAATTTTGGTAAATTCTTTTATTCCTAATAAATCGACTATTTAATGTATGCTTCAAATTTATTTCACATATATATGTGCAAGTCATCTTTTATCACTTTTCAATTTCTTCAATGGTAATTTCCTACTTATTTTATTTATTAGCTTTCTTCTTTTTAAAAATTTAATTATTTTTTCTGTTTTATAGAGTATCTTCAGAGAAATAGAATTCTACTTTTTTTTCTGTTTTCTACCTTATTTCTGCTTTTTACAATTACCTTCTTATACTCCATTTTTATTGTATTCTTATGCTCATTCACTAGCTGTTTTTTGGGAATCATGCTAGTCAGTATTGCTCAGAGAAACAGAATCAACCAAGAGAACCATTTCTCATAAACAAAGAAATGTTTTATAAGGAATTGGCTTGAATGACTATGGAGGCTGAGAAATCCCAAAGTTGTAGTTAGCAAACTGGAGATCCAGGAGACCCAATGATGTAAGTTCTAGTCAAAAAGTCAGCGGATTCCAGACCCAGGAAGAACCAATTACTTCACGTCTAAAGGCATGAAAAAACCAACATTCCAGATCAACAATTAAGCAGTTTTCTCTAACCTGCAGGAAAGACACCACTTTCTTCTATTCATGCCATCAGCTGATTGGTTGAGGGCCAAATTAGAGAGAACAATATGCTTTACTTAGTCTATCAATTCAAATGCAAATCTCATCCAAAAAAATTCCCTCACAGACACCCAGAACTATGTTTGAACGAATATCAGAGCACAGCATAGAATAGTCAAGTTGACACATAAAATTAACCATCACAGGAATTTAAGTCATTTATTTTCACTTTTTTTTTTTTTTTGATGTGGATATTTGGGGCTATAGATTTTTCTCAGATCACTATTTCAAATCTACTTAGATTTTTTTTTTAATTTTTAATTGAAGTATAGTTGATGTATATTAGTTTCAAGTGTATGAGTGTATGACATAGTGATATCACAATTATATACATTATAATAATCTCACCATAATGAGTATAGTTACCATCGGTCACGACACAAAATTACTATATCATTATTGACTATATTCCCTATGCTGTGCTTTTCACCACCATGAGTTATTTTATAATAAATCTATTTTTAATTAAAGATTCTGAAATGTTGTATTTTTATAAATTTTTTCAGAAATTTTCTAATCTCTTTCTATTTAATCTTTCACTGAAGGGTTGATTAATAGAATTTTTCACATTTCTAAGTGGAATGGCTCTTAGAGTGGCAAATGTCTCTTGCACTTTTTATTTATGTCATTGTCATTCACATTGGTTTCCTGATTTTCTTCAATAGCATTTAAATAAATTTTCATTTGAATCTATCAGTTATATGATTCAAATATTTAAGATTATTATTTTATTGTCTTTATAATAGCTTAGCATATGTAAAACAAAAATTAAAGCATATTTTCTATATGAAATATGTAAACATTAAGTATTATTGCAAATAAATCATGCCAGAGTGGGTTTTTTTTTCAGTGTATTGCTAGTCTTTTGTATGTGTATATATATACCTATATTAATTCCTATTCATCTTTAAAGTATATTCAGGTTGGTGTTGATCAGTCTATTTTGTGCATGTATATTTGAAAAATAAGCCATTAAAGTTAAGAAGGATTTCTCTAGTATCACTTTGAAGAGGTATTTTTGTTCAATTGGGCATAGACTGAATTTCCTCTGTATTCCCTATCATTTTAGTGGTGTTTACTCTACTTTTTGTTCCTCACTAATGTTTTCCAGCATTGTCACCACTTTATATATTTTTCTGATGTTTTCAAGCTTAATTTATATCTTGCTCTTATAATCACCTATATTGGCTCTGGTTTTTTAATATACCCTATTATTATCTTTTTAGTAAGTATATATTGTTGGTGAAATTATTTTAATAGAAAATTCCTCTTTTATCCTTTCTCAGCTTTTTAACTTTCTTCCTCCTTCTGTTTTGCAGTATCTATAGATTATATGTGTATTTCTCAGGATTATTATTCATTTCTGAATTGGGCCACTTTTTTAAATGATAGTGTGGAAAGAAGGCTCATGTTGTCACAAAAACTATCTAAAACTAAATTTATTATTCCCTTGGGGTCAGGAACACAAGACTTCCCTCCTTTGGAGAGCTCTAAAGTTTCCCTATTTGTTGCTTTCCATGTGTTTTGATCAGGTGTGTTTTTGTTTCACCATATTCTTCCCCCTCAACTTCCAGAAGGGATTTTAAGCTAGGACACTGAGTTATAAATATGAAAAATAGCATGTCAGAATTTTCTTTGTCCTTCAGTAACAGATCACTTGACATTTAACGATATCAACCTTGATCATTAAGAGTGAATTTTAAAAAATATATATATATAGGACCCATCCATGCTTCTAAATCTCATTGCATTAATGAAATCATCATTAGATAGACTATTTGGAGCTATGGAACCTATTTTAGGAAAAACCTATATTCAAACCTGCATTTGAGGAAAGACCGTCTTTCCATAACTTAAGTTCAAACAAATATCCAGTGATTGGAAAGAATAATTTATATAATTATAGGAGAGAATATATTTATATAATATATATATTATATATATGGTGTTTTGTTCTTTTTACTTTGCCCTTTACTTTTTGATCATAGTGATTTTTTAATTAAAGATAATCACTAAGTCTTTAAATCCATTAATTTCTCTGCATTCTTAAAATGTGGAATACATAGCTTATTAAACTAGGTTTTTCTTCAGTCACAGCTTACCTTTCTGAACTTAGCTCCTGAACTCATCTTTACTAATTTTGGTTAAACTCTTTGGGACACCATGAATAACAACAACAACAACAACAAATAGATAGTTGTATCTACATATATTGTTTGCTCTCTCAGCCATTACGTTCTTTTGGTCTACAATGCCCCACTTTTCCTTATGTATTTCCTTTCTAATTATTAAACCCAGCTATTTAGGTACATAAAACCAAAATAATTTATTCTGTCATTTAAAAATAGATTGATCAAAAATGTTTCATCTAAAAAGTCTTCCTCCTTCAATTTTAACACTGCCAGAACATTGCATAGTCACATTAAGAAGCTATAAACTTAAGACTTAATTGTGAAAAAAGAAATGTTTGATAGAGTAAGAATTCTACACAGCACAGCAAATAACCTTTATTAATGAAACGTATTAGAATATTTGTAATGCAATTCCTAAGTGGGAGTGTGCAGCAATCTACTTCAATCATAAATGTGTAGAAGCTGTGGCTTTGTGAAATGAGTTGGTATCTTCCATAGTATAAAATACAGAACAATACAGATGACTAATTCAAATTAACGTGGTTTCACGTGGCATGTCACAATGGGAATCTTAATGTATCTTCTACCTTGATTATTTGTGTAAGACTCCCATTTTCTTTTCTGTTATGCATGGATATGAACTATGTTAAAGATAATTTGTAACAAATTACTCTCCATGTCAATGGCAATTCTCCTATAGTGATAAGCCATATTTTCTTCAAAAAAACTTTTCTTGGATAATGACAATGAAAACAAGGAGATTTCAGACTGTTTCCTGGTTTCTTTGTTCCCAAGAGTGTTGATCTTCCCCCTTGAAATACTAAGAATTACTTAATTATAAATAAAAATTTAGATTGTATTTGCCCTGAAAATACAGGGTGAGGACAAAAACAGAAGGCTAATGTGGCAACTGGCACAAGGGTAGTACCCAGGCTTAATCATTATTCTATTTTATTGAAGAAATTTAAAGCAGTTCAGAGGCAAATTTAGTGGCACTAAATGATGTATCTAGATAAATATTTGTTATTATGTTATCTTGCTTTTTCTTACAGCAGTTGCAGCCATCTTGAAAAGTAACATGCTCAATAACCTTGTAAGTATAAGTTTTAAACTTTGTTATTTATTTGAAAGAGATTTCTGGAAGTAAAGTCCTTCCAGCCAAAATAAAAATAAAACAAAGTAGAATTAACTAATTCACAGAAGATGAAAGATTTTTGCTGAATTTAATAATTCTCATTATGAAATCACTGATATCTGTACTGTATTTACACTTTATAGAATTATTAATGTTCTCAGTTAAAATAGTCTCCTTAAATTTTAACATCATTTGACAAATGGTTTCCAAAGCACAGTATTATATTAAATACGCATAACCATTAAAATTAGTCTGGACGTCCTTCAGGAGACCAACTCTCTTTCTGGGATATATTTTGAAGATCTGACTATATGATGGCCTGGAGAGAAAGTGTGGTATGGATAAGTAAGTTTATTCTAATAAAATAGAGACTCTATACATACCACAAATTATGGTATGTTATGATCTTTTATGAAATTGATAGCCACTGGTACATAAATAATTGGGTTTAATAACTAGAAAAATCACCCTGTTTGATATATTATTGAGATAAAACAGCTTATTCCACAATCAATGGCCTTGTTACCTAAATGAGTTTAGTAAAGGAAGAATATAGATAGAACAATTGAAGCAAATGTACTTAAACTTTATGGAATACAAGAGTATGACAGATCATCAGCAAAATATGAAAATACTCTTGGGTAGAAAAATTATGGACCAGAACCCAAAGAGAATGTCCAGAATCCCATGTAAACTAATAAATTAAAAACGCTATAGTACTTTTTCTTTTATTTCTTTTATCAAATGTAGTCACTTAAACATGCTTTCTACAAACTCACCCCATGGCACGCAAAAGTATAGGATTAAAAAAAAATCATTTTATCAACTATTTTTTTAAAGGTGCTGCATTCTATTTTTCTTATTACAAAAAAGCATAAACTCCATCTAAAACTTCTATGGTCTTGTCAAAAACATTGAAGAAAAGAATTTGAATAGTTTGTTAAAGTACATAATTGGGGTATTTTAATACTCCTCAAAAATGAATGCAGTGGATCAAAACATCAAATATATTTAAATTCATGAGTTTACTATTGGTATTATGAAACAACAGTGACAAAAGCTTGATTGGTCATCTTTGGAAGAAAAAGATAACCAAATCATTACTTTGAAAATTAGTTTTTTTACAAAAAATAGGAAGAGGACAAGGAGGAAAAAGGGAGAGCAAACATTTTCTAGATTTTTGTGAAAAATTCGGATTAATTTGGATTAAATTTAAAGTTGTTAATAGAGGATGGCTCAGTGAGTTAAAGCCTCTGCCTTCGGCTCAGGTCATGATCTCAGGGTCCTAGGATCAGGCCCCGCGTCTGGCTCTCTGCTTCCCTTCTTCTCTCTCTGCCTGCCTCTCTGCCTACTTGTGATCTCTATCTGTCAAATAAATAAATAAATAAATCTTTTAAACAAACAAACAAACATTTTAAAAAATAAAGTTGATAATAGAAGTCATGAAAATATCTATAAATTTAGTGTTTTACCTATCAAGTGTATCAAAACTAATTCTGATTAGGTCTCTATAGCTAATGAACAATTTACATGAAATATCGTGGCAGAAAATGTATCAAATGATATTATGGGGATGCAATTGTCAAAATCTAGAGTATGGGAAATGGGACAAATATTCTGGTTTTTTCCCTAGCACATCAGCAACATACAAGAGGCAGGAAGAGATGACTAAGATTTAAACAAGAGATACCAACAAATAAACCAATTGCAAAATATAGAACTTGTACTTTGAATAAAACTCTATTTAAGAATTATAACACAATTGATACAATGTGAATACAACATGGGTATTTGAAGAAGTTACAAATTATTATGAGGGCACCTGGGTGGCTCAGTTGGTTAAGCATCTGCCTTCTGCTCAGATCATAAACCTGGGAGAGGTCAGCACAGGGATCCAGGCCAAGCAGGGAGCCTACCTAGCCCTCTCCCTCTGCCCCTCCTCCCTGCTTGTGCACTTGCTTGCTCTCTCTCACTATCTCATATAGATAAAAATCTTTTTAAAAAATCATTATGAATTGGGGCGCCTGGGTGGCTCAGTGGGTTAAAGCCTCTGCCTTCGGCTCAGGTCATGATTCCAGGGTCCTGGGATCGAGCCCCTCATTGGGCTCTCTGCTCAGCAGGGAGCCTGCTTCCCTTCCTCTCTCTCTGCCTGCCTCTCTGCCTACTTGTGATCTCTGTCAAATAAATAAATAAATTTTTTTAAAAAATCATTATGAATTTTTAGGTGAAAGATGATCTTTAGATATGTTTTGAACAATTTTTAAGTTCTTATCTTTTAGTTATGTAATGAAAGATTTACAGATAAAATACATTATTTGGGATTTGATTCAACATTATTTTGGAGGGGAAGGTGGGTCTATATGTCAAAATGACATCAGTTGGAAAATTGATTTTTTTTTAATCTTGATGTGTATATAGGAATTCATCAGATTATAGATTATTCTTTCTCTTTATTTTTGTATAGGTTTGAAATAGTCTATAATAAAATTTTTAAACATAAAGAAAATATCTGGATCTTTAGACAAAGAGAGATCTAAGAACATGGGATCTTAAGAGAATGAAGCCACTTTGAATTCTTCAGAATCCTGGAGCCTGAGGACGGGACAAAGACAAGGTCTCAAGTAACATTAGTAAAGAGTTGAAAAGAGAACCCCACAAAAACTATACCCTCAACAAAAAAAGATACACTAGAAAAAGTACATTTACTAAGCAAAAGCAACAGCAACAAAGTAAAATTTCTGTTTTGCCCTAAATATGCATGGAAATAGAGGGACATGCTAAAGAACTCAAAAAAAAAAAAAAAAGTGGCTACTGACAACCCCAGTTGTGCTAATTCTACAGGATAACTTCCATTAGTCAGTATATTAAAAAAAAATAAAAATAATGAAAGGCCATTACATACTGAATAAAATTTCAAGAGACAAGATAAATTGTGCACTGAGTTGTCAAGTTTGGTTTGTATAAATCAAGTAGAAACATAAATTATCAAGATAATTGGGAAAACATAATAATGGGCTAGAAATTAGATGATGCTAATGATTATCGTTAATTTTTAAGTGGGCTAACACATGTTTTTGTAAAAAAAAAAAAATCATGTTTTTGGAAATGCATATTGAAGTAGGTGCTGCTGTACATTACAGAATATGGTCCCTAGATCAGATGCATTGCCTCACCTGGGACATATGAGAAACGAAGAATCTCGGTCACCACCACAGACTTACCGAATCAGGGTTCCCATTTGAGGAAGATCTCCAAGTGATTTTTATGAACATTAATATTAAAGAAACTCTGATTTTAAAAATTCTAACAATAAAAAATAGACAAGATAAATGAAGACAAAGTAGCAGAATTTTCATAAGCACTAAATTTAGAATAGACACAAGATTCATTATATCATTATCCTTATGTTTGTATGCTTTGAATATTTTCATAATTAAATCTAAAAATAAAAAAGAGATAATATAAAAGTCAAAGTCCAAGAGCAAATTTGCATAATTTCTTCTATCTTTATTCTTGATCTATTTCTGTAACTACATAATTTTAAAATTCAATTCTTCTATATTGATGTTAAAAGAAATATGTTGCTATGCTACTTAAACTAAAGAGGGTACTGGAAGGCAGAAAATTCTGATAAATATGGTTAATTTTCCCTGAAACCTATGATACACTGGAAAACTGTGTCATGACATCACTAGAATATTCAGCATTGATGTATGAACACAAGTTGTGGTTTATGATAATATAATTATTTTTAAACATATCTATAAAAATGGAATTTTTATTCTATATTTTTCCAAGACTCCATAGTATTTAATGATTATAGAATCAAAGAAGTAGTAATCATTGAAACAGGAATAGCTAACATTGAATTAGATGATTCTTAAAGTGGTCAAAAACTCCTGATCAAATTGTATTTTTGTGTGCACAAATAACTGTGAGGGAGATTGTTTTTTATATTATTACTAAGATAGAAATTATATACATTTGTAGTTTCACACATAAAAGCTCAAAAGCTATAGAGATATAGCACAAAGTTAATTTGAAAGCCAAAAATAAAATGACAATTTCCAATCACATAGTATATAAATCAGACATTCTGAAACAAAAGGAATATAAAATAATTTCAGCATCTTCAGTCCAGTTCATAGGCAAATTATTATGAATAACATCATTACTATGCATATTCAAATTCTCAAGAAAACTAGAAAAAATGGAGGAAACAATCATTTTGCATTATACATCTGTAACTGCACTTTCTGGTTCATTTTCTAAACTTATTCTCATGTTTCTTTTCACATGAAAGTACTATTTTTCTTTTGTTATTTTTTTAATGATTATGATAAAGTAAATATTTCTGCAGGAATATTTCAACCTTTCCTTTCAAGTAACATGATGGATATATTTACAGAAAGTTATCACTAATCTCTAAATTCATGGAATGAATGGACCAAGTCAGAGCCAACAATATTAATCAATCTTCTAGATTAATACTTTGCTTTCATTTTTTTAAATTCCAGTATAGTTAACATACAGTGCTACACTAGTTCTAGCTGTACAATATAATGATTCAACAATCCCATATGGTACTCAGTGATCATCATGACAAGTGTACTTTTAATCTTCATCACCTATTTCACCCATCCCCCAAATACCTTCCCTCTGGCAACCATCAGTTTGTTCTCTGTATCTAAGGGTCTGTTTTTTGGTTTGTTTCTTTTTTTCATTGTTCTTTGGTTTCTTTCTTAAATTTCACATACAAGGGAAACTATATGTTATTTGTCTTTCTCTGATTGACTTATTTCACTTAGCATTATACTCTCCAGCTCCATCCATGTTATTGTAAATGGCAAGATTTCATTATTTTTTATGGCTATTATACCATTATATATACCACATCTTCTTTATCCTTCATCTGTTGATGGACATTAGGGTTGTTTCTATAATTTGACTATTGTAAATAATGCTACAATAACTTTGGGGTGACTATATCTTTTCAAATTAGTAGTTTTGTATTCTTTGAGTAAATACAAAATAGTGTAATTATTGGATCATACAGTAGTCCTACTTTTAATTCTCATGGAACCTCTATGCTATTTTCCACAGTGGCTGCACCAGTTTGCATTCCCACTAATGGTACATAAGAATTCCTTTTTCTCCACATCTTTACCAACACTTGTTTCATGTATTTTTTTTTTTTATTTTAGCCATTCTGACAGGTGTGAGATGATATCTCATTGTGGTTTTAATTTGCATTTCCCTGATGATGAGTGATGTTGAGCTTCTTTTCCTGTGTCTGTTGGCCATCTGTATGTCTTTCTTGAAGATTAATTGAAGGTTTATTTCTGGGTTCTCGATTTTGTTCCATTGATTATGTGTTTATTTTTGTGCCAGTACCATACTGTTTTTTGTTTTTTGTTTTGTTTTTAAAGATTTTTATTTATTTATTTTACAGAGAGAGCGAGCACAGGCAGATAGAGTGGCAGGCAGAGGCAGAGGGAGAAGCAGGCTCCCTGCTGAGCAAGGAGCCCAATGTGGGACTCGATCCCAGGAGGCTGGGATCATGACCTGAGCTGAAGGCAGCGGCTTAACCCACTGAGCCACCCAGGCATCCCCAGTACCATACTGTTTTGATTACTACAACTTTGTATTTTATCTTGAAATATAGGATTGTGATACATCTAATTTCATTCTTTTTCAAAATTGCTTTGGCTATTTGGGGTCTTTTGTGTTCCATACAAATGTTAGGATCATTTGTTGTAGTTCTGTGAAAAATACTCTTGGTATTTTGACAGGGATTGCATTAAATCTCTAGATTTTTTAGTAATATGGACATTTTAACAATATTTGTTCTCCAAATCCATGATTATGGAATATCTTTCTGCTTTGTGTCATCTTCAATTTTTTCATCAGTGTTTTACAGTTTTCAGAGTACAGATCTTTTTCACCTCCTTGGTTAAGATCGTTCATTGGTATTTTATTATTTTGGGTTCTATTGTAACAGGGTTGTTTTCTTATTTTTTTCTGTTACTATTAATCTATAGATATGCAACAGATTTCTCGGTATTAATTTTGTATTCTGCAACTTTACTGAATTCATTTATCAGTTCTAATAGATTTTTGTTGTGTCTTTAGGGTTTTCTACATACAGTATCATGTCATCTGCAAAGAGTCAAAGTTTTAGTTCTTTACCAGTTTAGATACCTTCTATTCCTTATTCTTGTCCGATTGCTGTGGCTAGGGCTTCCAGTACTTTGTTGAATGAAAGCGGTGAGAGTGGACATCCTTGTCTTATTTCTGACCTTAGGGAAAAAGTTCTTAGTTTACCATAATTGATTACGATGTTAGCTATTGGTTTTCCATACATGGTATTTATTATGTTGAGGCATGTTCCCTCTAAATCTACTTTGTTGACAGTTTTTTATCATGAATGGACATTGTACTTCATCAAATACTTTTTTCCATCTATTGAATGATTTTATAGTTTTATCCTTTTTTTTTGTTGATGTGATATATCACACTGATTGGCTTGTGAATTTTGAACCACCCTTGCATCCTGGAAATAAATCCCACTTGAGGATGATGAATGATTTTTTAAATGTATTTTTGGATTTGATTTGCTAATATTATGTTGAGGATTTTTGCATCTAAGTTCATCAGAGATATTGGCCTGTAGATTTCTTTTTTTGTAGTGTCTTTATCTGATTTTGGTCATGGTAATTCTTGTCTCATAGAATGAATTTGGAAACTGTCTTTCCTTTTCCATTTTTTTTTGAATAGTTTGAGAAGAATAGGTATTTACTCTCCTAAAAATATATAGTAGAATTCACCTGTAAAACCATCTGATCTTGTGCAAGCACTTTTGTTTGTTGGGAGTTTTTTTGATTACTGACTCAATTTCATTGCTGGTAATTGGTATCTTCAAATTTTCTATTTCTTCCTGCTTCATTTTTGGAAAGTTATATGTTTCTAGGAATTTATCCATTTTTTGTAGGTTGTCCAATTTGTTGGCCTATAATTTTTCATAATATTCTCTTAGAATCCTTCATATATCTGTGGTGTCAGTTGTTATTTCTCCTCTTTGATTTCTGATTTTATTTGAATTCTTTCTTTTTTCCTTTTTTTCTTTCTGATGAATCTCACTAAAGGTTTTTGTTGATTTTTTTCAAAGAAAAAATTTTATTGATATATTCTGTTGAGTTTTTTTTAGTTTCTATTTTATTTATTTCTGCTATAATCTTTATTACTTCTTTCCTTCTATTGGTTTATAGGGTTTCTTTTTTCTTTTTCTAACTCCTTCAGATTTAAGGTTAGGTTGTTTATTTGAGATTTTTCTTGCGTTTTGAGGTAAGCCTGTACTACCCTAAATTTCCCTCATAACAGCTTTTGCTGCATCCCAAAGATTTTGGACCATTTTGTTTTCATATTCATTTGTCTCTTTGTATTTTTTTATTGCTTTTTGATTTCTTAACCCATTCATTTTTTAGTAGCATGTTATTTAACCTCCATGTATTTGTGTTACTACCAGATATTTTTCTTTTGTTTGAATTCTAGTTTCATGATGCTGTGGTCAGAAAAGATACATGATATGACTTTGATCTTTTTTATTTTGTTGAGACTTGTTTTGTGGCCTAATGTGATCCATTCTGGAGTATTTTTCATATGCACTTGAGAAGACCATATATTCTGCTATTTTAGAATGAAATGTTCCCAATATTTCTGTTAGATACATCTGGTTCAATGCACATTTTTAAATTTATTATCTATGTATCTTATTCTTAAAGACTTTATTTATTTATTAGAGAGAGAAAAAGCATGAACAGGGGGAGGAACAGAAGGAGAGGAAGAAACAGACTTTTCCACTGAGCAAAGAGCCTGACATGGGGCTTGATCCCAGGACCCTGAAATCATTACCTGAGCCAAAGGCAGATGCTTACCTACAGAGCCACCTAGGAGCCCCTCAATGTGTCATTTAAAGTCACTGTTTCCTTCTTGATTTTCTGTTTGAATGTAACTGGGATGTTGAAGCCCCTACTATTGTGCTATTATTGATTATTTCCTTTATGTTTGTCATTATCTGCTTTATGTATTTGGGTATGCCTATGTTGGATGCATAAATACTTAGAGTTGTTATATATTCTTGTTCAATTTTCTCCTTTATTATTACATGGTATCCTTCTTTGTCTTTTGTTATAGTCTTTGTTTTAAAGTCTATTTTTTCCAATGTAAGTATTGCTACTCCAGCTTTCTTTTCACTGCCATTTACACGATAAATCCTTTTCTACCCCTGCACTTTCAATCTGAATATGTCTCTAGGTCTGAAATGATGAATTTCTTGTAGGCAGCATATGTATGGGTCTTGCTTTTTATATACATTCTGTCATCTCATGTCTTTTAATTGGACCATTTAGTCCATTTTCATTCAAAGTTACTATTGGTAGGTGTGTATTTATTGCTATTTTGTTATTTGTTTTATGGTTGTTTTTGTAGTTCTTCTCTGCTTCTTTCTTCTATTGCTTTCTTCTCCAATGGTTTGCTGGCTTCCTTTAATACTATACTTGGATTTCTTTCTCTTTATTTTTTGCATATCTATTACTGGTTTTGATTTGTGGTTACCATTAGGTTTATGCATAACATCTTCTGCATACTGCAGTGTATATTAAGTTGATGGTCACTTAAGTATGAAACCATTCTTTTCTCCCCCACGTTAGGTATGTGGTGTCATACTTTACATCCTTTTATTTTGTGAATACCCTTACTGATTTTTATAGATATACTTATTTTTACTGCTTTTGTGCTGCCCACTTTTCTCACTCCTACTTATGGTCTTTCCTTTCCATTCAAAGAGCCCCATTAATACTTCTTGTGGGGCTGGTTTAGTGGCCATGAGTTTCTTTAACTTTTGTTTGTCTAAGAAAGTCTTCCTTTCTCCTTCTATTCTAAAAGATAGCCTTATTAGAGTGTTCTTGGATGTAGGGTATGTTTGTTTCAGCACTTTGAATATGTCATGCCACTTTCTATTGGCCTGCTAAGTTTCTGCTTAAAAATCAGCTGATACTATTTTCTTTTCTCTTGCTGCTTTTAAAATTCTCACTTTATCACTTCTTTTTTCCATTTTAATTACTATGTGCCTTGGTGTGGACCTCCTTGGATTTACTTTGTTGGAGGTTCTCTGTAATTCCTGGATCTGAATTTCTGTTTCCTTACCCAGATTAGGGAAGTTTTCAACTATTATTTGTCCCAGTAAATTTTCTAGGCCTTTCTCTCTCTTCTTCTGGGATATTAATAGTGCAAATGTTATTACACTTGATGGTATCACTGAGTTCCCTGAGCTTATTTTCACTTACTATTATTTTTTTTCTCTTTCTGTTCAGCTTGATTACTTCCCATTATTCTGTCTTCCAGGTCATTGCTTCATTCTTCTACTTCCTGTAGTACTATTTATCCCAACTTGATCATTTTTAATTTCATTTATTGAGTTCATCATCTCTGATTAGTACTTTTTTATGCTTTCTATCTTCTTGTTAAGGTCTCACAAAGGTCCTTTACTCTTTCCTCAAGTCCAGTGAATATTGTTATGGTCATTACTTTAAATTCACTATCAGGTGTACTACTTATCTCCCTTCCATTTAGGTCTGTTGCTGTGATTTTTGTCCTATTCTTTCATTTGGGACATGTTCTTCCATCTTCTCATGTTGCCAAACTCTGTGTCTACTAAGGAAGTCAGCTATTCATCCTGCTCTTGGAAGTAATACCTTTATGAATAAGAGGTCCTATTTGCCCTGCAGTGTAATACCCCCTGTTCACCAGAATGTGGAGCTTCAGGGATGTCTCCTATGTATGTTGTATGTACCCTGCTATTGTGGCTAAGCCCCTTTTGCCTTTATTCTAGTTGTTGGCAATGGCTCTCTTTGCCTATTGTGGGCAGGCTTTTGTCCCTGTGTGGTTAGTGGGCCAGTCTGGATCTGCCTTGGGCTTAAATTGAATCAGACCAGGTGTTTGCCAGACATGCAGTAGCACCAAACTGCATAAAAATGTGGAGGTGGGGCAATAGGTGCCAGTAAGTTCTGTGCAGGTGAGAGGGTACCTGAAGATGCCAGGACCTAAGCAGGCTGGGTTGAAACAAGTGGATCTACAGAACTACACAGGGTTTGGACTTGATGTTAACAAGGTTTGTCAGGGTCTATTGTAGGGGGTGGGTGGGACATGGAACCTAAGCCTGGCTGGAGGAGGAATGTCCACAAGAGAATGTGGGAGAAAAGTGTGGTGTGAACAAAATTAGGTATCCAGCGTTGCTTGCATGTTCCCATGGGTGTTCCTGAATTTATTCTGGGGAGCAGTGAGGGAAATGATGTCTACCAGCTCCTTTGTTTCTGGAGAAATTTCCCAATGATCCCTACCCCTCCACCACATGCTCTGAGTTTAGTAAACAAATCTCCCTCCTGTATACACCCCCATCATTTTTCAAACTGCTGCTTCTATCTGTATCTCCACCAGGCTCTTTGTTGTACTATCTCTTTAAGGGTGGTAACTCAGTTTCTTCCTGCCCTCCACAAGCCTCCTGATTTTTAAAGTTCCAGATTTTAAGCCCTACTGATTTTAAGAACGTGCAAGATTTGCTTCTTCTGGTTTTCAAAGCCAAATGTTGTGAGGATTCGTCTTCCCTGTGTAAGTTTCCTGGTTTGGGGAGTCTGTTTCATTCTCCTCTCCATATCCAAGAATTCCTCCCTCCTGTGAACTGTCCTGTGGGTCTGTTTAGCTCCCAACCAGTATCTACCTTTCCTTCCCTCTTCAATGCAGGTTCCTCTCTATAGTTAGCTGTGGAGAGACTGTTCTGCCAGTCTTCAGTCTTCAAAACTTAGCAGTTTTACACTTATATGGCTGTTATCTAGTTGTATCCGTGTGACAAGATGAACTTAGGCTTCTCTTACTCCACCACATTCCCCAGAAGTCCCAGCTTGTTTTTATATTTTACTGTAAGGATAATTTACATTTTTATCAAAAACCTCAAAGATATTTAGTTTTTGTGGGTTATATTTATTGATATTTCCCATGTTAGAAGTTTAAAACTGAGAATTTTTAAATTACTTGATTCTGAAATAACAATAACAAGCCTATTACATATGAATCTAAATTGCACATTTTTATGAATTATAGCTGTATTTTCAGGAAGAAAATATCAATGAGAAAAGAGACATTGTTTTATGTTTTTACATATATCTTTAATCTGACTCATTAGAAGACATCTAGAATCTCATAGTTATTTCTGCATCCAAGTTGTTGTGATACTACAGAATGTGCACAATCTGGAAGACTCCACTTATGAAACAATGATGAAAAAAACCAACAATGTCTTAATGTTATTAGGAAAAATTGTCTTGACCTTACAGACTCCCAGGAGTCCCTGAATCACACATTGAAAATGTTGCTGTAATTATATTCTGGACCATATATTGTCCAGAACTGAAGGATGAGGTTCATACATTTCCTAGATGAAATAGAAGCTATGCATGTTGAAACAGCCAATTCTACTTGTTCATTGGGGGAAATCTCTTAATAATTCACTTGATCATTGAGCAAGTACCTATTTTATAATTACTTTCTAACAAAGTTTGGACAATGGATTGATGGATCAAAAATAAGTGATGGGCCCATAAGTCCTTTCCTCAATATCCCTCAATGGATTTATAATCTCATAAGGAATAAACACAAGTAGTATGATATCCAGTCATGGCCAGTGTTGTCTATTTATGTGCAGAAAGTGAAAGGGTTATATCAAAAAGAGCACACACTCTTTTTGGTGTGGAGCAGTACAGAAGAATGTGAAGGAAGTCTCAGAGCAGTGAGAGCTGTTAAGAACAATAAGAGTTTTTGAAGAACAAGTTTAAAAAAATGAGGAAGGGTAGAGGTGTAAAGTGTAAAAGGAAAAACTGAGCCTACAAATATACCTTAGTGAATACTGTAGCTTAGTGCATTTGGGAAAACACAAGAAATTCAACATGGCCAGAACACACTGTTTCAGGAACATGCAATGATGAGATGGAAAAGGGAGACAATAAGAGATGCTCTAAAGGGTTAAGAGAAGGCCAGAACAGAGTAGTTCATACAAGTTGTATTCACAAGTTAGAACATCCTAGTGTTTCAATAAGGAATTTTGTCTATTTATTAAAGAATAAATGAACTGGGCTTCTATGTACATTTTTTTATAAATTTTTTTATTTTTTATAAACATATATTTTTATCCCCAGGGGTCTATGTACATTTTGATACATGTCTTCTAAAGAGTGGACATTTGAACATATTCTGTTGGAACTACACCTCGAAGGATAAATTTTGAGTCCTGGGCTCTGTAAATGTTCAGTTGTAGCAGAGGCTGACAATTTTCCAAAGTAATTTTATCAGTTGTTCTGCATCTTCAACAATGCATACATTCCTTATTTTTTAGTCTGGTATTTCTAAGTGATTTGCAATGGTAATCCATTATAAACTTACTTTGCATTTCTTCAACAATTAACAGGTTGAGCAACAATTTTGTATGTTAAAACAGACATTTGAAAACTTACTTTGTTTATTGAAGTGTGGCAATTTTTCTGTTTGGTTGTCTTGTGTGTGTGTGTGTATGCGTGTGTGTGTGTGTGTATCTTTTTCTTACAAATTTTCAGGAGTAGTCTGTGTATTCCTTTCCAAGATACATGATGTTGGAATAACTTCTACAACTGTTCATTCTCACTTAATGGGCATTTCATGAATAAGAGTTGTTAATTCTAATATAAATTCATTTATTGATTGTTTTTCTTCATATTTAGCACATATGTCCATTTTTAGAAATTTTTGCCTACTTGGAAGTCATTAAGATATGTTTCTGGTTGTCTACTAAATTCTTCATTGTTTAAAATTCATATTGAAATATGTAATCTATCTGCAATTCATTTGGAATTGGAGTTTTTTACATTATTTTTCATATGGAAAATCATTGATATAGGCTCATTTGTTGAAATAACCACTTTTCCCAACTGCATTGTAGAATCATTTTTTCATAAAATATGTTCATATATGTGTGATGTTTGTTTCTTATCTCAGTATTCTCTCCACTATTCTATTTGTGTCTGCAACAGTATCACACTCTGTTAATCACAATAGCTAAATAATAAAACTTGATATCAGGTATTATAAGTTCCAGTTTTCTTCTTTTCCAGATTGCCTTAACTGGCATTTACATTTCTGTATATTTTAATATATTTTCACTGTGATAAAATACACATAACAAAATTCACCATCTTAACCATTTTTAAGTATCTAGTTCAGTGGTAATTAGTACAACCATATTGTTGCTTAAGATTTTAACTACTTTAGGTACACCATTGAAATAAAATCATACAGGTTTTGCCCTTTTGTCTTAGGTTGATTTAACTTAGCATAATGTCTTCAAGTTTCATCCATGTAGCATATGTCAGAATTTCCTTCCTTTGTAAGGCTGGGTAATATTCCATCATATGTATATGCTATATTTTGCTGGTCCATTCATCTATCAGTGGACACTGACACTGAAAATGCTTTCACATTTTCGCTATTGTGAATCAGGCTGCCGTTAACGTGGCTGTACAAATATCTCATAGCGAATCTGATTTCAATTCTTTGAGGCATATATCCAGAAGAATAATTACTGGATTATATGGTAATTCTATATTTGATTTTTTGAGGAACTACTGTACTGTTTTCCACAAAACTGAGCATTCCCACCACCATGCACAAGGATTTCAATTTATCCATATCCTCATCAACACTTCTTACATTCTGTTTTGTTTTGGTTTTGATTTGTTTTATGGTAGCCATCCTAATAAGTATTACAATGTTTTGCTTTGCATTCCCAAGTAATTAGTGCTGTTGTGCATCTTTTCATGTGTTTATTTGCCATTCATATATCTTCTTTGAAAAAATTTCTATTTAAGTCATGTGCCCATTTTTAAATTGGGTTATTTGTTCTGTTGGCTCCCACAAGATGTGTGCAAGTTGCTCTCAGGATGCACGCATGAGCCTTGTCACAAGACTCTGAGGTGGGAAATGGGTAACTTGTTGCTGAGCAAAGAGCTTAAATTGATCGAAATTAACCACAATTTACCGTCTAAATCTTCCCTTAGAATTTGCAAGCCTTCATAGATTCCAGAGTTCCAAATTAGTTATATTAGATGCTGCCACTGTGATTGTTGTCTAGGTGGGGAGATAGATTCCTGATGCTTTGCACTCTGCTATCTTTCCCTTCTTTGTATTTAAATGCTATTTTTACCTTTTATAGATGATCAGTATTTTTCTTTCTCTTGAGATTGTATATTGTTGATGAGTCTATAATTTTCCTTTCTTATATTCTCATCAGCTTTTAGAATTTCTTGGTCTTTATAGAAACTTTGGATACATTCCTAATTTTTCTACTCTTGGAGGCACTTGCAAAACATTTGTAAATACTTAGAACAATCCACAAATAAAGACACCTGGACTTGGAATATCTTTGTACAAAAAGTTTTATTTGTGCATTCCATTACTTTAGTAAATATCTGCTTATAAGGTTTTCTATTCATTTTCTCTGAGCTTTCTTAAGTTGTGTTTTGGGTTTTTTTTTTGGTTTGTTTTTGTTTTTACAATTTTGTCCATTTCATTCAAAATGTCAAAATCAATGCTTCCAAAATTGTTCACAATAATTTCCTGTCATGTTTGATCTTCATAACATCTGTACTGAAGTCCCCCCCTTTTTTTTATTAAAGATTTTGTACTGAAGTCCTTTTTATTCCTGATATTGGTAACTTAAATGGATGTGTTTTCTCCGCCACTTCTCCCCCCTCTCTCTCCACTTATCTTTTTTTTTTTCCTGTCTCTGTCTCACTTCTCCAACTAATCCACTTGTTTGTGAAACTAACCCACATCTGGTCTTCAACAGCTCTTGAGAAATGTAGCTGCTTTGTCTTTTCCACTTTGGTTGAAAGTGGCAAGGATCCTCCTCCTCCCATGCTTCCTCAAAAGTAAGATTAGTCCTGTGTCTCATTTCTCCTTGCAAATGCTTGCCCCTTTTTGAAATATGTATTACTTGGTTGCCTTGAAGTTTCAGCTCTCTGATTCAAGAAGAGTTACTATTTTGTATTTTATGTCCCCCCCCCCATTATTTAGTCTGGGACAAACATTTTTAAAACTTTCTCTACCCTAAGCAGAACTCTAACAATGTAAATTTTAGATCTCTATTTTTTTAGAATAAATTCGAGAAAAACTGAAGACCTCATTGGGGAAGAAAAAACAGAATGTGAGAGTCATTGATCTAGAAATATGCAGCTGCAAAAATTTTCATGCAGTCTTATAACTTTTCTTCCTGACTTCCAAATATTTTCAATCAGAAAGGCACAGTAAAAAATATTAAGTTTTTTTAATACATAACAAGTTGCTGTTTTATTGGCTTTCTATATGTTTCTAGTGAATAATTTGTATGTGACAAAGAGTCAGATTAATTGTGAATCAATAGATCAATCCTGTTTCAATAGTACATTAATTTATTCAAGAACAGATAAGTTATGAGTGTGTCTTTCATGTGTGGCAATGTTCTAGGCCCCAGAGAGAAATAAAATCTCTACTTTTACAGAGTTTATATTTTTGCTCTGGGAGTTAGGGAATAAAGAATTATACACATAGAAGATCAAGATAATTTCAAGTAGAAATTAGTACTATAAAAAATATACTACTCAGTGACATAACAGAGAAGATTGGAGAGAAGAAGTTCTAATTTGGATATGGTGAGTGATAACAGAATATTTTATTAAAAGTTGTGTATTTAGAAGGAAACTCAGAGACCTGAGGGAACCATCTTTATAAGAATCTGTGGGAAAAAGACAACTAAGAACGCTCAGAACAGAAGTCACTGTGGCTAGAAAGTGATGATTTAGATACTCCCTTTGGTCTATATTAGAAACTATTGTTCAGGTGGGCTATTTTAGTAGATCCCTTTGTAAAATTTTACCAAGTGGCAGCCTAATATGGGTAGAAGAAAGCATTATAAAGGAAGAAGAAAACTTGTGTTCAGCAATGTTACAGCTGAGAGCATTCAAATCAGTTGGAATATCTGGATCTCATCACTATTTTTAGTGATCTTACTACAAAATTTCTTTGTAGTAAGACAGTGGTGACAATGTAATCAGTGTAATCAAAGGATGAACAATGTCTGTTCTCATGCATACCTGTCCATGCACCCAGTTGTCTCAATTTTTGCAAACTTAATTTGATGGAGGTTGTCAGGCAATCACAATGTTAGATAAAACATGTATAATTTACACCCTCTTCAAAAGTTTAATGAAAACCAGTGCATTTCTTGCCTGAATCTTCTTTTAAAAAACCCAGACATATCACTTCAACAGCCCACTTAGAGGATTATACCAGATGGAATCCACCTCCATATTTTCTATATAAGAACATAGGAAGTGATGAGAGAATGCCATTTTCTTCCCTTTGGAGAAAAACATCAATAATACTTACTTATAATTTTATATTTCAATCACATTTCAAACTGATTATTCAGTTAATCACAAATTATTTTTTAATATTTGTTTGTAAAACCATTAAAAATGACCTATTTTAATAATGTATACACTTGTCTGATTATTTGCAAGTGATATATGTCTTAGCATAAGGTGAGAACTACAGGTATTATCTTCTGATACAAATCCATCCAACCCTAACGGATTCAGTCTGATATTTCTGTCTAATAAAGGGAAAAAAATAATTTATGGTAAATTAGTTATTTCCTTTTCTAAAATTACTGATAAGCCAAATCCAGTCAGAAGATGGTTCAAGCTTTATTTTTCATCTCAGAAACTCCATATTTTCATCTCTAGAAGTGCAATTTGTGTTATATTTATATCCTCCATGTCTCTTTAAAATGTTGATGCTTTTCTGTAGCTTTGCGAACCCATGGAAATTAGCTGAAATAATTGTTTGAATGTCTTTATTAACTATACCATCCACAGCATTTTTCAAGCTGTTTCTATTAACTGAGTTTTCTCCTTATTATGGGTTATATTTTCCTTCTTTGCATCCCTGGTAATTATAGATTGCATGTCAGACATTGTGAATTTTACTTTATTGGTTGTTGGTTATTTTTTTATTATTTTAAAGATTCTTGAACTCTGTTCTAGAATGTAATTAATAAATAGTTTGATCATTTTGAGGTTTGCTTATAAGCTTCATTAGGATGCAACTGATATAGAATTTAGTTTAGGGTGAATTGGGGCCCATTATTAAGTCTGTATCCAATGAATACTCCATGGGTATTGATTACTCTCATTGATGCTGCATGTATTAAATTATTCCAAAATATATTTGTATAATTCTTAAAGCAATAAATGTAAAATTTATAAAAGTATTTTTCTCCTAGTATAGTATTTTAACATATTTAAATATTTTGTTCTAATATGAAACTCATTTTGTTAGCAAATGTGAAAAAATCCAGCCTTATTTTGTACAGATGAACAGAGACTTGTTCAGACAAGAACATTTTAGTATATTGTACAAAATATTATGCCACCGGTTTTTAGAGATTACCACTGTAATTAATAGCCTTATACAATCCATTGCCCTGTGCTGCTTGTTGTTCAATGTCTAAAAATAATTGGTAAGTATATTTTGTTCTTTTTTGATTGTTCATACCAGCACAGTAAATCCAGTTCCTATTACTCCATTTTGGCTAGAAGTACAGTGATTTTTTGTTTTAGTTTTTGTTTTTTTCATTGACAGAGAGCACAAGTAGGTGGAGGAGAGGTAGAAAGAGAGAGAAGGAGAAGCAGACTCCCCACTAAGCAGAGAGCCTGATGTGGGGCTTGATCCCAGGACCCTGGGATCATGACCTGAGCTGAAGGCGGACACTTAACCAACTGAGCCATCCAGGTACCCCAACTAGAAACACAGTCTTAAGTGAAATTTGATATCAAAGAACAAGTTCCAAATTTTGCTAGCAGATCCAACACTGGTTTTAACATATTGCCCCACACCTGAGTAACCTAGATAACTCCTACTCATTACTAAAGCTTTATGGTAAGCAAAACATCCACCACCATGATTTTCTTAGCATGTGAGCATATTTCTAATATACAGATTATAAATATTCTCTAATTATCCATTGTCTTGTCCTTTTTTATTAGATCTTGATTTCCACATTTTTTTCTAATAGTTGACAGAAATTTCTATCAGTAACAACAATAATAGAAATGACAATAAAGGGGCACCTGGGTGGCTCAGTGGGTTGAGCCGCTGCCTTCAGCTCAGGTCATGATCTCGCGTCCCGGAATCGAGTCCCGCGTCGGGCTCTCTGCTTGGCGGGGAGCCTGCTTCCTCCTCTCTCTCTCTGCCTGCCTCTCTGCCTACTTGTGATCTCTCTCTGTCAAATAAATAAATAAAATCTTAAAAAAAAAAAAGAAATGACAATAAATTTGAGACACCAAATTTATGTCACATTATTTTTGGAGGGTTGCAAAATGGTTAATGTCACATATTAACTATTTATTTCGCTTCATGAAAACTGCAAGATAAAACAACTATCACCAGCATCATTAGAATGAAAATAGGACATACTAAGATAAAAAGATGTTTTATTTCACTTAGTAAATTTAACATTATGACAGAATTTCTCACAGCACCTTCCTTAATTTCCTCATCATAGACTAATATTTGGAGACTCTTGCTTGTAGTTATTTGAAACTAAGGACAGTGTATAAACGGTGTGTGGACAATTGTATATGTAGAATGATTGGCAAAAGGTAGATTTTTCAAAAAAAATGCTGAATAAGTGATAGAATTTATGTTATCAGTTTTTCAATTTTTAAAGCTTTAAATTATTCTTTAATTCTAAAAGAAATCATATCATTTTTAGAGATTTCCAAATCATTCTAAGGTGCCTGACTTCATTTCCCCATCTGAGAGAAATAGTATAGAAATAGATGACTCTAAATTCCTTCTAGGCTCTCTAAGCTTCTGTGTCTTTTGTATGTCCATAATTTTAATCCTTGTCATTTTCAAGATTTGCTAAACTATTTGAGGTCATCTTATTAAAATGACAGATTTTATGTTGTATAGTGAATATATTAACAAACAACTTGTGATAGATGATAATATTCATAACATTAATTTATTTATTTTTTAATATTTTTATTTATTTATTTGACAGAGAGAGAGATCACAAGTAAGCAGAGAGGCAGGCAGAAAGGGGGAAGCAGTCTCCCTGTTGAGCAGAGAGCCCAGTGAGGAGCCCAATCAGGACCCTGAGATCATGACCTGAGCCAAAGGCAGAGGCTTAACCCTCTGAGCTACCCAGGCACCTCTCATAACATCAATTTAATCTTATTTCCTTGAAATGAGCATGAGTTATTTCTTTGAGAATATTAATTCATCTAGTAAGGATTAGGGTACTTAGAAAATATTGCCTGAAACATTTTTTTTAATGTTTTAAGACAGTTTTCCTAGAAGATAGTATTTTGGAAGATGATAGAAAAAGAGAATTTTTAGACAGAATCTTTAATTCCAAATTAAAGAAAGACTCCTTATATAAGGTATTTGGGAAAACCAATTCACCATATATAGATTCAGATAAATGGGCGTATACATGAGATATCTTAAATGTAACCCAAATTATAAGAAATAGGGTTTTTTAATAGAAACAACTCCTCTACATTTTGCCTATATAAAAACATAAAATCTGAGTTCACTGAAAATTTGTCTCATTGTCCTCTGATAGTTTGCACCTGCCCAATCCATAGGGCCCCAGTTAAGAACTATTCTATCAACTATACATCAGAGAGGAAAGTGCCTGTGTGCTATGTTGATAGTCACTCTAAACAAATATTTATACTGTTGAGATCAGAGATATAAAATGTCAGTTCCAAATCCACCCATGATGGCACATATACCAGGAAGATGACAAAGTCTGGCTCAGGTTATAAAGGCTTGTGAAATACTTGAATCATATTTTGCAACCCTTGAAAGAATTCAAGTTGGAGATTAGCAGAAACCAGGCTCAGTTCTGTTCGTAATCCCCTTTATCTGTCTTCTAGCCAACAAAATGAAAACCTTAAAGCCAAAATGACAAATCGAGTGTGAAGGACCTTTTACTGCATTTAAAAAAATAAAAGAGTCAGACCGGTATAGGTAGCAATTATCTTGTATGTTACTATTATTGTTGTTGTTAGTCATAGAAATAATGCAGGGAACCTCTAAATGACACTATTCTGCTGCATTCTTTGTTAAATATAACATTCAATAAATTAATTCCCTTCATATTACAGTGGACATATAACATGAAAATATGTGCAAAGAATATAAGTCAGTATCTGTAAAAACAAAAGCCTCTGGAATGAAGAAATCTATTATTTTAAGTCCAGACGATTGGAACCATTAAGGTGTAAAAGTGTTTTAGGACAATCCTTCTGCTAGAGATAAAAACTTAGAAGTAAATTTTTAAAAGGCAGAGATGATCCTAATTAGAAAATGTTTAAAATTATTCTATGCTGATGTGACAGGCTGGAACTCTGCAGGAAGTTACAAACAGGAAAAGTAATCTTAGCAACAAATACAGCAACATTCTCATCAAGCATAGGTATTTTAAGAAAGGTAAAGAGTATATTGAATGTAAGACTTATAATATCCAAGTTAATTGTATAAAAGAAGAAAAAGAAAAGAAAGGAAGAGATGCTTTCAATCAATCAGATAGGCTACATTGATATTGGAAATCCTTCCTGCCAAACTAAACAGTCACACGTGTGTTTGTTTTTATATGTTCCTCTTATATATAGCAACTGATAAAACATAAATAAACAGTAAATGAACAATCTTTCAAAAAATGGTGTAGGGACAGAAATACCCAGTGTTAGGATCTAAGGGGCAAAAATATTCAACATTAGAGTAATGAGTAGGAGATAAAGCCAAGAAAATCAAGGGGGGACTAGAAACCTTGCTTGTGAGGGCTAGGTTTAAATATTTGTTTTCTTCTCAAAAAAGAAATAAATGTTGAAAGATAATAGAATATCTCCATAGTCCTGAGAACCTATAATTATCCAAATTAAAATTGTATACCTAGTTTAAATCACCCAAGAACAGGAAGTAAGTAAAGCTACCTCATTCATCAAGAGACAAAGGAAAATTATCACACACAAAATTAAGCTCCCAAAAAAGGACTCAAGCAATCATAGCAGCTTTTGAAATCATCTGGGGAGCAACAAAAAATATTCTGATACCTGAATGAGTATCTCAAGATTTGTACACTTAATCGATCCAAGGAGGTGCCTGAATACTAAGAATTTTAAAAACTTCTCACATGATTTTCCTGTGTTTTAGCCAAGATTGGAACACACTGTACATGAAATGTTCTTCAGCAAGAAAGAAAATAAACACAAACAGAAGGAGTAGGGGATATTGAATAGTGACAAGTAAAGAAATTAGTAATTTGAAGATAAATTTGAATAGCAATTGAGTGTAAAAAATAATAGTAAAAAGGGTGTAGGTACAAAGTAGGACTAAAACACAAGATAATATACTGAAAGATTGGAAACCAGAAGTAAATTTGGGGGGACCCATGAACTGTTTAGGAAGAAGTTGAGATAATGATTAGTCTCAGGCTATATAAAGTTAGGAATGCATTTGAATTTTTTTTAGAAACCATCAAAAATGAGTACTGCATATATAATTGATAAAAAGGTATACCATAAAAAGAGAATGAAAAAAAATCCGACCACACAAAGATAATATAGGAAAGGATGAAACACAGAAAAATAAAGGAGAAATAAACAAACATATTCTCAATAATCACAGTATATTTGATTACAGAAACAATAAAAATAGATTTAAAACTATCCAGTTCATGTCCATGAAACACCCAGTTTCATGCCGCTTATAGAAGATATGCATAAACCATTTTAAAGGTGCAAGGCTATACTTCAGACAAAGAATTCATTATGTGTATGATAAATATTTTTCAGAATTGCAATTTTGCCATTATGACATGTATAAAATTTTCCCAAAACAAAGCAATCATATATTGCTGATGGATTCACTTGAATATAGTAAAAATACTACAGCATGGACTGTGAGTATTCATAACCAATTAAGAGTGAAATGGGAGTAGGCAGGAGAAAAACCAAGTCTTCAAATTCATCTATGTTGTTTTATCTCGTGTGTGTGCATATGTGCTCACACATACAGCATTCAAAGTTGTGGCCCTCTTACAGCATCATTCACTAGACTCCATCATCATATTACTAAAGATCTCAAACAATATGGGTATTTGTGCAGAAATTATAATAGTCTCTTGGTTATGCGTATTGTACAATGAGCTCACCTTACTATTTCCATTCATTCCTCAATTAGAATCTAGAAGTGAGAATGGGCTGTTATAGTTTAGTTAATGAGCCAATTATTTTTTCAGATCATGCTAGCTCATTGTGCACAGCTTCCCGTTTGCTTAATTATGTTTTAAAATAACAGGCATTCATCTTATGTCTTTAATTGATGGTTATCGCACAAATTAGTTTGAAAATTCTTATCAATATTCTTGAAATATAAATGTGTTTGAATCATTAGAATAATCTTTTTAAACTTTTCCTGAAGTATAATATATTTTATAATTTTCTACTGAAAACAGTGTTTCTGTTTAGCCTTCCTAAAGATAATGGCATATTTCCAAAGCACAAAGTAATTGTATTAAAATTATTCCTAATATGAAGACACTCAACATTTGTAGAAATAAAGTTTCACTTAGAAATTCAGCTTTCAGGGATGCCGGGGTGGCTCAGTTGGTTAAGCGTCTGCCTTCAGCTCAGGTCATGATCCCAGGGTCCTGGGATCTAGTCCTACATCGAGCCCCCTGCTCAGCAAGGAGCCTGCTTCTCCCTCTACCTGCTCTGTCTGCTGCTCCCCGTGCTTGTGTTCTCTCTCTCTGACAAATAAATAAATAAAATCTTTTTTAAAAAATTCAGCTTTCAGAATATAAGAAAAATAAGAGTAGAAATTTAATTAGAGGCAAATTTAAAGATTGAAAATCAAAATCTGAATTTTGTAGTAAAAGATAAAGTTTAGTCATTATAAAAAGAAAAGCAAATAAAATTCATACTATGTTAGAACATACTTTGCTCAAGTACAAATAATGTATAATAAGTTGTAGCACCCATTATTGCACTATTTTTTAGTCTATTTTAAGTAGGCTAAATATTTAAACAAGTCATCTGCTGCTCATTAGAAAGCATCTACACTAACTGAGGTGAAATAATGTTCAGAGAATGTATTAACATGGGTTTATAAAAACTTGTAGAAAAGCATAAGATTAGTTCTTAATATACTAACAATTTCCAAATCAGTTATGGGACTACACATTATTTTGAAATTTTAAATGAATGATAATTTTATATACATATATATGTATCTTATCATTTTACTATTTAATGATTTTTTTCTTCAGTAACTAAGGTAAAATCCCGTGAAATCTAAGTTTGATTGAAAAAATTTAATTAAACATATTTTTGCATATTTTCCAAGCATTCAAAAATGAAAACAATTTCTATTATTTCTCATTTTTCTTTGGAGTTTCTTGGCTTCCTGAAAATATTTGTGTTTAGGTGTTAGAGAAATATCCTTAGGAAACAACAAAGGTCAGGAGAATGGAGACCCACATGGTCTCCTCATCAGCCAAAAAAAAAAAAAAAAAAGAAAGAAAGAAAAAGATTTCCTATCTATCCATTTCAAAGTGCATCCAAAGATGCTTAGAATATAGAATTTAAAAATTGAAGACATGCTAGCTGCCCCTTGGATTACTCACTCATTCCATCTTAAGTATGTTATTCTTAAAATTCAGAGGGGTCCTTGTATTCCCACTCCGCTGATGCCTCACAACTCCAGATTTTCCTACTTCATGGCATAGTAATGTACAATTACTGTGTGTGCAAGACACTGGGGGTCAAAGATGATCACCATGTATTGGAGAGAGGCAGAACTGTGAGCATATGACTGCATAAAAAGATGAAATAAGGTCTTGTTTATTCAGAGGTAGAAGTCCTCATCATCAAGCAACAAGTGAAATCATTTCATTGTCCAAGAGATGTATATGAGATTGAGAATGAGTACATTTATCTCATTATCCATCAAAGATGATCACTTCTCATAATCACAAAGACTTAATGGCACAGCAGCCAAAGAAGGACATCCTGCATGAAGCGGTCATATTCAGAAAACGAGTGTCACAAGGGCAGCAGCGCAGGAAAGGAAGTAAACATAGGAGCAAATTTAAGATTTACTCTAACTGTTCTTACTATTATTAATCTACTTTGGCTAGTAGTTTTCATTAATGTTAGCTTTTTTCATCCAATATTTGAAATGGGTCCACAATACTATTCTTAAAAAAATACTAGTTATTGACTTATTCACAAATCGATCAAAATGGATCAGCACTACAGACCTATAGATTAAAAAAAAAAGTAGAACAATCAAACTCATTGATAGTTCTTTGCTAACCAAGGTAAACAGAAGTTTTATTACATAGAGATTAATATTGTGCCAGAAACTATTTAATATTTTCATCAATGATTTAGATGATGAAGAAGTCTGCAAACTTAGTAATTTACAGTTTTCTATAGTTGTAAAGACTGATTAATGCTTTAAATCTCAAGATCAAAATTCATCATGACCATAATATGACCTTGACAAACTGGAGAAGTAGTTTAAAACAAGGTATTTCAGTAAGATTACAGGTTAGATATAGACTTCAAAATAATCGGGAAGGAAATGGAAATTATAATAGTGTAGGTGATACCATGCTAGTGAGAATGTATATGTGTAAACAGATATAATAAATAAGATTGTGATGTTCTTGAGTGAAGAACATAACAATGGCTTTTAAATTTTTTCTTGCTTTTGATACATATTATCACAGTTCACTCAAGTTAAATCCTATATCCCTGCTGATTAAATTAAATGTGATTCTAAAATATATAAATGAGAAGGGTATAAAAGTATATATTAATGAGTGAATATTAATGAAATTACTTTGTGAGTGTATCATGCATTACAAACACTATCTATCCATTTATCTAGTTACTAACACACTTATTCATTCATTTAGTCATTAATCATTAAATATGCAGAGAGCTTCTACTATGCTCCAGGCACTGCCTTAGATGCTGGTAATACAAAGCTGAGAAAAACAAGTGTTGTCCTCTTCCTGGAGGTCTAATGAATACTTACTAATATTAGCAAATATTGTCAGAGTACTATGAGCCATGTATCAGGGAGTCTTGTTGTCATCTAGAAAGACGAGAAAAGGCAACCCTGGTGAAATGTCTTCTTAACAGATGTATATGACATAGATAGGCTAAGGGAACAAGGGAATTAATGGAGTGAATGTTTCTTGCAGAGGACAGGAATATTAAGGATGTGAGCTTCAAAAAGGGAATGCCTGCTGTTGATATAAAAGTAACAATAAGTGGAATTAAATTTCTGTTTGTTAATGTGTTGCACAAAAGTGGAGGAATGGATTTCTGCCAAAATTAGAAGGTATAGTTAGTACAAAAAATGTGCTGTGCGATAACAGGGACTTTAACACTCTGTTGGGACTGGGAAAAATGTGAACAATCAGAGACGTCCTTTGGACAAAGAACACTGCTGTATATCTAGGTCCCTGCTGAACTGTTTATCCTGCTATCAATATCAAGATGGCATTGAATGAGAAATAGTGATTTCAAATAGGAGTTCCGAGCTAAAACTCAGAAAGACAATTGCTCTCACATGAATTAAATTTGAGCTGCTTTTCATATGCAATTTACACTTCAGGATAAATGGAATCTGGGATTGCTTTCTTTAGTGATGTCGATAATCCATTTTACTGTTAAATTTGGCTTAATATTTTCATTTTACAAATACCTGACCTCAAAAACTCTCCCTGTAAGGGACAATAGGGAGAAAGGGAGATAACTATCTTGTTTAGTTTCATTACGTTGATTTTAACTTCAAACTGAGCCATTCTAGCTCCACCAATGCTTAATTAGAAGCACATGCAGTGAGTAGTGATGATGGAGGCGACCGGTTCATTTTAATTGATATACCTAATGACTCTCAAAGAAATTCAGGTAAACAAGTTTTTGCATAGTTTACAGTCAATTATTTATACTTAAGGAAAAATGGATGCCAAAGCCTAGAAAATTTTAAATGGAGAATAATCTGGAACAGTTACATTTTTCCATGGGTTGTCCTGGGTTATACAACCAAGCTAAACATGTTGGAGTTTTCAAAGACATGTTTGGAAGTTACCGGAGTCACTCTAAGAAATACCTTCATGTTAAAATAAACTCCTGCGTGGCTCAGTGGGTTAAAGCCTCTGCCTTCGGCTCGGGTCATGGTCTCAGGGTCCTGGGATCGAGCCCCGCGTCGGGCTTTCTGCTCAGCGGGGAGCCTGCTTCCTCCTGCCTCTCTGCCTACTTGTGATCTCTGCCTGTCAAATAAATAAAAAAAAAAAAAAAACCTTTAAAAATAAAATAAACTCCAAATACTTTAGGAATAACTGGTATCTTTATAAATAATTCATGCCTTAATTAATTATTATAATTGTTTCTAAGTAATACTTAAATATTTCAGGAAGAAATAACATATTAAGAATGTGACATTGCTTCTATGACATATAAGAGCTTTGGGGATATCTCTGTATGCAACGCATTGCATTTCGCTACACACTTTTGTGTTCTCTTCCAGATTACATCTTAAAAAAAACAGATTGTGCAGAAATCTAAAGTTGTTGCCTACGTATGCAGCACTGGAGACTACAATTGAAATAGTAATAAGAGCTATTTCAGAAAGCATTACAGGCAGAACTCTACCATAGGTTCTAGTATTATTTATGCTTATTAGCTATTTTTATATCTTCCCTATTTTGAAATGCCTGTTTGTATTTTTTGCTATTTTCTCTCATTAGGTTGTCTTTTTGTTTTTAAACCATAAGAATTCTTTATTCTGTATACAAATTATTTGCTGGATGTTGATATCACAAACACCTAAGTATATATCTTGCCTATCAATTTTCTTAATTTTGATTTTCACAGAATGGAGGTTTTAATTTGTATAAATTCTAAATTATCAATATTTTCCTTTATGTCTCAAGTTTTTTATAGTATCTAAAATTATTTCCTGTCTTAAGATTACATACTTCCCTTTGTTTTCTTCAAAATAGGGTCTAGGTTCAGTATTTACTCTTAGATCTATGATCTAATTAGAGTTATTTCTATGATGATTTTAGATACAGGTCACAGTGATTTTTTTTTTCCATACAGGTATTCATTTGTTCTCTTGTTTCTCTAAAGCATGCTTTTCTATAGAAATATAACATGAAACACATATAATTTTTTTATCTATAATAGCCACAGTGAACTATAAGAATAAAGATAACTTTACCATGTAATTTATGTAACAACATATATTCAAAATAATATTATTCCAATGTGCAATCAATATAAAAATATTAGATTAAGAAAAAATCAATAAAACAAATCTGCACTGCCTGTAAATGGTATCCCACACTGTGAAAGTGTAAACTGTTAATTATGAGAGATAGCAGCGAAGAGTGAAGCAAAAAGGCAAAGCTACCTATGAGATTCAGGGTCTAAACCACTAGGGAAATAATAATGGTTATTATTATTAATGATAAGAAAAAGAACACAGTATAAAGTACAGTCATAAGTTTTATGAATAGAAGCATATCAACTGGAAGAAGGAAGGGGTACATAGATTAGCCAACACCTAGAGTTCTGAAGTCTCTGCTGGGTTTGTTATGTTTTAGAGATGTGTGCAAATTCTGTTTCACTTTCACTAGGGATCACTGTCCTTAGATGCATCTAGTTAAATTCTGAAAACACATAATCAATATATTTTGCTCAGTTTTCTAGTTGCTAAAGAAGGGCAGGAGTCTTCTAGAATCAGGGTGTGGAATTCAAGGTTAAGAGTTTCTTGTCATTTCTCTAAAGGTGCCATTTTATATCATTTTGGCTTACATTGCTTCTGACAAGTCTGCCATAATTCACATCTTTACTTTGAGTACGTAATGCTTCATTTTTCTCAGGCTGCTCTTAAAGATTTTCCTTGTTGCTGTTTTCAACAATTTGATTATGATGTGGCAGTGGTGGTATGTGTTTCCTGAAATTCCTTGAGGTTGATTTATTGGTTTAATAGTTTTTATCAAATTTGACACTTTTCCTCACCAAAGAAGATACACAGATGGCAAGTTAGCATATGAAATGATGCTTAACATTATGTCATTAGGGATTTGCAAATTAAAATAATTAAATATTACTATGCACCTATGAGAATAGCCAAAATCCAGAACACTCACAACAAAGGCTGATGAGAACAAGAAGCAATAGGAACTCTCATCCATTTCTGGTCATAATACAAAATGGTGCAGCCACTTTGGAAGATCATTTGACAGTTTATTACAAAACTAAATTTGGTTGTACCTGAAAAATCCAGCAATCATGCTCTTTGATATTTACTCTAATGAATTGAAAAGGACACACAGAAACCTACACATTGATGTTTAGAACAGCTTTATGATAATTGCCAAAACCTGGAAACAACCAAGATACCCTTCAGTAGGTGAGTTGGTAAAATGTATGGTACATCCAGACTGCAGAATACTTTTTGGTACTAATGAGAAATAAGCAATAAGCCATGAAAAAACATGGAGGAATCTTAAGACATTTTACCAAGTCTTAGACATATTATCAAGAAAAAAAAAGGAAGAAAAGAAAGAAAAGAAACAGTCTAGAATGGTTACATACTATATGATTTCAACTTTTTGATATTCTGGAAAAGGCAAAACTATGGAAACAGCAAAAAGATTAGCAGTTATCAGAGGAATGGATCGAGCGGCAGGACAGAGGATTTTAAGGGAGTGAAACAGTTTTGTGTGATACTATAATGGTGGATAGATGTCATGGATTTGTCAAAACTTATAGAATGTATAACACCAAGAGTGAACCCTAATGTAAACTGACTTTGGGTGGTTATGATGTGTCAGTGTGGGTTCATCATTTGTAACAAATGTATCACTCTGGTGTGGGATAGTACTAGTGAGGGAGGTTGTGGGAACAGGGAGTAAATAGGAGCCTTCTGTTCTTTTCACTCAGTTTCGCTGTGAACAGAAAACTTCTCTAAGAAATAAAGTTCATTATTTCAATATATTTTTTAAAGATTTTATTTATTTATTTGTCAGGGATAGAGGGAGAGAGAGCGAGTGAGCACAGGCAGACAGAGAGGCAGGCAGAGGCAGAGGGAGAAGCAGGCTCCCTGCCGAGCAAAGAGCCGGATGTGGGACTCGATCCCAGAACACTGGGATCATGACCTGAGCCGAAGGCAGCTGCATAACCAACTGAGCCACCCAGGCGTCCCTTATTTCAATATTTTTGACACTTTTTTTACCCATTGTATTTTCAAATTCCTTTTCTGTCCTTCCATTTCTCCTTTCTGTCTGAGACTCCAAAACGTGCATGATTTATCTCTTGATATTATCCCATAAGTAAGTAAATCTCAGTTTATTATTTTTAGACCTTTCTCTTTATTTCAATGATTTGGCTGAAGAAGAGTTGTAAAATATCTCACTAATAAGCTTTAGAAATCAGAATAATTATAGTGATTCTTATAGCAGAGTGACTTATACATCTTTGTATAGTTGCATATTAAATAGCACCCTTAAACAAAGAAAAAATATATTTTTAAAAGCTTCTTACTCAGTATTGCTTATGCTGAAAACCAGAATGTTAACTGGAGTTGTCAGTTGGGGATTCTTATATTTGAAAGGAATTTTTAACCACAGGGCTTGATGGAAAATATAAAATATCTATTGAGAATGATTTAATGAATATCATAAAAAGAGCACTATATTCTACACTAGAAGTTTTATTGAATGGGACTGACTATAAATTATATACAGTGGCATTTGATAACAATTACTAATACTTCCCCTATAAGAACTAGAGAAGCATCTTTGCCATATGTGTCATCTTTCTACTAGTCGTATCTTGATTTTTCTCTTCTTTATACTCAGCCCATGTTCTCTTTTATGTTTATTGAAATTTGTTCTACAGCAAAAGAGAGATTATCCGGCCTTTTATGAAAAAAAAAATATTTGAAGTTAAGATCACAAATGACAGTCCCCCAAAACTGATCTCTAGGAAGTTATTTTCTCCCGTAACTTCACAATGCCTACTAATATTTCCTCTTTAGCTTTTTTTTTAATTAATTTAATTTTTTTCTATCTCTCATTGAAATCTTGCTAACCACCATTTATCAATGCTCTTTCCAGCTGTTTATATATTCACTATGACAATCCCTGAGCTCTTTTGGGAAAATTTAATTTTGATGACCCTTATACTTTTTCAAAAAAGCAACATTTAGGTTCTTTGCAAGCTGTGATGAAAATATAAACACCATTCTTCTTATGCAAAATTTTTAACATTTAAACCATTGTATGTAATATTTATGGAGACTCTAACAGTGTGAGGTTATTCTTCCTTCAAATATTGCCTGAGATTCTTGAAAATACATTACTGGTAATAAATTACTTCTTATCTTGATGCAACTTCAACATTTCTATTCCCAAACGTGGAGAATATATTCCCACATAAGGGACAAGAATTCTTGCCTGTTGAAAGATTTTATCTCATCTCATGTATGTGCATGCACGCGCGTAGACCAAGAAAGCTTGATGTTCCTCTCAGCCTGAGTAAAGTTTAGACAGATTTCTTTCTGCCTGTAGGCCCCCTTTTTTAGGGCATTTACTTTTTAAAACTTGTAATTGTGAATTTTTTTCTCTGTCTTTCAGATATAAGTCTTCTCTCAGCCTCTTGCTAGTTCTATACTCCAGGAATATCTGTCTCAAGGACCTGGGCATCAGAGTCATCAAAGGCCCTGTCTCCTCCTGTCTCCTACTTTCTTTGGGATGGTAGGAGACTTATTTAGATATGTGCCAGCAAACACAAATGGCCTAATCATGCTGACCAGCCTCCTTCCTAACATCCTCCTTTACTAAAAGCTTCCCCCGCCTTTTACTTCTGAGAGTTTGAGTTCAAACTCTCTCCCTTATTACAACAGTCTTTAACTCTATTGCAGTAGTTTCAGATAAAGAAGCCTTCCTCATCTATTTAACTTTGTCAAGAGAAATTTTTCTTTGATAGTATGTGTGCATGTGTATTTGTATGTATGTGTGTGCATATATTTATACATTGTATAAATGTATGTATATGCATATATGTATATACATAGATTGTGTATTATGTTTGCATGTGTGTCTATTACATGTATATATGTATGTAGAAATATATGTGTGTATTGTGTGTATACACAGATTTGTATGTGTGTATGTATGTACAAGTGTGTATATATGTATTTATATGTGTATTATATGCGTTCTGTGTAGATGTGTGCATGTGTGTGTGTGTGTATATATATATACATGCATTTATATATGTTTATACACACATGCATACATACACAAATCTATGTATACATATACTATGTATATACATACATATGTATATACATACTACACACACTTTCTCATGCACATGCACACAAACACACACACACACACACATAAACATCTACCATACATACCAGGGCCACTGTAGTTTGATTTTTATTTATTTCTATTTTTGGTTTTCTATAAATTATTGCACTTATTTTTCCTAAAGAATATTAAAAATATTGCAGAGAAAATTTTTCAGTAACACAAAATTAACAAAGAAACTTTTTTTTTATCAAACATTTAAAAAACACAGTTGCCAAAAATCAGAACACGTATAAGAAACCTAAGATTGCCAATCTCTAACCTGTTTTTTTATACTTGGCCATACAAAAAGCAGATTCTTCTTTTAATACTCCAGTCTCTGAAGCAACAAAGAAAAGAACTACTTAAATTGAAAATGCATGTTGATTTATTTCTGTGACCTTCATAATATTTCTACAGTGACCCATGGTGAAATATATTTTACACAGTAAGCTAATATACACACACATACACACACGTATCTGTGTATAAACAGACACATGTTTATATAATTGAAAGAAAATTTATTGATGAACTTATTTTTATTTTGAGCAATGCATGTTAATATTTATCAGTTTAATGCTTATTGGTACCAACCTATAAAGCTCACCTGTACTATATGCAATGCACTCTGATATTGCCTTCTCAATACTCACCACTACAAACTAAATTGTTGATCTAACTAATTAAATAATGGTCCACCTATGATTTGAAAATCACTAACATAGTGGAATTTAGAACTTATTTTTGGCATGGCCATAAAATATTGTTAATAAAATATAAATACAAATATATAATTTATGCATAGACCAAACATTAGAAGGTTACTTTTCCCAGAGATGTAGTTTTATAGTGATTTCCTGGGGCTTTTGCCAATGGAGGTGGTTCTATAAAAGTCCTGTAGCTCAAGTGCAGCTATACTCTTAAATTAAATGATAAGAGCAGTATGAATTCTAATTTGCTAAAACACTTAAAGTTGATTCTTGAAAACAAAAGGTTCATTTACAAAGTGGCAGCTGATGAACTCAGAGGGAAACTATTTTGGCTTAAAAACAAAACCACATATGCCTGAGGAATTATTGTTTTCACTAAGTTCTCTCTTCATGTGTTAATTGTAGGGTAGGAAATGATTCATATATCTCTTATTCTTTCTCTACTTTTTCTTGCCAAATTCCCTTAAGGTAGTTACAGAAATAAAGGAGATGTTTGTAGGGAAAGATATAGAAAGTGAAAGCAGAACGGGCTTTGAATAATGTAGTATTAAATGCAAACAAAAAAATAGTTTAAAAAGTCTTTGCAAACTTTAAGTCATAGGATCATGACAAACAGTAATATCCGTGAAACTGATAGGAGTATCTTGATTATACCTTTTTTTTTTTTTCCAATAGTGCTTTGAAAAATAGGAGAAATCACACTGGGATAAAAATGGACAATTTAACATAACTTTAAGTAACTTGAATTTCAGGAAAAAAGTTATGTTAATGTTGATAACTGATTCACATTCTCATGTATTATAGTTGAGAAAAATAACACCAACAAGTCCATTATGTGAGCAAGAAATTTTTCCACAAAGAATTTTATCATTATTATTATAGAAGATAACTTTAAATGAAGGTCATCTTCTTTCTAACCAGTTTATTGATGAAACTGTTAGGAAATTGTTAATAGACAAAGATTTTGCAGTGATTTTGTCAAACCAGTTTCCCCTGTTAATCCAGCTTTTTTCCCCCTCTTTATGGAGTTGAAATGGAAGAAGAGGTATATTCTCTCCAGTAACTCTCTGGTTATAAATAATTTTGCAAAGAAAATTTAAAAAGAACAAAAAAAGGAATGCCTGCTGTGTTTCTCAAGTATATAGAATTTCTACTTACAATGTAGAGGAATGCAGCAGAAAAAGCAGGAGTTGCAGTAATAGAGAGACCTGAACTCAAATTACACTGCTACCCATTACTAGCTGCTCGATTGTAATCAAAGTAACCTGCTGTTTCTGTGCCTGCTTAATCAAATGTAAAATGAAGATGAATAATACCTTCTTCAGTGGCTTCAAGTGAGTATTAAGGGAGATGCAAATTCTGGAATATATTATATGATCAATAAATATAGTTCCTATCTCTATAAAGAAAGTAAAAGATTACTACTTAATTACTTTACTGTTACACCTCTGGGATATGAAAGCCACCAGGACAGTAATGGAGTAAGGGAGAGAGAAAAGGAAATCAAGTTGTAGGGTCAAAACAGACAGAAAGACCAGGAACCCTGTCTGTCTACCACCTGCTCCCATCAGAGCTAATCATCTCTATACCTTCAATGCCATTTCTTGGACAAAACTGCCCTTTAGCCAGAGTTCATTAGATCAGGGTCTGTACTGGGCACTTGATTCATATGCAGTCAATTTCCAGACTGATAAGCCCCACGGAAGAAGATCTGGACAACCTTACTTCTTGGGTCTTTGGAACTAGGCCACTGAGAGATTAGATAACACAGAACCTCCCCAGGTAGTCCAAGAGCAGCCCCAGGCCAAAGAGGAAAGTTAGAGCGGGGAGGCTAGTAACTAAGGGAAGGCAGGGGTAAAGTCAATCTACTCTTTTTTTTTTTTTTTTTTTAATAATTGGCTTAAGTCAAAACTTGAGTTTGTTAAAGAAGAGGAAGAGAAAGAAAGAGGAGAGGGAGGAAGAGGAGAAGAAGAAGGAAGAAAAAAAAGGAAGAAGAAAAAGAGGAGGAAGAAGATGAAGACAAAAAAGAGGAAGAACGAGAGGAAGAAGTGGAGGAAGAAAGAAGAGGAGGGGGATGAGAAAGAACAAAGAAAACTGCCCCCCATAAATAAATTAACAGTTCATGGGGGTAGAGCACTATTTTTCTCAATGTGTGACTCATAAAGGAAAATATTCCGAACTGCGCACATACTAAAATGTGGTGAGCATTTTAGAAAAGCCCATACTTTGTGTGGAAATTAAATATAGGCACTGGGAAAGCCCTAACTGTGACACAAAGACTGCCTGCATGGTGAACATATGGAACTTATTCTATCTTCTGTAAACCACAGATGACTTTCTTTCTGCTACATCCCTCATGCAGCCAGTCCGCAAAAGAGATGTGTTGCTGTCCCCCTGCCTTTCAGCGTATCTTCCAGTTTTCCCGTGAAAACTGACAAAAGGCAACAACACGTCAATGGGCATGATGCAGCTAAAAGAACTCAAGGACCGTCAGGAAATCTAGAAAGAACAGTTTTCTAGGAGAGGACTCAATGACTGCTGATGGAACCCATCTGAAGGCTTCCATCAGTCCCACCTCCAAGAGCCTCCCCGCTGACTGGGAACCTCCCCGCCGCCATGTCTCATCGGAAGCCTGCAGCGCTATTACAGTCACTTCGTGAGAATGCCAGCTGAGGTATTTTAGAGATCTATTGGAAATATTTCAGGCACCTTATGTATAAAAAGTAAGTGTATTCGTGTTTATCAACCTGAGTGATCTGGTTAAATGATTCTACTTAAAAATCCCAGTAAAATAATAAACAAATACTCCTGAAAAAATTCCTATTATAAACAGAATTAAGATAAATGTGTAAAAGACTATTGTCGCCCACAGAGTTAACTACCTCACAAACATTATCTTTTATGTTCTTGTTAAAGAAAGAAATATAAGTAACTTGGAAGGAATAATGACACTAGATAAAACTTTGACTCCTCAAATTAATGTGAAACCAGTAAATACTAAAAACTCTCCACCGAAGTAAACCCCACTTTCCTTCCACAAATTAGTTCCTTTTTTTGTTGATTCAGTAGCAGGGCCAAGAACTGCATAGATAAAATCCCTTTAGGCATTGCTAAGGTACATCATTTCAAAAGAACAGCATGTACTTATACAACCTAAATCCATTTTTATAATAACAGTCTGACCACGAAAACATTTTAGTCCATAGATATGTCAATTCAGCATTCCTTACCAAATTCACACAAGCAATAAAAAGAGAAAAAAGGATACCTAACCCTGGGTTTATCAAAGATTTAGCCAGATATTAATAACAGTTGAGTAAAGCATAGAAGTAGGAGCTTCACGTTGAGATCAAAAACTCTCTAGTCACAATGAGCTAAATTCAATTTCTGGCTTTTAATGAATGCATAGCTTTAAACAACTTAATTAACTTCTTTGCGTTTCCTTTTCCTTATCTGCCAATGGAATTAATAATCAGACCACTGTAAGAATTATATGAGATAAAATATGCAACATTCACAGGTGCTTGGAGTTGTGTTAGGCTATAAAGTAGACACTAGACACGAGTAGCTATGACTCGCTATTAACGTGGCAGGTGTGAGTTAAGACTGGCAGTGTTGGGGCGCCTGGGTGGCTCAGTGGGTTAAGCAGCTGCCTTCGGCTCAGATCATGATTTGGGGTCCTGGGATCGAGTCCCGCATCGGGCTCTCTGCTCAGCAGGGAGCCTGCTTTCTCCTCCTTCTCTCTCTGCCTGCCTCTCTGCCTACTTGTAATCTCTCTCTGTCAAATAAATAAAAAAAATCTTAAAAAAAAAAAGACTGGCAGTGTTAAATACATAGTAGATTTCAAAGACGATACAAAAAGTGGACATCAAATATCTCACTACTATTTTATAGTGAGAATGATAAAATGATAAAATTTCAGATATGTTGAACTAAAATATTAATAAAATTAATTTACCTGTTTTTCCTTTTTAACATAGACACTACAAACTTGAAAATTACATAGCTGTTTCTCATTAGAATTCTATTTGACAGTGCCAGCAAGGAACTAGAAAGTGCTTAATAAATCATAAATAAATCAAAATATATGTTAGTACTATAAATTTGACTTATGTTTTTCAAAAGTCAGACAAAATTAAACTGTGAAAAGGAAAAGTAAGGATCATCTGTTCTTTTTGTCTTAAATACTTAGGCATAATCAGGCAAAAAAAAAAAAGAAATATTAGTTTAAAAACTGTCTTCAGCGTATCAGAGTTCACAGACGAGAAAAGGCACATTCCATTTTGAGACAGAACTTTCCTATCTTTCTGGCAAAAATGAAAAGTATTCACTGGTCTGCTCGGTTTTGAAAAGCAAATGTTTTCTGTGTAGAGTCCAGCTGAATAGGCTTACACAAGAATGTATTCATTTTGCAGAGTAGTTTAACAAGTATAGCGCTTCTTCCCCAGGAGGGCCAGAAGAAGAAGATGGACAGGAGTTGTGGGCAGAAAAAGAGACTTTATGGAAAGAGGGACCAGAGAAGGCAAGCAGCGGGCACTTAAAGAAGACACAAATAGCACCAACTTTATCAGGGTATAAAGGGCCAATGACTGCTTTTTTAAGAACAGTAATGATTGATATTCAATTATAGGTTTCCAGCTAATGAGCACCCTAAAATTTTACTCCAAATCATCATCAGAAATCTATTGAACAGAAGATCCTTGACTTGCTTTATGAGATGAAGCAATGGGGGCAGGGGAGGGGGAGATACCTTGAGGGTGAAGATGTTTACAAAGATGCCTAGAAATATAGGAAACAAGGAAATATCAAAGATCATGAATTCATCAGAAGCAGGCAATCAGAGTGAGAAATGAGAAGGATAAGTATAATCTCTTAGAGAATATGTGGTACTTCATGGTCCACACGATACTAGGAATTAAATCTCAATCAGTTTAGTGAGATACTTAAAGGAAAATTGACCTCAGGTTAGCAAAGGAGATGAAGTTTCCCTAGAACCAGCAATTAAATTATATTTACTAATGCATTTGGACCAGGAATTATAGGAATAAAGTTAGTTAGCATTTTTATACTGAATACTTTACAGTTTAAAAGCTCTTTCAAAAAGGTAAGAATTATTATTTCCTCCATTTTAAAGATAATAAAACTGAAACTTAAAATGACCTTGTGACAGAGCCAAGATCACTTCTCTACTAAATATTAGAAATAAATATCCAAAAAAAAAGAAATTAAAAAAAAGAAATAAGCATCCCGATCTTAAGAAAGTAAATTTCATGTTCATTCACCTCAATGTATATAGGATTCTCTTGTAATGATAATCCACTATTATTCATGTTGCTGTATTCTTACTCCTCAGTGTGAATCAGTAGTAGTCATCTTATTAGATAGGGTATGGTGATGATGAAATGATTGACATCACCACCACCAAAATTATCCAAAAAAGCCTACTTTAAATAATCAGCAATTTTGAGGTTCTAATACCCCATTAAAATAGATATTGATATTCTCAATAACAGAAATATTAAGTGTAGGTAGACAAAGAGGCACTAATGCAGCTTCAAGTATTATCCTTACATTGTTGAATTTAAAAACAATCATTCAAGCAAGAATCGTTGTGCAAAGTCTAAGGGTTACAAAGTCTATGTAGCAGGAGTACTTTCATGTGCCTAGCAGAGAGGACAGAAATAGGAATCTGAAAAAGTCTCAAGTTACTCACAATCTAGTTGGGGAAAGAGGTATGAAAAATAATAGGTATTTGAAAAATGCATGCAAATATGAAAAGGTACTAGGAAAGCATAGAGAATCATGGTCACTACTGTCAGAGATGAATAAAGGTTATTCTGGGTTGTTAACCCTTGTCAAGATTTATTTTAGGAATAATGTCTTCTTTCACAAGAGGTAAGATGTAGTGGCTGCTATTTTTAAGTTAAAGGCAAATACTGTCCAAGTGTGGAGATGCTGGCTTTCCTTCCCTTCCTTCCTTCCTTCCGTCTTTCCTTCCTTCCTTCCTTCCCTCCTTCCTTCCTTCCCTTCTTTCTCTCCGTCCTTCTGTTTCTCCTTTAAAGAAGTAGTCATCAACTCATCAGACACCAAACTAATCAATGTTGTGTTTACATTTGACATTTTACTTTAGTTCTGTGGGCTGGATTTATTATTTCATTCCTTGAATTATCTAAATAGAAAATTCATCAAGCTACTTGTAAAAGTAGGAGTAACAAGGAGTTCCCAACCTGACAACATAAATATATTGGAGTAGTTGTTAGGGAGATCATAGAACAGAGTGAAGGGAGAAAAGAATTTGGATTCAATCAGAACTAAATTTAAATTCTGGCTCTGCTACTAGGCACACAAACTTTGTCAAATTAGTGAAGTTCTAGTGGCTTGGTTTCCTTCTCAATAAAAATAACAATTTTCAACATGCTTTATTGAGACCTAAATGAAACCATGTTTGCAAATACCACCAGCACACAGTACAGAGCATTTAATATGTAGCATACAATAACAATATGACATTAACATTATTCTTATTTATCACAGAGCAGATTAAGCTTATATTCTCCCCGAAACTGCTAAGGATCTCGAAACAACATTAAATATACTTAAAATCATTTAAAATATGGAAATATTCTAATACTTGGAATAAGCACTCTAGAACAGTATTTCTTTGTTCCTTCTTGACTCCATCATTTTTCTTTATTTGACAGTGAGACATGATCCTATTTCATTGGGTTTTTTGCTCAATCAAGTACTGTGTGTGTCTCTTCTCCATGTATGGATAAAAACAACCTTTCTGCAACATGTGTAATCTGTAAGAATGCAATAAATGCCTCCAAAAAACACAATCTGAACCATCACCACAAAATAAAATCATTGTAGCTAACTATGCACAGAACCCACTAAACTAAAAGCAGCCTTTGCAAAACAAACCATTCTTTTCTTAAGCAATCAGTGCAAATTACAAAAGCAACAAACATGTTAGCCACAGATGAAGGAGCCACAGACAGTCTGCAGAAGCCTCATGTGAAATTTGCCACATATTACAGAACTAGAAGAAACCATTTGGTGGTGGTAAGATCTGACTGCACCAAGACATTCTAAGAGATACTTAGAACTCTCAAATGCATGAATACCCAAGAGTCAGCATCTTACTGGCACAATAATGCATTCCCATAGAGTAGGGGCATGAAAACATCTTCACTTAATTTTCAAATATGTTATTGAGAAGCTGTGAATTTTAAGAAAATAAGAAAAGGCATATTATAAAATAAATCTAAAAGGTATTGCTAAGAAATTGATCACAATTATGTATTTAAGATACATTTGAAAATATGTGTTCCAGAATCTGATGTGACAATAAATACAAGGGACTCTAAGCAGTGACATTATCAATCCTTTACAATAATGCTAGGGAATCAAATACAGATTCTCAGGAAATCATATTAAAATTTCAGACACCCTGCGAAACATCTGAAGAAATGTGGATAAAGAAGCTATGAAAAAATTTAAAACTATGCTATTTTCTTTGAAAGACAACAAAATATTATAAGACAGAAATCTATGAAAAGGTTCAGATTAGTGTAATTTAGTAAATAGCCTATATTCATGTAGTGTTAACATTCTGAAAAATAACATGAGGTTAAATTCTGAATCCTACCCTCGGTTTTTCAATCCTTACTATATATGGAATTTTATTTTAATATGAAACACATGACCTGGTTTTCATTGGTACTCATACATTGTCCCCACAGAATTGAGAATTTTTCGTATTCATCTAGTTACTGTTCTATTCCCACCCAGCTTCCCGAGGATGATAGTCATATCAAACCGAGTATCTTTTTTATTAACATTAATATAATGTTCGTTTTAGGGGTACAGGTCTGTGAATCGTGAGTCTTACACACAATTCCCAGCACTCACCATAGCACATACTCTCCCCAATGCCTAGCTTTCTTGAAAAAGAAAGACTGAGATATTTATCTAAGTGTTACCTGAAATTTAGGGACAACAAAGTAAAAAATAAGAAATACTACTAAAGACCACATTGACGGTGAGATGAATAAAGCCCCCCAATCTGTATATTCTACTCTTCTGTTAGAAACAGATGTTAAATGAGCAAGTACTGTAGCTCAAGTTAAGAGAGACATGGCCACACACACACACCTCTTCCTTATACCACACTGATCTTAAAGATGTCAAGACGATTAGTATTATAATGTTTTGTTTCCCCTCAAATGTGTTCTTTTTTTTTTTTTTTAAAGATTTTGTCAGACAGTGAGCACAAGCAGAGGGAACAGCAGGCAGAGAAGCAGGCTCCCGCCTGAGCAGGGCCCCTGATATGGGGCTTGAAACCAGGACCCTGGGATCATGACCTGAGCCAAAGGCAGAAGCTTAAGCCACTAAGCAACTCGGGCATTCCTCACATGTGTTCTTTTAAATGTATTCTCACTGTGGTTGCTATAGTTTGTGGGGAAATGTTTTCTGTGGATTATATTTCTTGAGTAATCATCTTATGGTATCTTCACATTAAAGGGCATGGCACATTTTACATGATGAATATTTATTATTGATATATTGTTGTTTTATTATTAAGTTGCTTAATTGAAGAATATAAGTATCAAGATTTCTGACTTTCCCTAATGACTATACCTAGTAAAATTTCGAGAAGTTCTTCAAGTGTCCCTATTTAAAAATAACCCTTCCTGGACTGACCAATATATGCTAAGTAATGAGAGTTCTAAGAAATGTTAGTTTTTAGCCAGCAGTATTTGCTTGTTTGTTTGTTTGTTTTTTAAGATTTTATTTATTCATTTGACAGACAGAGATCACAAGTAGGCAGAGAGGCAGGCAGAGAGAGGGGGGGGGGGAAGCAGGCTTCCCGCTAAGCAGAGAGCCAGGTGCGGGACTCCATCCCAGGACCCTGAGATCATGACCTGAGCCTAAGACAGAGGCTTTAACCCCTGAGCCACCCAGGCGCCCCAGCCAGCAGTAGTTTTATAAACTCCCATTGTATTAGTAAATTTGTTTAGTGGTGGAGACAAGTGGTTTTTCCTGGGCATGCCTATGTTACATGATGGATAGGGATGAGTAAGTAAAGACGGAATTCTCCCTCTTAAATGATCAGCCAGGAGAATTCCAGGCTAGCTTCCTGTATGCCCATGTCTCAAGTGCCTAATATGATGACTTCTTGTAACTGACTCTTACACAAATGCAAAACTTACTGTCCAGTAGAGAAGTATTTATTGTCGTGAGCACACACACGTTTTATTACTGAATGAATTATAGAAAAGGCCTTTGTCATGCCATGAAGCCTCAACTTTGCCATTTTCTAAGCTTTTAGAAAGACAAAGCAAAGCAAAGGAGGATTTTGTGAGTTTCACATCCCTCTGGTAAAATGCTTGCTGCTTGCATAAGCCCTAAAATGACCAGGAGAAGAACAGGGATTCCCAGATTATTTTATTATACCTAAGTACCCATTATCAACTTCATCCCAGTTTCTCTAAAAGTTTTCAGCATGAACAAAATAACAAGCTTTGACAAGGAGCAGTACTTGTGTTAACATTTTACTACAGCAACACCTTCATAACCTGTATAGCAGCCTGGCCCAGCTATAACTACCGAAAAAGGAGGAGAACAAGGACCAGGGAAGGGGAAGAAGGGGAGGGAGATGAAAAGAAGCAGCAGCAACAGCTCTGGAAGTCAAGATGTCCCAAACTGCAAGAATGAGGAGGACTGACAAGGACACACAGGAGTGAAGCAACTGTAATTTTCAGAGCATAGTTGACAAATTGAAGAAGAAAGCACACAAAGAGCAATCACCGTCTTACTTGCAGGAGGCAGTCAGTCTTCTTGGGTTTGATGGAGCCAACTGAATTAAATGAAAAATTCCCAATATGTAAAAAATGTTGTTTGAGAATATTCCTTGTTGGGGACACCTGGGTGGCTCAGTTGGTTAAGTGTCTGCCTCTGGCTCAGGTCCTGATCCCAGGGATCTGGGATCTAGCTCCGGGTCAGGCTCCCTGCTCAGCAGGGAGTCTGCTTTCCCTCTCCCTCTGCTTGCCTCTCCAGCTGCTTGTGCTCGCTCTCTCTCTTCTCTCTCCCACTCTCTCTGTGTCAAATAAATAAATAAAATCTTTTTTAAAATATGAAAAGGAAAAAAGAATATTCATTGTTGGATCCGAGAGTTTATGATAACGGTTGTTTTCTTTTGCATAATACTTAGTGATTACAGACTTTAATTTTAATAGATTTTCTCTGGTGCATTGAGTGTTTATCAGTATGCTGATGTTATTTATCGGGGCTATTCCTTGCAGAGAATCTAAAGATATTTTCAATCCCTACAATGTGCAACGAGCCATTCTAAAATAGGTGCATCAAGGTAAAAACAAATTTTGGTCAACGTTACTTATGTGAGTAATCTTGTTTTGTAATCAAGCATGTTTTATTTGTCTGTTTTGATGTTTCTGTCTCTGTCTCTTTTTGTCTCTCTTTCTTTCCCATGAGACTGTGCTGTAAGTTAGGAATATAAGTATTAGGGACAAATTCCAGGGGGAATTCAACTATTAAATCAGAAATCTCAGTTTGGAAGGGATTATTCAAACCTTCATTTTTAAATGGCAGTGTTCCCCAAAAGGAATCCTAAACCAGTTACAAAGATAATAGGAATGTGAAAGAGAATCTCTGCAACACATAACAAAAATAAATCTTAAATATTTGTTTAATATAAAGCGATAAAGAAAAAAAAACAAAAATACACTAAACTGGGCAAAAGAAATAAGTATTTATAGAAAATACACAATAACATTAATAAATATGTGAAAATAGGTATCCTTTTGGTAAGGATCAAAACCAGAAGATCAGAAACTAAAGCCAAAATACTACTTGACTTGATTAAGGTTGGCAAAACTAGAATGATGGTGATCACACACATTATATTTACAGAGATATGAGGACAATATTTTGGAAGGGAAATTAGTATGACTATTTGATTCAACAATTTTAATTTAGGAATTTATCATGTAGGAATACTCCCATGGTGGAAAAAAGAGATCTTCAAAGATGTATTGCCGCTGCAATATTGTTTAAAGGAGAAAAAACATTAGGAGTAATCTAACTGCCCATCAGCTGAGGATTGATTAGATAAATTACAGCATATCTGCATAGTTCAGGACTAGAAAAATGAAGTTCATACAATTTTTCTTAGAAATATAAGTATAAAAATAACGTATTAAGTGAAAATAATGTGCAAAACATTTTGTAGGGTACAAGCCAATTTGTTATTAAAATACCAATGGACATATTAAAATGTATGCATGTACCAATGCAGAGTTATATGATCATAAAACGTATTTAGATGATGCAAACCACACACACACATATATATGAAAGTTATAGAATTATATATATTATACACATTTATAATTATATATAAATATATGTTCATAAGTCATTAACTATTGCATTTTTTATTCAATGGGCAGTATAAAGAAACATTTGAGGGGCGACTGGGTGTCTCAGTGGGTTAAAGCCTCTGCCTTCAGCTCGGGTCATGATCTCAGGGTCCTGGGATCGAGCCCCACATCGGGTTCTCTGCTCAGTGGGGAGCCTGCTTCCTCCTCTCTCTCTCTCCGCCTGCCTCTTTGCTTACTTGTGATCTCACGCTGTCAAATAAATAAATAAAATATTAAAAAAAAAGAAACATTTGAGTAAGAACCTTGTAGACATAGCATTTTGTATTTTGATGTTCTGGAGAATATAAAAAGGATAAAAAAGGATGAAACAGCACCTTTCATCCATGGTCCTTGTCTCAATTAATTTTTACCTTATATTAAGGATTTGAATAAAGAACATAACTCAAGGGCGCCTGGGTGGCTCAGTGGGTTAAGCCGCTGCCTTCGGCTCAGGTCATGATCTCAGGGTCCTGGGATCGAGTCCCGCATCGGGCTCTCTGCTCAGCAGGGAGCCTGCTTCCTCCTCTCTCTCTCTGCCTGCCTCTCTGCCTACTTGTAATCTCTCTGTCAAATAAATGAATAAAATCTTAAAAAAAAAAAAAAAGAACATAACTCAAGAAAAACTCAAAACAAGGAGAAAGGAGAAATTGCTTCAAGACTTCTAGTTACTTGTGGCCAAACAAGGCTTCATGCAAATGAGGAAAGATAATAAAGTGGCCAGAATGACAAGAAGATGAAATGATGTTACATGGGGTGAAAAAAAAGACATGGAAAAATAGAAAAAGTGAAATTAAGACTATTTATACTTGCTATGCTATATGTTTCTGTTAAAATCACACATTTACAGAATTTATAAACTCTCCCTGATTGATGTGTCCTGTTGAAGAAATGGAGATCCTTTGAAGGAAACCTTTGAACAACAACAACAACGAAAGTTCTAAATGTGGACCAGAAATTAAACCAAATAAAACAAAGAGAAGGATGGGGAAACAGTGCAACAGTAGCATAATTATAGAAAGGAAAGAAAACACTGGAAATTTCTGATTAGTAATGTAAAATGAACCCAGTTAAATTTTCCCTTCTAGACTGTTTATAATATTGGCAAATGTTTCACACTGACATAGAGGCAGACATACACATAGTAGAAATGGGTCCACCAGTGGATGAAAATTAGGTTCATTGAAATTTTTAAAAATAATTTCTGATTTTTAAATTAATTTCTGATTATCTGCCATGGCTTTACTTCCCTTGAAAGGGTTCCACACTGGAGTAGGAACAAGGACAGATCTTACTGGATCGTAAACACTTGGAAAGCAGAAGGAGACAAGGAAGGTAGAGTGGTAAGAGAGAGGATACTTCTTAATCTGTTGTTCTAGGGCTGTTTAGATTTGAGCCTATTGTCTTATAAGGACATATATCAATTCTATCAATTTGCAAATAAAATCATCCAAACCAACTATAAAATTACATCTTTTTCAAAACATAATTTTATGATTTGCATAATTTAGAACTGCAGCTTGGGAAAATTAAAAAGAACAGGGTGGTCACTCTGGAAAACGTAATTATCATGAAGTGATTATTGAAGTATTTCAATCTGTTTATGGAACTACATCATTTAAAAATAGACAGTGGTGAAGGTTTTTGATCATTAAGTATGCAAGAATAATGAAAAGGGGGTATTTAATAGAATTAGTAACACTTGCAGCCTATCAGGCTGCTCTCCTCAAAAAATGCAATTTAGCAAAATGAGTGTGGTTGGAAACTCAGGCCAGAATAACAACTACTTTCTTCAGATCCACCCAAGACTTATACAGTGGCCATTCCAATTAGCATAATAGTCCAATGTTCCTTGGGAAGTGAGGTCTTTTGTTTGGGATATTTCCTAATTAAAGAAGCTTGTTTGAAGTGGGATCTAATTTTAGCTTTGTAATGCCAAAATATGACATGTAGAGTCTGTTTTTATTTCAAGAAATATTGGCATTGCATTTCCAAGTTGAGATAGTTGTCATCAAATATCCACAAAACTCATATTTAAGACAAGGAAATGGAAAGGCAGGGTATGAAGTAAGTGGTTTAAAAAGCTAGTTTTCTGTTCAGGTTTTTATTGAGTTGGTCAGTTGTTCTGCTAGTTCTCTGCCCATTTATAAATGAAGTGCTTTTTCTAATAGGAATTCCCAAAGTCATTGTAAAATTACATGAAAATCAGGAAGAAGGAATCAAGAATTTATTGCCAGGATATTGTTATTACACAACTTAGAACATATCTGTGAACTTCAAGTGAAAGAGTTGTTTTTGCTGGCTTTTGTTGTTTTTGTTGTTTAAAATTTACTGGCAATAAGACCATTTAGATGATTTCAAATAACTACTATATGGTACTCTTAAAAAATGATTTTATAGTCTCACCATTTGTATTCTAAAATTGTTGCCTCCTTTTTATAGATGAAAAAGAGACAGTTATTTAGCGACTCTCTAAGTGAGAGTCAACAGTAAGCACTTGCTGCATCCAGGATAAAAATAAACAAGTCCTTCCATTTCCAGTCTACATTATGAATCACAACGCCCTAGACAATCTTTAAAAGGCTGAAAGTTTGACTCGGTTTATATAAATGAGGAAGCCTTTCATGAAATAATTATAATAAATATCATAAAAAATAGGTCATTAAAAAGTTTAACCATTTAGGTGCACCTGGGTGGCTCGGTGGGTTTAAGGCCTCTGCCTTCGGCTCAGGACATGATCCCAGGGTCCTGGGATGGAGCCCTGCATAGGGCTCTCTGCTCAGTGGGGAGTCTACTTCCCCCTCTCTCTGCCTGCCTCTCTGCCTACTTGTGATCTCTGTCTGTCAAACAAATAAATACAATCTTAAAAAAATAAAATAAAATTTAACCATTTATAAAAAAAAGCAGCATCCTACTTACCATGTTTCCATAAATACAGCATAGTAAAAAAAAGTGCTTCTCAATTATGACTGGTGTGGGAAGCAACCTCTTTAGTGACCCAAATGATCCCTGCATTCTGGTGTTCATGCCCTTCTGTAATTTCCTACCTTAAGTGAAGCTGGATTTTGTGACTTGCTTCTGTTAAGAAGGCTGCAGAGGTGATGGAACGTCACATCTGTCATGTTGTGAGCTGCTCTTGGATGGAGACATCCACCTGACAAGAGAGAGGCCTTCAGTCAACATTGAGAAAGCATCTGAGACCCTCAATGTAAGAACCCAAAAGCAACTGAATTCTGACAACAACTATGCTAGTTAGTTTGGAAGGGGATTTCCCTCAGTAAAAAGTCTTTAGATGAGATCTCCGACAACCTGACTACAACATTCCTAAGAAACCCTTACCCAGTGGTACTCAGCTAAGTCAATGCCCAGAGAGCTGACCAAGGGAAACTATGAGATAGTAAATGTTTGCTGTTTTAAGCTGCTGAATTTGTGGTGATTTCTAGCACAGCAATAGGAAACAGAGTGGATCTCCTTTAGCGTTTTCTCCAGCCTCACTTGGGAAGGAAAAGCTAAAGGCTGGAGGATGGAGAGATGAGACATCTTGGTTCAAGGTTAGTGTAAAACACATTGAAGTTGAAACATGATTTTTTAGGGGAGTTCATAGTCATCATAAATAATGGCAAAATGAAGTCAGATAGGCACAGTCAGATGGTGAAGACTCAGCATAACCAAATGGGGGAAAAACACATTTTACTTCTTTTGATCAGAATGTCCTAGATAATGAAGCTCTGGAAGGAAGGTTCCCATGACCCCGTTATCATATCAATCCTGTCCCTAAAAATATTTCATTCTTTGAAGGACTTGAGTTATTTACACAAATTTAAAAATTTACAAATAGAAAGATACTTAATTTTTAATGTCATTTTAATACAATACTATACACCTATCTTTGTAACAGTGAATCTAACACTATGTTCTAATATTATTTTAAATAATTAATAAGCATTCAATAATAAATGCAGTAAGAGCATTGTATTTATTAAATGAACCAAAAAAATTTCCAGCAACTCTGGGAGATAAGAACTCTTACCACCCTAAATTTAATCAAGGGGAAATTAAAGTTTAAGGATAATGAGTGATTTGACAAAGTCTCCAGCTAGAATCTTGTGGTCCTGAAATTTGAACTCAAGTTTGTTGTTAAAGTCCCTGTTCCTAACCACAACCCTATAATTCCTTTCTATAGAGTAGAAGCTTATAATTAGTACAACTTAAGGCTTAGTTTTTTACCGATTAACTGTATGTCACAGTTATAACTGATTGATTATTTTTAAGTTATATAACTGCTGTGCTAGATACTCTAATGAATGCAAGAGTAACATAAAAATGTCTCAAAATTCTTCAATCTAATTTGGGAGATGTGAAAATAGTAAAGGAAATGAAGTCCATATATTAGCAGTTGCTGAGTCATAATGATTTAATCAACTACCAGAATTTCATCTGAGGGCAGATGAAGAGAATGGTCTTGTCAGAAAAGGTCTCTGGTATATCGTGGAATTTGAGCTAGTATTTAATAAAGGCTGTAAGTCTGTTACAATTCAGAAAAGGAAAAAAATACCACTAATATTGTTTTCAGTTGCTAATATTGTTAGCAGTACTCATAAGAATATAACTCCTATCTTTCAAATGATGTAAATCAGACATTAAAGGCAAATTTTCCATAAGTAACTTAATCAGATATTGACCTCAAATCTGCAGAAACTATTAGAAACTCCAAGACGAATCTTGGGGTTGATGTTCTTCTGGAACATCATCAAAGTTTAAGAAAATACTCAAAAGATAATTTTTTTTAAGTTAGGTTCAGCCTAGAAACTATGAACATTTATCTGAAGAAAAATGTTCTTTCGTAGAAATTATTCTGAGGGATTCATAAACTCCTCCACGCTTGAAGATTATAGTTCTAATCTAGAAAAGACCACCCTGGGATGACTGAATGACTGAGGGCAGAGAATGAATGAAATTGATTCTGTCTGTCAAACCCTTAAGTTTAGAGGAATAAACTTATTTGCTCATGTTTTGAGAAGCAATCAAAATCAAACACAACCACCTATACCATCACTGAAGCTATCAGAACACCTGTCAGAGATTGGGTTCCTAAGAAACAGACTCAGAGAGAAAGTTATGTTTATTTGGAAGGTTGATTGGGGAGTGCTATTGGCAGATACACTGGTTAGGAAATGAGGAAGACAGGAATAGAGAGAGGAAGAATACTGAGCTGGAGGACTCAGCCAGTATTATGAAGAACTGGGATGGCTCTTCAGAATTATCCCGCCTTTAGGCAGTGGGTCTCTATATTCCATCACCAGCCACTCAAGGGGCATAACCTTGAGCAATACAGTTCTCTGCCTCCTGCGGCAAAGTCCAGTGAAGGATGCAGCTGTGAGACTTCAGCACTCAATTTACTTAACCTCTGATGGAAGGCTGAGTCAGCCCTTAAAGAAGGTATTTCAGCCCTTAAAGAGGGTAGTTACCCAGAATCTTACAAGGCCTTCTACATTTTTTCTAAGAACTGATGGGAAATTCCTGGTAAAGACAGAATTAAAGAGGGGGTTAAAAAAAAAAAAAGAAAATAGAAATGGAAGAAGTAAAGTGAGAAAGAATTGCGTTTTCTCAGCCCCACTCTTCAGTTCTATGGGTACCCATACAGTACTGATCTGTCTAAGGCTATAGAAACACTACTACTTACTGCAACTTCTAGTCTTTTTTAACCTTTCTCCCACACCAGTAAGAATAATAGAAAGCACAAGTTCTTCCTTTTTTCCCTTCTTTTCTGGCCTACTCTAAGAAATGAGTCTTTATCCAAACTGCCTCTGATCTCAGGATACAGGAAGAAATCTTTCCTTCGGTGCAGTGGAGATCTACCTTAGACAACGCATTAGAGCACACTTTTACTCATTGCAATTATGACCTTATATTTATTTGGCCTAGTCCACCTTAAATCAAGCAAGATTCTGTTGTATACTTCAAGCACAAGATTTGGTAAGAGGTTTTATATTTGGATCTGGCCTGTTCCTATAATGTACTATGTTATGTTAAAGAAGAAACCAATACCAATAAGAAAATAAAGGAGAGCTGCACCCATATCTGCCACTGTATTTGTCTAGGACTATCATTTGTCCTCTTTGCCAGAATGATTGAGTAGATAAGCTCATGTGTGCTTGGGTAAATGGCAAGAAGGAGTCCATGCTTTCCAACAAAATGGATACACAAAATAATGGAAAACATTTCTAGATTGGATTTTTTTGTTGTTGTTTATGGGAAAACTCTAGATGTTTCTTAGATTGTTTTTTCTAACATAGTAATAGCAAAAGTAAACTGCATTCATTTTAACATGTATTATGTAATCTGAGTTTCAAAACAATCCTATAAAGCACTTCTAATTCCATTTTATCAAACCAAGGCTTAGGGAGATATATTATTTTTATAAAATCATACACTATAAAATATAGATCATAGATTTAATTCCAAACCCTGTCTTTCATAGAAAGCATACTGCCTTACAGAGTCTTTCCTTTGCTTATATTAAAAATCACAAACACTATGAAAGTTGTGAAAAAAGTTTAACAAGTAAATATTAGAGTACAATAAGCTCTAAATACAAATAAAATTCACTTAATTTTTTGAATAGTTTTATATTTATTTTTTTAAATGGAATGTAAAAAGGTCCACAGTGCAAATTTCTCACTCTATCCTTCTTCCTTGTTCATATCCCCTTTAAAATAATCATTTTTATTAATCTTCTGGTATATCCTTCCACTATTTTATTGTACCAGTACAATGCATACTATATCCCCCATGTATTAACACCAAAAATAACACATAATGCCACTTTTTATGCTTTGCTCCTTTTTCCTTAATATTTTATGGAAAATTTTCCATTATTGGTACATAAGAAGTTTACACATGCTTTAATTTTTTTTAAGTAGTATAGTTTTCCATTGAATAAGTTTATTATAATTTATTCAACCACTCCCCCTTGATGGACTTTTTCTCCCAATCTTTTTTGATTATGAATCATGCTTGTGCATATATCATATTACTTTGTATACAAGGAAATCAAATTCATGAATTTGCTAATTTCTGCATTAATGAGTAAATCATTAAGACCAATATCTGTTGGATGGATTAAAAAAAAGGATTTTTTCAGTCTGACTCTTTTCTAAACTTTTCACTTCCATTAATCTGGAAAAAATCTCCTATGAGGTCTAATCTAATCTAATCTATACAAGGAATGCTTTAGGATCTGATGTTCAGTGGTTTAGGTGGGAATAAAGTGCTAGTTTACCTTGTTTAACTAAGGCTAGAGATCCAGATTCAGGACAGAATCTGTGCAGTTGTGTCCTGACCAAATCCCATTACTAAATACAACTTTTACAGGAAGGTCGTTTGTTTGTTTGTTTTTTCCTTAACAGCAAAGTGACTTCTGCTTGGAAATAGACCCAATTGTTAGTCATTTGTATCCTTTCTGACTGTCAACATGTTCATTGGCACTCATGAATTGTTTCAGTTCCATAGATCTATAAGGAAGTGTGATTGGAACATAAGAAATAAACTATGTTCTGCAGGTGCCTGGGTGGCTCAGTGGGTTAAGCCGCTGCCTTCGGCTCAGGTCATGATCTCAGGGTCCTGGGATCGAGTCCCGCATTGGGCTCTCTGCTCAGCAGGGAGCCTGCTTCCTCCTCTCTCTCTCTGCCTGCCTCTCTGCCCACTTGTAATCTCTCTCTGTCAAATAAATGAATAAAATCTTTTTAAAAAAAAGAAATAAACTATGTTCTGATCCACTAACAGTTAGACATTTTTCTTGAAATTCCCAAAATCTGCTTGCTGTAATTCAACCCAAATTGCAGCCTCCCTTGTGATAGATCCTTTAGTGTCACCCTTCATTTTACTGTCTGGTTATTTAGGTAACTAGAACAGAGCCGAGTAAGAACTTTGTCACCCAGGAACCTCTAAAGCCATTCTCCTCTCAGGGATGTTAAGAGAGTGAATCAAGTTCAATATGACATTTTCCAGGAGGTAAAATGCTGCTTAGCTTTCCTGAAATTAGCATTGAAATGTATATATTTAGAAAGGGTTCACTCAATCCATCCAATTAATAAGGGATTTCAGTAGTTCAAGTGAAAATAGGTTATCAGAAAGTAATATTTCCAAATATTAAATAGATATTATTTACTTTATCCCCGCTGTATTTTTCAAAGGAAAATATGACAGTTTAATATTTATATTTACACGATTCATAAATGACAGAGTCGAGTCGAGCATAAAACCAAGGTTTTCCCCTCTGGGACCAATGTTATGAGTGAATTGCCAACTTTCAACGTGATGGAAGAGTGTTGATCGACCTAGGGATAAGATCCAATCAAAAGGAATTCTGTCTTATCTGGATTCAATTTTAGAAAACTTTTGGCGATTTCCCCACAGTAAGCCAGCCAGCCAAATAAACAGATCCACTGAAAAGAACTTGTATAATATTTCTTGAAGTGGAGCAAATGATCTGCATGTCATCTACGTGTTACAGCTGAGCAGAGTGTGTCTTCCAGAGCTGTGTGAGTGTTAATGTATAAATCTCTAAAGCATTCAGATGTAACCCGTCAGGCGCTCTATTATGCAAGAGCCATAATCTGTGGATGAGTCCCGCCTGAAGGAAACTGGAATTCAGTAAGAAACAAAACCAACAAACAAGGCCAGATAGACCTTTGTACGACTGAAACACATTTCCATACATTTCCTGGTGGAAGGCAGCAGCTGCCCAGCCAAGAGGCCGGGGAGCAGTAACTCTATAAAAAACCTTGAGAGTGTCAGTGAGACAGTCAGACTGTTTTTAACGTTAAAAATTGCAATTTATGCACTAGGAAAGGACAAAAATCCTGACTGAAATTCATTCGAGATCTGATGACAGTTAAGATACTCTAGAGCTGATCGGCAGCAACTTCCTTCCACTGGCTTTAGTTAAGTTAAAAAAATAAAGTGATATCAGTTAGTCATACAGTCCTTTGTGTGCAGGATTTTATTTTATTTTATTTTTTAAGGAAAAGAGTTACAGTTGCAGATTTTAAACATGATGGCAATTTACCAGAAGTCAGAGATTAACTAGGAGGGTTAAACTGAACCAAGAAAACTGAGAACGGCCTTTCACCAGTGAGGAAGGCCAAGGATTAGGGCCTGCAAGTGGTGGGCTAAAGCTTTAGGATAATATCATTTAAATCCTCAACAGAAAGCAAATTAAACTGAGAGAAATCTTGATTGCCCGATTTATATGGACTAAAGGATACAAAGTAAATTCAAAACTACTAAAATTCCTATGTGCTGAGAATCAAAAAATGTCATCGGAGTACATATTGAAATCTCTTAGAATAAGCAATTTCAGAGACTTTAGGGTGACAGATCCAAAACTAATTGAAAGAATTCCAGAAAAGAGGATCAGACAATCTTAGAAGCCAGGGAGACAAGCAAAGCCGCGAAGGATAGAACATTTAAAGGGACAATATCACATTCAACTTAATAACATATGGGGTTTTTTCCTTATAATTTATAGTAAATTTTACATTAAGTTGGAAATGGTTCTCAGTCTGCTGTATTTTTTTTTTTTTTGTCTCTGGATTAAAATAGTTTGATATACTGTCCTGTATTTTTCACCTCCATTTCTTTAGAGGAAACACAGTTTTATTTACCTTTCATTTGTTCTTTTTCTTCCCACAGAGGATTTCTGACATTACATATCTCAACCATCCAACCTTTTGTCATAGTTCAGTCCAAGCAGACTATAAATATCATAAGTGTTGCAAATAATGGTCATTATTTTAAAGGTATTGAATTATTAGAGACAGAAACTTTTTTTTTTTTAAGGATGTCTCATATATAGGCTCTAATCATCACCATCTGACATTTGTAGGTAGGATATATTTGGTGACCAAAATACTTGACAGATTTTCTTTTAAGTGTGAAATAAAAGCCTGGTGTTCAAAAGAGCCATGAGGACTAATGGAAATCTGACTGATTTTTTTAGACTGGAACAAAAGAGATCTGTGAGGCTGTCACCTTTACCAGCACTTCAAGGGACACAGAAAAAGCCAGAACACTCTTAGGACAAGCTTCAGGACAAACTAAACACACCACCTCAGGTTATCTGAATTTCAGTCAGTACTAAAAGTCCCCTTTAAGTTAGAGTGGAATGTGGTGTTGCCATTCTAGGCAGGAATTGAGAGAGCTCTAGCTAACAGGGCAGTATACAGCTGGTTGTAATGAATTGGACCACAGTGGTTGGGATAGGCACATCCATTACCTAGCATTTACAGAAAAAGATGTGAAAACAAAGATTAAAACATACAAATGGTTTGAGGTTACTCCTGCCTTGATCTATTTGATTTCATTAAAAAAAAAAAAAAAGACATTTGAGGGGGTCTGCAAATGCGTGGAAGGGAAAGGTATGGTGTTGACCAGAAGGTAGAAAAATGATCTCATAAACTCTTCTAATTGGAGATCTTCTCTGAAACTACACAATTTAGCACAGGGCAAATTGATGTAGAACTATGACTACACACATGAGCCCTTTTGACGTTCATGGCTGAGAAGAAATGTGCTTTTTTGTGGTACTTAAATTTCAAGCTAAATCTTCTCACAAGAGGCTGATCTATTATATGTGATCTGTAAAAATCCCCAAATGGAGCAAAACATCAGAACATGAGCAAACACATACACACTCATAATATTGCTCAGATATGTGCACTTGAGATAAGCAAAAGATACAAGAATATTTTTAAAACCACCAATTCCTTTCACTCTGTGTAAGAGAGCAGGAGGGAGAAGTAAGAGAAAGTATCAACAACTGGCACTCTTAGAACTCCTCAATAGTAGCAACAGGAATGGTGCACAACTCCTCCCACAAAATCCATTTCATATCTGGTTTGAACCCAGATCACAGAGTGATCGAAAGCCCAGACAAGGGTTCAGGAGCAATCCCAACTACTTGCCAAGGGAGCACCAGGTCCAGAGAATCCCCTAGAGGACATAAAGAACGGGGTTGCTGGTCCCAAGAGATTATGCTCTAAGCCATGTCTCTGGGAGGGACCTCATTAAACACTCCCTCCATAATGGCAAAGACATATCAGATTAAATTAAAACCCAAATCGTATAGAGCTTTTGTCGTTTCATACAGAATTTACCACTGATAATACTCCATTTTACTTTGTGTCCTTCAGGGTTAAATCATCCGGATATCAGCTCTCATTGCCCCTGGGGTATTTCTGTTGATTGCGGTGACATCTACTGGTAGAAACAGAGACATTCCCAAGCAGGTTTCCCCGGCAAGAATCAAACTAAACAAGTTTGATGTGGACGTAAGGGAAGCTCCTTCTGCCTCCTTTTTTATCCCTTAGCTAATATAATACATAGTATCACATTAGGGGAGACTCATAAGACTTCTTTATAAAGATCCAAGAATTGTTTAATTTTGCACCATTTTTTCTTGTCATTATAATCTTTGCCACAAGAATGGCTACATTCTGAGAAATGCTCTGTCCTCAGAGCAGTCATTGTCATATGAATGAGCTATCATTCACTCCTAATGCCGGAGATGTTTTATTCTTACTTCCATGACATTTGTATTACGGTGACAAAGGCTAAAGCAGGAAAAGGAAATGACACAAATCCCACTCAGGCTTTATTATTTTAAATTCTCGTTTTGTGCTTCTTTCATGCCTAGGTACTAAAAACTATAGTTTTCTCTCTGGGAAGGAAGGAAGGAAGGAGGGAGGGAAGGAAGGAAGGGAGGAAAAAGAGAGAATGGGGGAAGGAAGGAAAGGAAAAGGGAAAATAATGAGTTCATGAAACCAAATCTCTGGTGTGCAGTTCTTTTAATGGTTTACCTTCACATTTAACACACCAGGATAAATTGCTACAGAAGGCATCAAAGATGGAAAGAGACTCAGTCATTTCCTCTCACAAACCTATAGCGGGAACAATGCTTTATTAAAGTTACAGTGTAATATAGGGCTTGAGTAACACACCACTCCAGAATGCATTGCTGAATATGTAGCAAGCCTGTATCAAACACAATGCTAAAACCATGAATGACTCCTATTTTAACTATCTTCGACCCACCTCATGTCTATTTCTTCGGTATTCTTCAACACACAACACTATATTTTAAAACATTGAAAATTCCAAATTTTCCATTATAGTCTTTCATTGTTCTTCCCAACAGCAATTTTTATAGTTCTAGGAGAATGGAATGAGAGAAGTTAAGATGGCAAAACCTGAAAATTTAGGACTTTTTTTTTTAGATGAAACATACCTTAAAAGAACTTTAAATAAAACTAAAGCTAAGTGATAAAATATATGTTCCATATGTATCACCTCTATATGTTGATTTAAATGTGTTATAAGAAGGCACTTTTTCTCAAAAATGAAATATTTCAATAAAAATTCACAGGTACTTTATCTTTAGAAATATACTCTCATAGATACTTGCATTATCATCATGTGTCTATGGTATTTAGTTTCTGTGAATGTTTCTAATTTTTCCCTTGAATATAGAGAAATACTAAATGAATTAATACGTAACACAAATGAAGTGTTCCTTAAAGGAGAAAAATCCATCTACAGGACTATTATTTAAGAAAATAAACTTCTAAGGGAAGAGATATGTGAGAATTAAGTTACAAAGGAAAAATAAGAACAGAAAGGGTTTATTAATCATTAAGCCTTGTATTCAGCATTTCTCTTAATAATAACTATTCCATGAACAGATGAACAGATGAACTTCTATTTCCTAAAGTTATAGTTAAGAATCAAAATTCCCACTATATAATCCTTCAGAAAAGAAAAGGGGTCTCTACATTTTTAGTAACATGATAATTCCTAATTGGTAGTTGAAAGATTTTCGAGCTTCAATAATTACTTGAACAGTGACAGAATAGTTCATTTCATTGTAAAAGTTAGTTTTCTTAAAACAGTATTCTCAGAAATTGAACCATGATACTGAGTGTGAAATTAGATAGAATACAATATTGGTAACCATGATGACAATGAAACAGGACAAAAATATCTAAGTCAAAATTGTAGGAAAAAAACTACAACACATGTATTTTACTGTATCTTTAGTGTTAGTACACAGTGTGGGGTTGGATCATATCCAGATATCTCCATAAAAGTTGTCTATCCCTACCTCAATGAATTTTGAGCTTACCTTGCAGTTTCTTTGGCCATGGAAAACAGAACATTTTGTAGACAATTTTGTGGGTTTTTGCAGTACACACATCAAGGGGTAAATTACCATAGCATCTCAAATAAAACATTCCTATTTTCAATGTTGTATTTTAATGACTTTTCACTGCTTTTTCTTCCAGAACTATGGTTAGAAAATAATTGCTCTTCAATAATCAATCATTCTACTCAGTAGCTGTCAAATGTTATTCAGCTAGCCAAATGTAAAACAAGTGTTAGAAGAACAATATTTGGAGATTTGGGTATATTTAGAGAGATGAAAAAATTAAAGTGTCTTACTCTACATTTTCTCAACAAAGAAACTTCATTTTGTTTTTGGTACCATCGAGGAAGAGAACTGATTTTGGAGGGGGGGTAGTGGGTGAATGGAAAGATAGAATTTTTATAACTGTAGATTTTACTTTGTAAAAGTGATAATTCTCATTTTTTAAAAAATTTCAGAAGTTATAAAACGTCAATATCAACATGCAGTCTCTGAAAATAAGTCATTTACCTAACTATCTACTTTGGTAGAATAAGCAGTAATTTTTAATTTGTAAAATTCTATTTTGTCAAGATGCACGAATTTTTAAAAACATTACTCTATGTTCTTCATCCTTAATCTTCTCTGTGCGTGTGTGTGTGTGTGTGCGTGTGTGTGTGTGTGCGTGTGTTATATTTCCTAATGTCAAAATAGACTGCTTTTAGTCCCATAAAATACATAGACAGCTAGGTATATAAATCTAGATACAGATAAAGTAAACTTTTAAGGATATCTATATATTTTAAATTATTACTAAAAGTGTCCTAGTAGTTGATTTCAATTTTTCACAATTGAATATTAAAAGCAAAAAAATTTCACAGAAAGTGCAACTAATATGGTTTTTTTAAAATTAATCCTTTTTCAGCCACATGGTTTTTCTTTTCTTGAGAGAGGAAGAGAAAATCTTTCCGTTCATGTATGTCACGTTAATTTATCCATTTATCTATTCATCTGTTTATGTAATTGTGTATTTACTCCAATAACGTACTTTAACATAAAAGCAAGATAGAACAAGACCAGTGATCAGTATAGCACAACATATAGATGTACTTCGTGATTCAGGGTAGCATTAAAAATGGAAAATTTGCCTCTCCCAAGTACGAATAACAATCCAAAAGCCCAAAGTCAGTATTTCTGTCACAAGACTCTTAAAGTAGTGTCCATAGTTTCCAAACTGTTGCATGGCACATCAGCCATAGAGTACTTTCAATATTGTTAACCTCAACTATACGATAGCAAGTGAAGCTATAGCAAACATACCACGATGTATTTGGGACATCACACAACACAAAATGCCTGACTTGTTAATGGAGAGAGGATTAATGTACTGCTCTAATTTACAGGACTTGTCCTTTTTTCACAAGAAACTGTTCTTTAGGTAATAGTTCTCTGACAGGCATAAAGTAACATCACATGCTGGGAAAAGCTTAATAAATGTTCTTTCATGAGGAGGGAATCAGCATTATCGTTTCCCCTCACCCTTCCTGAGAAATTCAAAGCACCCACAAATAGAGTGAGTGGCTTCTGGTATGCATGCACAAAACATGTGGATTGGGTTAAGATTTCCCTGAAACACATAGACAAAAGCAAAAAAAAAAAAAAAAAAAGTAAAAAAAAAAGTAAATCAATTCCATCAAAGAACAGTTTGAATTCAGTTTCTGAACTTTGTCACTAATATCATGTCTGTCTTTCAAATAAAGAGTTAACGTTCTCAAGGTAGTTACAGAAAGATGAACAGCATATCCATATCCATACAAAACATACATGTGTTTTATAATTTTAAAACAATGGAATAAATTGTTCATTTCTAAGGAAAACTAAAAAAGAATACTTCTAGTACACCCATGGACATTCAACAGATTAAAAACTACAATGAAAAATGAATACTCTTGTGCTGTTTTCAGTGAAATGATACTTGAAACTATTTTATTACTGCATCGTTACTAACTGGATGATAAGATGTGCACACAAAAAAAAATGAGAAAAAAAAAGGTTGAAGAATCAGAACAGCAAATGTAGAACACACCAATGGAATCAGAAAAAGAATTAAAAACCTAAAATAGAGGAAAGCAGAGCAAGAACTAAAAGTCAGGGGAAAAAATATAGATCCATAAGAGAAAATATACAAAGGAAGAATTCAGAGACAGAAAAGCAACTGAGGACTAAGAGAATAAAATTTAATTCAAATGAGAAAAGACCCATTTAAGAAGACAAGAACTGAGAAGCAAATATTAAAACCAAAAGAAAGTAGGCAAATGAAGCATACTGCTGGGGAAAGAAGAGACCAGAGTCCATAGTGGCAAGGGCATAGGGGTGCATTGAGATAAAAAGAAGCAAGAAGGTATATTAGGGAGAAAACATGGAGAGAAACACAAAGAAAAGACAAAAAGCAGAAGACAGGGATATGGTTAAGAATGAATGAGAGTTAGAAACAAAACAACGGTTAAGAAGGAAAAAATCCTACCGACTGTATTTATATAGTCTTATTACATTATACTCATTTGTATATTCGTGCTTTTTTGTATCACAGCAGCAAACGTTCTGATTTCTGTAAAACTATTTGGTAGTCTGTTCTGAGTTCAGGTTTGGAATATAAAAATATGTCTTCTAAGGTTGTACTACATTGGTTTTATAAATCACAGTTGAAAAGGTTTATTCTTATTGAAACTACAGGCTTTGTAATACTATTTAAAATTGCCAAAATGTCATTAAATAATTTTTGAAGCATAATTTGGAGGCAAATGTACATGGTATTTTTATTGTAGTTTTACTTGATGCCATCGTCTATAAGGAATTGTCCCTTTCACATGTTAAAATAAATTCGGAGCTATGATTTTAATGATATATCAGTAAGTGAGCAAATCCTGTATTTTGGTTTTGATAAACCTCTCCAAGGATTAAACAAACCAAAAGTATACTGTAGAAAATAATTTTCCTTTGAGAGTCGAATCATTTCAATAGGTATGGAAGTTATATAAAGATATATAAAGGTATGGAAGATATATAATGGAAGATATATAATGCATGTGATATACAATGTATATGTATATGTATATGTATGTGCATGTATACACATATTCAGACTTACTGTAAATAAATTTTTCATGTAAAAAATGTCTAAAGCATACTGTTGTCTATATAGACATTCAAATCTACTTGTTCCAATGGAAATTAAAGTTTCCTTTTGTGGACTTTAATATTTGAAAGAGGGACAGTTTTGTTGTCCTATTATATCTTTAAAGATAAAATGGAGAAAAATGAATAGAATAATAATGATCTGGGTGGATGTCTAGCTTCATCAAACAAAAGGTACTGACAGGCAGTATTAAGTCTAGAATGATTTTGTGTTTCCTGCAGGGAAGTATTACAGGGGAGTGACAAATGAAATCTTTTAATCAGGAATGCTGTATGTATAATGTGCAGAGAAGATTTAATCAAATATAACCAATATTTTATTTCAGGGGCCTTCCTCATCTCTTATCCAAATCATTACTATAGCCTTTTAAATAGTTTCTCAATCATTAGTTTCCCCCTACTTTATTATGTACTCCAGAAATATCCTGAAAGTCCAAATATCCTGAAAGTCTAAATAATGTCTTCATAACCTAAAATCCTTTTAAACTTCTTACCTTTCACGGGTAAATATGAACTGTTTCTTTACTTATTTAGATAGTCCTTGAAGTCCCTTCAACTCTAGACTCATCTATTCTTCAGTCTCATTTCTTCTAGAGTACTAACCTTGTACCCTAGGCTTCATTGTTCAATGACCTCACTCGTTTCTCCATGCTCCAGCCCTCTGACTAGCTGGCTCCTAACTTGATCACACTTCACTTCACCCTGCTTCTTTGCTGACAAATGTATACACTTTATTCAGGGTTCAGTTCCCGTCTTCTCAGATTCTCAGGGGTCAGATCACTTGTTACAGGCTTTGAGATGTACAGCAAATATATATTCCACTGGCTTTCACTTTTTATATATCTATCTCCTTACTTGCATGTGAGTTCCACACAGATGTGACTATGTGTTGGTTTCCATTGCAACTTGTATTGCCTAGAGTATATTTGACATCTAGTAAGTGTACAGTTAAAAGACAACTGAAATAGAATACATAGAGACATTCTTTATTTTAATAGCTAATTGTACATATAAAGGATAGGAAAGAACAGTCTTCAGAGGAACTCATAATAATAATAATAATAATTTTAAAATAAGGATCACTCATTGACCATCAGTTCAAAAGGTGCCAACAGAGTGGTTTAGCATATTTAAAAAGTGCCTTCATTTAAGGTGACCCTTATAGACATCCAATGGTCAGAATATGATAAATGATGGTAACTTTGTTTTACATTGTGCAAATCAGATCCCTCTAGAATATGATGTTCAATGATTGACACTATGTTGACATGGAAAACTAAAATCCCATCAGATACCAGTTATCTGTGAGTGGTGAAGAAATGCGTTACTATAGCAGTTAAAGAATGTTTGAGGGATTTATGGAAGCTTAGTGGGAAGAAGAGGCTCTTAAAATATGTGAATATTTTGGATATGGATTAAAAACAAACTTGAATATGGATAAAAGAAAACTGTGTGACTCCAGGGAGCAGAACTAGGATAAGTGAATAGTAGCTATAGGTAAAATCTGCCAGGAAAATTAAAGAGAGAAAGGTCCAGGAATATTCACCTACCTGATATCATTCAATCTTTAAACAGCCCTGAGAACAAATTATTATCTTTACTTTTGAGAAAAATACAGTTTGATGAGGTTATCTTAAAAGGGAGTATTCATTAGTTTGTATCATCTGGTATAAGGAATTTCCAACTGAAAGCGATGGAGGATCTATCATGGGAAAATAAAAAGCTTTTCTGAAAATAGAAAAGAAAAAAACAGCTGCTTCTTTAAAAAAATTAATGTAAGAAGGATTGTTCAATAACTATGGCTATGTCATTTGATAGTCATCAAACATAAATTTAAAAACAGACAAGACAAGTGTATAAATAACTAAAACTAAAAATGGAAATTTAAATGTACTCTTGGTTGTATTCAAATGTTAAAAGCTAGATTCTAAGGAACCAAGAGAAAGAGATGGAGAGATGAGAGATAAGTAAGCACTAGGAGTGCAGTGAGCTGATCTGTTTGTTCACTGCTGTGGACCCAGAAACTACGAGAGTTCTCACACATTTTAGAAATTTAATCAGTATTTGTCAAATGGATATTGAAAAAGAGGCTGGATAACTACTTGTTAAAGAAATAATAAAGGAAAATCAAGTACTATTTGGAACATTGGAAAAAAACAAAAATGTCACTCAAGGTCCTAAATTCTTAAGATATCCAGCCTTTTCATTTGAAAAATAGAATTTATCAAATATGGTAACCGATTAAACCTATAGAACAAATTGTTGCAAAATTACAGTGTGTGTGTATATGTATTTCAAACCAGCTATCACAGAATCTATCTATCAAAAAAATCTGCCGAAGAAATAATGGAATATACTTTCAAAGGGCATCATAGAGGAGAACAAAGGTGTTAGTTTTCTTATAACATATGTGAATTTAACCATATTTGGATCCAGAGCCAAGTTGATTTAGCAGGCTTTAGTGTTTTCCATTTTGTTTCCAATAATCCTCACAACATAGAATAAAAGGAAGACAAAAAGTAATGTAATGTATTTTGAGAGTCGTGAAGTTTCTTGAATAATTTGGCACTCTCAAACAGAAATATCAAAGAAAATGGCTCCAATGAAAGGTATGTGTGTTTACATAAAGTTACTTCTTGTAAACTCATACTTTCTTGTCAAATGAATACCATTCCAAAGAAGCAGAGTGGTCATAATCATAACCATAACACCATGATCCGTTTTAGCTATGAAAACATTAATACTATAGCTTCTTAATATACAAAAAAAAAGTTTGAAAGACTATAGAAATGGTCAATTTGAAATAACAGCCATAATAAAATTCTAATTTGCTGAATATGACAACACCTCTAATTTCACAGCACTGACCGGTATTCCCTCTCAATTCAGGGTACAGATCTTAAAGAAAGATAAAGAAGGCAAGAAAGAATCAGAAAAAACTCATGATCCAATATAACATGTTTGTAGAATTTTAGACCACTAAAAACAATAGTTTATATGCAATATTTCAACTGTATAGGGCATAAAGACTTTCCAGTTAAAGGTTAATATATAGGAAGGCAAATGGAGGTTACTGAAGTTTATAGTAGAGAAAGTCATTATCGGTCATCAACGTCTGATTCCTTGTACTATGTAGAAACCTATTCTTTCTCATGTCTGTGATATAAATGAATTGAAATTAACTTTCAAACATGTTCAGGTACAGAAAGGCTTCTACTAGTGAGGTATGTGTGGCACATACCTTGAATAAACAAAGACAAAGAAACATTCTACAAGGATAACTATAATTCAAGGTTCATTTTGGAACTACGTGAATTTCCTACAATTTGAATCACAGTCTGGGTAATTTCTACTGTCAGATTAGAAGAATCGAAGCACACTGAAAATTAGCATCATCACTGAGTTCGTACAAAAGAATAGATATGGTCCATTGGAGGGAACAATAGTTAGTTGAGCATTATAATTGGGCAGGAAACAGTTTTGATTTCTGAAACTATAGTCACTGTCTCTGAAAACTTCTACTACAGTCATATTTGAGCACTAACAAGAAAAATCTTAAAGAAAAGAACATAAAACTTTAAACTATCGACCTTCGTATCAAGTTATCCAAACTATCTCTATCGGTAGCACGTACAAAACAAGAAAAACTGGTTCCTGTTAATTTCTAACTGTGTTTGAGCTAATGCGAGTCTCCTGTGGGTAAAGAAAATTAATTTCATGTGAAATTATTTTGACCTAAATTTTTTAAGCAGAAACAGACCTGAAATGCTTTAAAGTAAGTAGAAAGGAATTCAAAATGGCACCTCAAAGATAAGTATTGAAATTTCATGTGTCTTCTGAAATAGTTAGTCCCTCCAGGCTATATCTGCATTACATTAAAATCTAATAAGCCTTTAGTTTTCTTACCTCTTTGTCTGAATCAACATCTTTTTATTAAAAATGGCGAGACTAGTTGAAAGTGAGCCCTTTCACCCATTTGTTAGTAAGGTATACCTACTTTGAAATATCCTAATTAATTTTTTGCCTGATGCAAACACAAACATGTCTGCTATAGAAGAAATCAAATATTATACAAGATCATGAAATAAGATTTTCAGATATTCATATGAAATAAAAACTATAGGATTCTCTTCAAGGGCTCTGAAAAATGGTGCCCAATAGTAGTACAAAGGAAATAAAGAATCATTTCTGACATTACCTATAGAGTACCTCTATTGAGCAATTGTTCTTTTTCAAACTCTATGACAAGTAAATCCACAGTGCAATTCTGTCTTCTGTTCTTTTGGAATCAAAATATTCACATTTGCTTGTTCATTGCGATGCTCTGGCCCATGGATTAGAAACTGCAGTTTACATAGAGATGAATAATTAAACCTTCTGTGTATTAAGATACACTAAGCAGTTGTCTTGTTTTACAAGGTTTCCCTTTTATAACTCAAAAAAAAAAATAGCCTTGAGTATTAGATCAATTGAAATAATACAATTTTAATGTTAGAAGGAATTTTCAGGACCTGGAATCCTGCTTTTTCAGCTTAACTGCATAAGGGCAAACAAAGAAGAAATATCTTATATTTTGGTGGCGATCACTGCCGTATCCCCACAAATAATTCAATGTGTAATTATTTGTTGTAATAATAAGAACAATCATCTTGAGGCATGTGGGTGGCTCAGTCATTAGGCATCTATCCCAGAGTCCCGGGATCAAGCCCCGCATTGGTCTACCTGCTCAGTGGAAAGCCTCCTTCCCCCTCTCCCTCTGCTGTGTGTTCCCTCACTCAATGTCTCTCTCGGTGTCAAATAAATAAATAAAATCTTTAAAAAAAAGAATAATCCATGTTTCCCAATAGTTTGGGATATAGGTAAATATCCCTCTATTTTCATGATTCATAATTTTATATCAGAAACCAAGGACATCATAAAGAAGCTCTCCCTTCTGTGATAATGTCACCCAGCTTTAATGTTTTCCTCTAGATGAAGAGTAAATTCAGGAGTTCCTGCTAAACACCAAGAATTGGTTATCACTATCCATCATTAACTGTCTCCTATTCATATTGGAAACCATCCCAAATTCCCATACTGCAATATTTTCTTATGGAGGAATTCTTGATCTTCTTACAATTGATTGATTTTATATTGCCACATGCCCAACTTATTTTTAAGTTACTTTTATTCATTCATTCAACATATGTTTATTGTCTACTGCTCAAGTTGCCAAAGATAGAAAAATGTACAAATCCTAGTCCCATCCCAGAAGAACTGACAGTCTAGAGTTATGCAACAGTAGCCACAAGCCATGCGTGGCTATTTGAATTTAAATTATTTATAAAATAAACAACATTAAGGGATGCCTGGGTGGCTCAGTAGGTTAAACGCTGACTTCAGCTCAGGTCATGGTTCCAGGGTCATGGGATGGAGCCCCATACTGGGCTCCCTGCTCAGCGGGGAGCTTACTTCTCCCTCTGCCTGATGCTCCCCCTGCTTCTGCTCTTTCTCTCTCTTTCTCTGACAAATAAATAAATAAATAAATTTTAAAAAATAATAAAATAAAATAAAATTAAAAAAACAACATTAAGAATTTAGTTCTTCAGTCATACTAGCCACATTCCAAGTGCTCACTATAACAAGAGGTGTCACTATTTTAGTGCACATTATGGACACTTTCATCATTGCAAAAAATTTTATTGGATTCACTTGGTCAAAAGAAACAGTCATGCAAGCAAATAATAAAAGTGCACTTTGATAATCATTGTCCTAGAGAAATGTTCAAAGTGCTAGGGCAGATAATGGAGTTCCCAAACATTTCACTACATGGTCTCTGACTAAAATCGTTTGGGCAGTACTGAACATAACAATGCCTATATCGTAACAGAGCACAACATCATATTAAGTTAGTATGTGCGTTTGGCGAATGATTCCTAGCTACCTTACAGAGAATCTTTTTGTAACACCAGAAATTACGAGAGGTGAGGATGATCTGTAATGTTTATCCACTTCAAGACATATGTAAGGTACACAGAAACATCTTGAAATCTTGAAATCATAATTTTAAAATCTGACTTGCGGTAACTCAAAAGTTTTAAATGATATGGGAATATGGTGAATAAATAAGAGTGATTAGATGAGAAATTACAAAAGTTAGTGTGGTGGTAGATAGATAGATTTCGGACACATGAGCTAAAAAGGTTTGAATTTCAATGCAAGTTTAACCATTTATTACCTGCATCTTCCATTTCTCTTATATAAAAAGCCTCAACAATTCATCTTTCTTCTCTTCAACTGATCATATCAGTTCTAAGCTAGCTGATGTAAACTCAAATACCTACACAAGTCAAGCAGATGACCCAAGAATAAAGTGGGTCCAGTAAAAGATAAGCAGAAGTGCAGATGTGGTCATGATAAACAGCAACCAACTCTGGAATGCAATGTTGGGGGCACTGGGCATGGGCCCTGTGGTGAGAACATGTTCCTTGTAAAGAGCAATCATCTTTTACTTCTAGCCAGTTGTTACTTTGTTGGGGAAACATATTCTATATCGCAGGAGATTTGCTTGAAAAAGAAGAAGAAGGAGGATGAGTAGGAGAAAAAGGAGAAGGAGAAGACGATGAAGGAGGAGGAAAAGGAGGAGGAGGAGGAAAAGAGGAAGGAGCTGGGAATCTGGTTTTCCATGTAAATCTTTTAATTTTATATGTTGACAACTATTTCAATATTTTAAATAATCTAAGACAACACTGTGAAGACTGATAATAACCTGTTTCTTTCTATTTGGAAGCTCATTTTTAGAGTTTCAGGTTATTTACCAGAGAAACCTCTACAGGGTTGGGACTATTTTTTGCTAAAAACAAAACAATGAAAAAAAAGTGATTTAAGTATTAAGATCCTCTTCTAAAACCTACCCAATTCCCAATTATAGAAAAATGCTTAATTTCCCTGATAGAAGTGCAGGTGGTATGCAAAATCTGCCTGGGCTTTCTCTTGGGAAAGGAAGGCTCAGGAGAAAACCATGATGGAACGCTGTCGGAGGGACTGTCCAGTATGGCAGTGCTTTTCTATGCAGAGTATAAAGCAGCCACAGATGCCCTTCTGGTTTGGTTCCAACATCAGTGACACATTATGTATTAAGGCAAAGGTTGTTTCTTCTACTGTAGATAGTAGTTAGTATACAATAAGCTACATTAGATACAAATAACCCAAATTTAGACAGATTTAATTCTTTCATCCTTAAATGATATTTAATTTTTATATTAACTTAGGATGTTCAATAAGTATATGGATTATACCAACTTGTCATTTAACAGCTATGTCCAACCCTTTCAAGAAATGTAGAGAATCTCAGTTAAAACATTTGATTGAAAATGTGAAACCAAAAAAGGAGAGAGAGAAAAAGAAAATGCAAAGCCAAATTATGTATTGGATTACAAAATTTCACTAAGTAAAATCGTGGTATTCTCCATATTGCTTATTGCCTTGAAGATTATAGCATCTGAACTTACAAACAACGAGCGTGTTATTTGTAACATGCAGCTTAACATTTTAGCCATGATTTATTTCTGTGTGGTTTTGGTGTATGACCAATATAGCATTTCATGCTTAAAAATTCTATTTCTATTTTCTATTGCCATTACTTGTCTCCTATTGTTAGTATTTATCATTTTTATAGTTGTGATTTCCTTAATAAAAAAGACCGTATTTACTTGATGCCACTGCTATTTCCCCCCTCAGGAAACACAAGAAGGGAGAAGTTAAAATGATTTAATTTTCTCAAAATCCCAGGAAAGGTAACTTAAACATGTTTTTCTGTTTAGAGCGGGGAGGGGTTACAGAAAATGAGATAACCGAAATATTTTGACTAGTGACTTTGTATGCATAATATGCACATGACTTTATACACAAACTCTCACCCCTGGAATTCTAATGAGAAACCTCAGTCACATCCTATAGACGTGTTAGAGTAGAAATAGACTAAAATGTGCTGGCCTAATGATAAGCATGTGATAGAGTCTCAGGTTAAATGTGTTCACTACTCTAACAAGGTAAGTGAGGAAAGAGTATGTGTGAAGAGAGAGAAAAAAAGAGAGTTTCCTGAGCTAATTTTCTAGCCATCAGCCAGCTTATTGTTCCTACTAAAAGAGATTGAAAGAGAGAGTGAGAGTGAGAGTTATTATAATAAATATAAAGTAGCTTTAGCCATGGGAAATTACACTTGGAAGGTCAAGGGGGAGAATCAGGGAAAGGATGATGGAGGGGGAAGGGTGAGCAGAAAAGATGCAGGGTCAGGATTTTGAAGGAAGAAGGAACCTTTGTCAATAAGTGCACTAAATGTGTTACATGGTACATTAAAATATGCAGTTTTCTGAAGGATAATTTGATTTATATTTTACTTTTGATTTCACATTCCAAATAGACGTGTGTTGAATGTGTATGTGTGTGCTAGATCTAGTGTCAGTCGATTAACAGTAGCTATGTGCTTCATGAAGAAAGTTTTCCTTTTTAAAATGTATTTCCTCTGGATATGAACTAAATTGATATGGAGGAGCAGAGTCAGCACTACCAGACTAGTTCACTATGTCCATGCTGCCACAGTCCCATGATGCGTCTGTCAAACAAGTACATATAAGTGAATTGTATTTGCCAAAGTCATTGTTTTTACACTTTATATTGATTGTCTACAGAGCATGTAACATCTTTGAATGGGAGTGCAAGGACCCTTCCGTTAATGTACTTAGCATGATCATCAAGTGTTTAAGACTAGGTCTCAGCAGCAAGAATACCCTGGCAGAATCTGCCATTAAGTTAGAAAATTAAAAAAGAAATAAAACATTTCCTGAATAAGGGGGAGCGTCATATTGTTAGTTGAGGAAGACGAATATGTAGGGATTCAGAAAGAGCAATTGTCTCCACACAAAGATAAAATGTGGAAAAAAAAAAAAAGTTCTTACACAAAGAAGAACCTGAAAAAATAATGACTTATTTAAAGCCTCATTCAACTTACCTAACCACCATCTTTCTCCTTTGTCACCTTTTTAAATTTCTAGAGCTCTATGAGGGTGGGGAAACATCTGAAATTTAACCAAACTTCCATGTTTATTTAAAAATCAATCTTTCTTATGAATTTTGCAAAAAGCAATTAAATCAATAATAATAGTTCATGCACCAGGTGGAGTCATTAACCAACTTTAAAAAGGAAGAAAACACTATGAATTGTGTATTCTCTAAATTTTGTTTCTTGGATTCGTCCACTCTGCTTTTATTTCAACTGGACAAGTTGACTCACCTCTCCCTTCAATAGGAGATGGCCCTTAATATGGGTTATCTTCCCACATTATATTGGAAGAAATAAAAATATGATTTCAAGTCCATGCTAAATAAGAAACAATTATCAGAAATTTGTACTGACTCTAACATATTTATATTTCATATTTGCCAACACACATGCGTAACTGTAAATGTAGTTGGTATTCCTGTCGTGCATCATCTTCTGAGATTGATGCAAAATTCATACCTGTATTTTCAGATTTTGTCTTTCTTTATCCAAATGCCTAAATCTAATATATTTACCATATTTTATACAGTTGTTATTTATATCCACTATGTATTTAGTAGATGTTTGAATTAAAACACTATGTTAAATCCCAGAAAAATTAGCAGTCCCTCTATTTCATAAAAAAATAAAATTCACACATTTATACACACAAGTATAGGTTGTATATATCATATGTATATGTCTGTTAATATTACATATATATATTTCTGTGAATACATGTTTTTACCACAAATTTTATTCAGTTGGGTAATATGGATCAAATTAATAACACAAAGCAATCAATATTTCAGATAAAGAAAATGTATATTGATCAGGAAACATTTGTTTCATGTTGATAAATTTGGATTCACTTGACTATTTTAAAGTATGTGAGAAACCCAAGTTAACTTCAATCACACAAGTGTTTAGTGAGCATGAATTATGTTCCAGGAACTGTGTGAGGTATAATATAACGGTGATTAATAGCATTCTGTCTTATGAAAGAATGATCCTACATAATCAGAGATGATTCTAAAGTATATTAGTAATAATTCATGAATACCCAAGAAGCATTCTATGCTTTCAAAAAACTAAAGAACCAGTTGATCTTACGCCCATGTTCAACCTCAGGAATCCATCCCATACAGCAACAAATATTTCTAAAAGCAACCCTTAAATTTTCCTTCCTAGGAATCTTCAGTATGACTTACCTACTGATTGGATAGATTTTAACTCTTCATCCCAGCTTTCTGTCAAAGGCCTTAAAAGGTAAAACAAAATTATTTTTTTTCATGCTTCAGATTACATTCACCACTTCCTTAGAAGCTATGTCTCAGTTTAATGCTTCCTTTCTTTATTCTTCTTTATTCTCTTTGACCCCACTCCAGAATCTTTATTTCTATCTGCTTTAAATGCTTTGTACTGAATTTAAAGCTCTTTACTATAATACCTCACCAGTATTTGGCAGATGGATTCTAGATACTTGCTAAATGAATGGTTTGTATCCCGAAATCATTGTTAATAAATTGCTGTCCAACAATGATTGTCTTCTCTCTGAATGTCAAAAAGACTTGAGCATACCATATGATATAGTACCTAATTTCTTATTGCTTTCAGATCCTCTCTGTCTGTACAAATATCTCTCTTTCCAACTCCATCAAATATGTCTCAAGGTTAGCAATTGCTTTCTAGTTTTTGTACTCTCATTAGGGTTAGGTATATATTCCATAAATACATGTTTATTGGTTTATTGAGCTTGGATTCATAGAAAAGTTTAAATAGAAAGTATTGTTTTTCCAGAATAGTAGAAGCAGACTCACCAGATTTGAATTCAAATCCTAAATATATTTTTCACTAATTTGGAAAGTGTCTTAAGTCTTGTAAGCCAAATTTTTTATATGAAACACTTGGAATAATGCATAATTCATCTGATTGATGCTCTGAGTCTGGTGATATAATACATACAAAATACTGACAAGAGCAACTAACGTATAGTAAAGGCTCAGTAAATAGTAGTAGCTACCTAGTAAATACATATATTTTTTCTATTCAATATTTATTGAATGCCAATCACATTTCAGTTACATGCTGATATTTTTCAAATGTATTAAGTGTTGAACTCCAGCACCTTCAAAGACAGGCTAAATAAATTGGCTTATTGAAAAAGGGGGGAAAAAAGACTAAAAAGAATTGCAAACAATTTTCAGATACATAGGAAATTTTAACTCCCATTTCTCTGGATCACAGTTGGAAAAAGAGCAGACCAACTATAGTATGTAAAACATAGTTTGATTACGAGGGGAAATACTGACATTGAAATAAAGCTGTAAAGTTTCATTTCCTGAAGTCGTTAAGTACTGAATACAATCTGTGTGTCTGCAACAGAGACAGGTGAAGCCTTATCTGAGGGCAGTAGCCTAGAGAAAATAGCCTCTTGGAGAACTTTTCAAACATGCAGATCCCAAAAGACTTTTATTCTAACAAATGAGATACCTTATTTTTCATAAACATAATTCCTTCTCTAAAATGTGTGCCATCTAAGAATTAATACACATCAATATATGTTTGTTTAACTCATGGGATTTATTTGTCTCTCCTATCCTTTGGACCGAAAGTTTCTCAGATCTTCATTGTCAAATTCATAACTCACTAAGAAATCAATTAGGTAGGCTAGAAGTTGTTAGTGAAATAGCAAAACCTTGAAGTAGGACAATTACCAAATATGAATCTACTATCAATCCAACTGAAATAACCAGTTCCAGACTTGGGTCTTTTTGATGACCTATTCCCCCTGAAAGTGTTGTGGTGGGTAGCCAATAGCTCTGGTCTTCATTAGGATTGTCTCAGCTTTCTGCCCTGAAGAGATGAAGGATACAAGAGGTGCTAATCCATGAAGCAAAAATTCCCAATGATTTACACCAGAACTAAAGGAATAGCTTTTCTAACCTCCCCCTACTTGATTCTCTGTAAGTAATTTCCTTGATAAAGTACAGCCTATATGTAGACAGGAAAATATGCTAGCAGATACAAGGGTAATCCTACAAATGTTCTCTTAGTATGGTTTGGATAATACCAATAAAGGAAAGGGAAAGCTGCTTCTATTTATTTATTTGTTCATCATATAAAGAGATGAGTAGATTGGATGATGCTGTGGAGGAAAAACAAACAAGTGATACAGCCATACTTAGTTACTCAAACAAAATCATTAACTATCACGCTATGACACCAACAGAAAAGCATATAGTTTACCTTCGTGGAATTTTATATTTAAACAATGTCTGGCTGCAGAGGAAAAGTCATGAGAAATAGTTTTGCCACTTCCTAGAAGGGTGAAAGTCTCCTGAAATATTTAATAGGCCCTTACATCTTAATCTGAGAAGTGGTGACCAATGTCCTTTCCCAGCCAACCAATCTTTCATTCACACCCTTTCCCTTCCTACCAAAAATAAAAACCTAGTATCTTTTGTCTATCTTCAGAGAAGCTCCACACAAAATCCAGGACACTGGCCGTGGCTTTGAGGAAAAAGAAAACGTGTTCAAATGCCAGTCTCTCTGCCTGGATCTCTTTCTGTAGTTAGTGAAAACAGAGTAACAGTATTTACGAGCTCCTCGTGCAGCTCCCTATTCTGTGCAGCGGGACACGCAAACACTTTGTTTTTCTGTACAACAGTGCAACCTAGTGGTTGAAGAAAAGAGCCCTGTCCTTAAGGGCTGATGAAGGTGGGCATTAAGAGCACATATGACAGATTTTTCCAAACTCACCTGGTGCATTCTATTTCCTACAATGGCATAAAGAGAGAAAACAAGTCCCCCTATTTTGTGTGTGTGTTAATATGAAAATACAGCTGATTCCATGAAGTATTTAGAAAAAACAATACCTACTCCCTTAAAGTTAATATCAACGGGAGGTATATTTTCTGAGATCTTAATTTAAAAATATGGGATAAACTATACGCAATAAGAAACAAGCCCAACTCATATATCATTTACTTAACTTTATGTTAACTTCTGCCTGTTCTAATGGAGTAGTAGCTGTGTCTGTGTGAGTGTGTGTAGTACATTCTATGTCCCCAAAACACAGTGTGTGACTCTATATAGAGAGACTCTTTCATTCTCTCACTCTTTCTGTCTCTCTCTATATATATTCAGTGCACACCAGTGCTAAAAGCCATGCATATATACAAAGCACACCAGTGCTAAAAGTCATGCATATATTCAAGAGAGAGAAATAGACATCACATGTACATATGCACATATTACACAAATACACAAACAGTAATATAATTTGTTCATTAAGTGGCAATTTAGAACAGAAAGCTTATTTTAGTGCCTACATATATTAAAATCAGTTTCCCTGAATGAGAAGATGGGATCTTCGTGTAGCTTACTTATTTTTTTTTTTAAACAATTCAGTATTCTATTTCAGGACAATTCTTTTAAAAAGCTAAATACTTAATAGTTCTTTCATGTTGATTTGCTTGCTTTTATTGCTTCTGTTAAACCATTAAACAAGCTCATTTAATCACTAAGTTTTTTTAATCAACTAAGTTTTAAGCGGGTTTTAAAATATATATTTAAAATTAAAACATGAAAATGTGGAAGTCTGAGCTATACAGAAAAAGGGAAAATGATCTTCTGAGAAGCCGTGCATAAAAATTTAACAATTTTCCTTTGGTAGAACATGGTAGAAGAAACATCATTCACTTTTCTTGTTTATAGGATATGCTAGGGTAAGAATTAAATGTAATTTAGTGAGACAATAAAATCTTCGCAACTACTGTGCTGTTGTGTTAGGGATGGATTTGGGGATGATTAAATGAGTAAATCACACAGATCTGAAACATTTTTTTCTTCTTTCTTTTTTTCCCTTTTTTTTTTACACCTCCTTAGATGGCATCTTGATCGTGCATGCACTGTGAACACAAAAGGCCTATAGGTCAGACCTGAAATTATAGCTAAACCTCAACTCCTGAGGTACACAGCCTGTTTATATCGATGAAAATTTATGATCTCTATACCCTAAATCCCTGGCCTCTCTTTTACATTGACTTCTTTACTATTTGCTGCTTTATTTTATGGTGATCCCTTGCCCTCTATAAATATATCACGGTTACTTAACCCCAGATCCCACCCCCAGCCTTCAGGACTTCAGAAAGGATCTATTTGTTACTTATTCTGCTACTGGGTGTTTCATAATCCTCCGCATTAGCAGCTATTATTTTATAGCAGTTAACATTTTCCAAATTTTCATCATCTGACTCTTAGCCCTCTAACTGCTTAATAACTCGCTTTAGAACTGCTGTTTAGAGATTATGCTGAAGTAGGAATTTTTTCTTAGCTTGTACAATGATTGAAGTATTTTCTATTAAATATTTATCTGTAGAAAAATGAATAAATTTAGCTGTAAAAAATTACATTTAGGCAAGCTTAATTGCCTTGTGTTACTTTATATAAAATTTATAAAAAAACTGACCTAATCTTAAAAACATGCCACTGAGTAATTAAAGTTTTCTATGCTTAGATTCTAATAATTATCTTGTTTTGACTGAATTCTTTATTAGACTCCAAAACATAAAGCTGGAAAATAATAAGGGATTATAGATTTGCAAAAGCTATTGTCTGATGTTAAAATTGTTAAGAAAATATGAGTCAGTATTATGCAAATTCTGACCTAATCCCAGCAGCATTCTGGTAGGTAATTGTATTTTTTCTTAAAGGAGGACAGACCCTACAATAATTATGCCTTGTTAGTGTCCACATTGCTACGTTTTTGATTTATGTATTTTTCTGGGAGTTGACAGATAAGCAAGAAAAATTGACATATTATAAACTAATAAAAATAAATAATATCAGAATCTGCCTAGCAGCAGTCTGCATTGGGAAGTTAAATCAATGCATTAATCACACAAATTTTTTGAGCACAACATAGTTTGTACAAAATTTTTTTAATGACATATATCAAATAGAATATAGTATTTAACTTGCTGTGTGTTATGTGTGTGTGTGATCTCTAAGGTAAATCTTATATAAAGTGTATCAAAGCCATTTTTGTTTTATTTCCCTCTGTAATTTTCTTAGGAAGTCAAGACATTTGTAATCTCTCCATACAGACTGCTTTATGTAATATTCCCACAAGACTTAGCATTTCCAGTTTTTCTCCAAAGAATATTCTTTAATGGAAAATCTGATTAGTACACTCTTCGGGGTCTCGTTTAAATTCTTATCACTTAAAACACTTCTGTTTGAATACTTTATATTATTTCCTATTAAATATTTGGAAAAAAATTCAGGGTATGACAACAGCTCGTGCTGAGTTGTGATCTACTGCACCACAGGCTGGATAAATTGACAAAAAAATACAGCTTCCATGAGCTCAGAATTTGATAAAATTTAGCAATTGACACTCTATAGTACGAATGGCAAAAACAAATGAATTGTAAATGTTGTTCTTTTCTTCAAGTTCATGTACTTTATAACCTCATGTTTTGTTGGTATATCTGTAGTTTCCTTTAAATATAATCTGAGCTTGCAAAGAAATGCTTCAGGAGCAATCTAACAGCATTGATTGATGGCATGATTGTTGCTATTTTTCTGTTCTTTTGACCAAAACTAAGCACATTTTGTTTGATGTTAAAATTTCAATATTTTTCTACTGCTAAATTCAACTAAATTTCATAATCAAGTAGATAATCAGTTTTTAGAAATATAGTGAAAGAGATCATTTTTTTTTTTTTGCCACAATTTGTCTGACTATGACCAACATAACCTCAGAAGACAATACTGCCTTCAGCCAGGGTTGAAAAATATCCATACGATATTCCCTAATGCTGTGCTTTTCAAACTGGAAAACAAATCTTTTCAAACATGCATAAATCCTAAAATTTAACAAGCCCAACCTGTGGTTAACAGATTCTATAAACAATTAAGACTAGTTGATGATGGCCTATAGATTCCTTTCCTCTTCACAAACAATTTTACAGTCATGCTTGAAGCAACAGCTCAAGATCTAGCAACTCATGATAGTCCACAATAAAAATCTTCTAAAATAACCTCTAATTAGACACTGTACATACATATAATTGAAGTCCTCAAAAAATTACCTTCTTTTCATTTTGTTTTTCTGTGTGTACTAAAATCTTTTCTGAAATATGTAACTAAGAAATGGTCTACAAAACCAGCCAAGTACACTAGATCATTAAAACACTAATTATGATAAAAACCATATACTAATTAACACCAGATTTAGCAGTCAGAAACAAATAATTTAATTGGAGCCTTAGGAGAAGTCCACTACTCATCTCCTACCTCAAGAAAATAGTATCCAGGGCGCCTGGGTGGCTCAGTGGGTTAGGCCGCTGCCTTCGGCTCAGGTCATGATCTCAGGGTCCTGGGATCGAGTCCCGCATCGGGCCCTGCTTTCTCCTCTCCCTCTCTCTGCTGCCTGTCTGCCTGCTTGTGATCTCTGTCTGTCAAATAAATAAATAAAGTCTTTAAAAAAAAAAAAAGAAAATAGTATCCGGTATACTGAGTCAAGTGAAATACATGACCTGGAAATCTATTATGAACATTTAGAGCCTCCAAAATATGCCACTTTTGCAACAACTCCAGAAAATTCTGAAATTGACAAAGTGATGGGAAATCTACTTACTAAACACACATGCATATATAAATATACATTTTAAAATCATACCACATATATTAAGTTATACATAAGTGTATGTATATATATGTATGCATCTATATGGTGGATTTGGGGGTGTGCATGTGTGTGTGTGTGTGTGTGCGAGTGTGTATACATATATGGTAAGCTATGCAAATATGTGTGTATATGTATAATAGGTCTGAATAGATAAATGTATATTTAAGGCCCTGTGGTAGGCTTGAATATAGGAAAAATACTGCAAAATATATATAACATATATTTTTTATATCTACTATAGGGTCTTAAATCCTGTTTTATCATCAATGACTAGCTCTGGATGAATGATTTTTGTTTTGTTCATATACACATTCACCACTAGACAATTTCTAAACCCAAGCACATAATTCTAGTATTTGATAAAAAGAACAGATATGTTTATTCTCTAAGCTTGGAACTATCTTCCTTCAGTGATAGAAAAAGAATTGTATGTATTATGGTTTTGAAAGTAAAGGTGTTTGTGTGTTCATATGCATAATGAAGTAGAAAATACATACACAGAAACTTGCACTGAGTAATAAATTCTATATGTACATCAAGCATCACTTCAAGCACCTGCTCCGAATCAAGTACTTTATTTTTTTAATATTTTGTTTATTTATTTGACAGAGAGAGATCACAAGTAGGCAGAGAGACAGGTAGAGAGAGGGAAGCAGGCTCCCCGCTGAGCAGAGAGCCCAATACGGGGCTGGATCCCAGGACCCTGAGATCATGACCTGAACTGAAGGCAGAGGCTTAAACCCACTGAGCCACCCAGGTGCTCCCCAAGTCAAGTACTTTATATCATTATTTCATTTAATAACCCCAAATAACTTTAAAGTAGGTATTAATATCCCCATTTTATAGAAGATAAAAACTTTTCCATGACTCAAGGCAAGAATTTCAACCACTTCTTGTTAACTTGATTAGTACATCAATTAGGGTCCTTTGGATTGAAAGCACTAGATATTATCTTCAACTAAATTAAGCAAAAGTGATTTTATTTTATTTTATTATTATTTGGGAGAAGGGGTAGGAAGGGAAGGAGAAAGAGAAAACTTTACATGGAGACTGACATGGGCTCCATCTCATAATCCTGAGATCATGATCTGAGCAGAAATCAAGAGTCAGATGCTTAACTGATTGAACCACCTAGGTACCCCAAAAGTGATTTTTTAGAAGATTTTATTTATTTATTTGACAGAGAGAGGCAAGGAGAGAAGGAACACAGCGCGGGGTGGGGTAAGGGGTTGGGGGGTAGGTGGGTGGAGAGGAAGAAGCAGGCTTTCCGCTGAGCATGGACTCTGCTGCGGGGCTTATTTCCAGGTCCTTGGGATCATGACCTGAGCTAACACAGACACTTAACAACTGAGCCACCCAGGCGCCCCAAAAATTGATTTTATAAAAAGAAAATCAAGTGATCATATAATCGACTAAAACTTGGGGCACTGGGAAAAAAGTTCTTGGAAGCAGGACCTGGCACAGTGGTCTCATGGAACAGTAGAAATCATGTGCCACTGCATGAAGAGTCAAACTTCAAACATGTTCAGTTTCTCAACTGTCTCAGATCAAGTTTTGAGTTTAAGGAGGGAGATCTAACTGATCTGCTTTGTCTTTCATGCCCTCTCCTTAACAATGCCCCTAATTACAGACTGACTGAAAGACACCGAAGGAGAAGTAGTTCCAATAATAGGAAAACTGACAAAGGAATAGAAATGGAGCATGGGCAGCCAAAAAGACAAAAGAGAAAATAAAAATACTAACCAAAACAACAAAAAGACAAGGAAAATAAGTATCTGTAGTCTATGAGGTCAGACTTGTATTCAGGAAGATGGCTTTACTTCATGCAATTCAACCCTTCTGAGTGCTGATTGTAAGCAACTTCCTCACTAAATGCAGAAGGAATTTCATTCAAAATAAAACAAAGATATAAGAATTTCCACCATTTTCTTGTTTTTGTTTGTTTGTTTTAAATATTTGTTAAATGAATGAGGAATAGGAGCAGCAATATTAGTAACCCAAAAGAGGCTATGAAAATAATATGTAATAGAGTTAAAAAGGAAGATTTAAGGTTCCAGAGAGTTTACCTCCCCTACCTGAGGACCACTGAATTAAGGAGATTTGTTCATATAAATATTTGGAAAATATTATGTATTTTAAGGGAGGTAACTTAATTTGTTACCTGCATAGGATATCTCACATTTGCCTTTCTAGATCCACTCTCCACCACCTCCAACTTGCTCCCTGGCTCCCAAATTCATCTCATCAGAATTCATTTGCATCTTCTTTATATTCCTAAAAATGCTCCATTTAAAATTTACAACTTCAGTCTTCTATTAGGGTTTATTTTCCCTAATGAAGCACTTGTATCTGTCATCCACATTCTATACTAAGTTCTTAGAAAACAGATTCTAAACATAGTCTTCTTCTAAACATATTCTTGTGTTTGGTGCAAGTATAGTATAGAATAAACCTTTAAGAAATGTTCAAACTCTTTGTTTAAATGGAATATCAAGAGACAATCCACAATGTCATAAAGACTTCCTGGGGTTAGACACTTGTTTTTGGCAATGAAATTCTCTTAATGAACCTGCCCAAGTCTCTGTGCTGAATGTTAGTCCATTTTCTCTTATTAGATTTTTATTATGGAGTGAAAATGAACTTTCACCATATTTTATAATCAGCTTTTGAGTCTTTACTTAAAGATAAAAAGAAGCACATAAAAATAAGAAATTTCAAGCAACCACCAAAATACTGGAAACAACTAAATCAAGCAGAGCCTTAGTGAACAAAGAAGTCTCACATTGTAATATGAAAAATCACAAATCATAGAAAAAAGAATATAATAGTAAACAAGCTCATGTCTTTAATAGAGCCCCAGGAAAGGTTACATAGTCGAAGGAGTAATTTCAATTATATGCTATTTATGCTTTGAAATGGAACAAATCAGAAGTCAATAAAGGCTATGAAGTAGAGGTTTTCGGTGTTGTCTACATTTGAAAGGTATTTTGTGAGTGTAACTTTTAAAAGTCCTCTATAGTCTAGAAAAATTCTAGGAAAAGTACGGTTTAGTTTAAGAACTATTAGCTGGAAATTCAAATTCCCAAATACCTTACTTCATTTAAAAATCTCTATAACAGAAGTTATGGAAAGGATTGTAATAGAATGGAATTCAAGTTTCATTCTTATCACTTAATCGATTGTATGAAGTCACACTTTCTGAATTACAGTCTTCTCATTTGCAAAAGGGGATTAATGATAGTGACTTCACAAGATGGTTGTGAATGTAAATAACATAAATACTAGAGCAATTCTGCTCAGAAGGGTAACCATTAGCGTCATGAGCCTATCGGGCACTCAAAATGTGGCTCTTCAAGGGGACCTGGTTGGTTTGGTCTCAGGTCCTGATCTCAGGGTTTTGAGATCGAGCCCCATATTGGGCTCCATGCTCAGCACAGATTCTCTTTAAACTCTCTCTCCCTCTCCTTCTGCCCACCACCCCACACCCTCTGTCTCCCTAAAATAAATAAATAAATCTCTAAAAAAAAAAATGTGACTAGCCAGAATTGAGAGGTGCTCTAAGTATAAAGCATATATCAGATTTCAAGGACCTCATGTGAAAAAAAGAATATAAAGTAGCTTATTAATAAATACATACTGAAATGATAATATATTAGAATGTTATTAAAATTAGTTTTGCCTTTTTTCTTTCTTATTGTTTTAATGTGACTACTAGAGGACTTTAAAATATTTACATGAATCACATTATAGTTCAAATGGACAGTGCCAACCTAAATGAATGTGTAGCACGTATTAAGTACTTAAAAAATAACTTAAAATATCAATAATTTGGGGAATTGTGCCAGATTTTGCTGTCTTTAATGTCATGTCCTTATTGTGAGTTCTGCAAATTCTTCTGGAGATCAATGAAGATGTACTACAGAGAAATTTTGGTCTGTTAAAGATCTTTAGAAACAAAGGTGCTTTGACTGGCAGAATCATCTGCGTATCAGCAAAAGAACTCTATTTGGACAATTTTTAGGGAATAAAGGGAGAAAAAAAGATTGAAATTAAGACATAAGTTGTCTGCTAAAATTAAAATCAGCGGTTTGTTTTTGAAATTTAAGTATGTCATTTATTTTGCAGATTTATTAGAGTAAGCCTAACTAGAAAACTGATTGTCTCTGAAATAATCTGAAGCATAACAACAATTATGGAGTATATCCTTGCATGTTCTCAAACAAACAAAACAACTGAGTAGACATTAAAGAAATGTATGTAATATTGGGTAAGAATATAGGTAAAAGTGACTCTGAGTCCAAGTGATAATTATCGATGAAATGCAACTCAAACATGAAAGACTTCTAGCTGTCTTTATTGTACATATACCACATTGTTCTTTTTATTTATTATTTCCTATAAGACTTTGGAAGCACTTTATCTATATGCTTTTTTTTTTTTAATCTATATGCTTTTTATATCCCTACTGATTTTATCCTGGTGTTTTAGTAAGCTATATCATGTTATAACTTCCTTCCTGTCTCCAACCTTTTTCAGGTAAGGACTGATATTTATTACATTTTGTATCTTCTACTCAACTTAGTACAGAACCATAGGAATTAGAGTTACTCACACAAAGTGTGTTAGATGAGTGCCTGATTTTCTTATAACCCAAAATAATCTTTTCCTCATTGAATCTTCTAATTCATTAATAATCTTGAGTGTGATCATGGCCTGCAATTTTACAAATGTGATATAATTCTGAAACACTCATGATTTATCAATATCAACCAAATATAAAATTCCAAGTAAAACCAAGAGCTAAAAATATGATTATCATTCAAGATTTAGTTATGTTTGTTTTGTTTTCCTTTCCTATTCCTTCACCTCCCAGAGAAGTTGACCTGTGTATCACTTAGGGTTGTAAGGTCTTTTCCTATTTTAACCTAACTGGGTTTTCCATTTCCAGGATATCCTTATACATCGCCTAATCTTCAAAAGAGATTTCATTAGGTTATATTTTTGATGTGCATTGTGCAAGCACAGTATTTGTACTGTAGTATTCATTCTAAAATACATATTCACGTGACAGCCCATAATATCCTTGAAACAGCCATTACAGTCTGTCAAATAAATAATGCGCATTTTAAAGATGGTCTTTATGTGGGATGACTCTCCTGCATTTTCATGAGGCAGATTTTCTTTTATTCTTTAAGAAAGAAAAGCACACAAAGGAAATGAACATGCCGTAAAATATGTTAAGGTAAAAATGACACAAACCAGAAAATTCAAGCATCCTTTAGTTTCTGGTTCTTTCTACTACTCCACCATTTTTCTCATAACATTCTATTTAAAAAAAAAAAAAAGGACTATGGAACTTACATCACCTTCTGTAATCTTCTGTATATGGACATTTGGAAATAAAAATAAGTCTTATTTTGTGTATTTTTTATTGTGAATCACAGTTCACATTTAAAAGTTGACTGTTTTTCTTCAAAATCAGAATTTACTTGACAAATATACCTATTAAAAGAACTGACATCTCAGTAGAGTTAGTAAGTGTATTCTTGTTATTTTAAAATGGCAGATTCTTCCTTCACTTGTCTATGGCAAATATATATCTATACTGACTTTCCAAGGAAATTATCTCAGTTCACAAGGAAAAAAAAAGTGTTTAACCCTCTTTCATGTTTTGATTTCTTAACGGTGCCAATAATGACTTCTGGGAAAATAAGAAAAATGGAAAACAGCATTTATTTCATGCCTACTATGTGCCAGGCACTACACTATACATGTTTCATATATTTTCCAATGTAATCCTCATGACAGCTCTGCAAGGTGAGTACAGTTGTTATTAACATGCGGGGAGTTAAATAAGTAACTTGTAAAAAGTAATGACAGATCATGTTTGACTCCATAGCCCAAGCTTCAATAAGACAAAAATATAATGTTTACTTCAGCCCATTTAGGTTCAATTGCACATTATAATTTTTATATATGACATGGAGCATTTCTTTCAGATGCATGCCTTATAGTACTGTAGAATGACATGTTATTTTCTTATAAAATGTTTTCACTTTATTGTATTATAATTATATATGGGATGGATGGGGCTTTCTGTGATTTGTCCTGCACAAGGCACCACCCAATCCCGACCCTAGGCATGAGCTAAAGAATGTTATTTGTGAGACTTGTGCTGCATAAGTGACCTTGGAAGCTTGATTAGTTGACATTAGCTGGACTCCAGGTCAGAACAGGCCCTTCTGGTTTGGACACCAAGAGCTGTAAATCTTGCCTTGGATCCCCTCTGGCTCCATGCTAGGCTGGCCCCCCAGAATAGAATAGAATCCTGGAGGGGAGGCAAGCACATCTAGCCCAGCCTCCTTGAAGATGTAAAGACATGACATAAAAATGCAGCTTGTTCCAAACTGCAAGTAGGCAAACAAATGTTTAACTTCAGACCCCATCATTTGCCCTATAAATATAGCCCTTATGGGGATGGTCAGGTGGGAGTCTCACCTGAGGGGAGGATGCTCCACTCTGGCTTCTCAGTGAAGACTCCAGTCTGCTGTCCCCACGGGGCTTCCCCAGCTGATGAGGTTGGGTGTTAGAAGTATCCAATTTGATGTAACTCTTTTTCTCCTTTACAGCTTACTACTGCCCTCACCTATATGCAGAGTTCCCTTTTTCTTTCTGTTTCTATTAGATTTTTAAAATACCAATGAAGTGTTTTTCCCCTTCAAAAAATTATCCTTTGCTGTTCAAAAATTTTCAGTGACTTAGATAATAGTTTTTATGTAATAAAAACACGGATAAAACCAAGATTTATTTGGGCTTCTATATGATAGTTATAGAACTTTAAGATTGATGAAAAGATTTCTTCCTACAATTCAATTTTTCTTCCCAATCAACACAAAGAAAACCACAGTAATTATTCATTAAGTGGCTGAGTTTTCACATTACTTTTTCAAATATCACAGAATTATATCTGGTAGGAAGTTTATTGCGTATCATATCTAGCCTTTATGAGAAATGTGTAACAGTGGAATGCTATGTATAAGCCAAATATACTATGGACCTTACCAGGATAAAAAGCTAAAAGATTTAGATTAAAGTCTAGGCTGTTCAAATTCAGAGTGCTATGACAATTGGGAGCTCTGTTAATTAACACTACTCAATCTGTTAGAAATTATTATATTTCACAATCAAGAAGTTAATCTCCAAAATAATAGCCACTAGCCACATACAAGAAAATATACTTGAAGTGGCTAAAATTAAATAAAATTTTAAAATCAGTTTCTCAGCCACATTGGCCACCTTTAGAGTACTCAAGAGCTACATATGGTTAGTGGCTACCATTTTGGACAGCACAGATTATTGAACATTTCCATCATCACAGAAAGTTCTATTGGGCAATATTGCCCTAGTTATTTAATAAGACCAATGATAATTTCAATAGATTTTCATAAAAGACTCCACAAGTTTTAATACACTATTTTGTTTTCTTTAAAAGCATATATTATGTTCCTATTATGTGAAAAGAACTAAACTACACACTTGAAATTTGACAACTTATTTTTTAAACTTGAATTTTGGCATATACAAGGCAATTGTACCAATAGCAACACTCTAAATGATTTATCTAAATTATTTAGCTTTAATATCCATGATTGATGATGTTAAAGAGAAATTTTTTAGTGATATTTTCAGCTCTAAATTGACTTCATACTTTACCAATTGCTTACCTCTTTGTGTAACTATGTGAATTACTATATTTTCATGCATAAAAGCTGAATAAAAATAAAAGAATCAGGTTAAAGAATATCAACCACTAACAATTCAATAAACTACTTTTCCTTCTAACATGTTTTTTCTTAAGTTTGTATTAGTATTTGTAAGATTAGAAAACACTGATGTTCATTTAAGGCAAATAATGTTATTGCCTTATCCCAGTTTCAATGGAAGCAATTGGAGCTGGTAATCATTTTCAGAAGATGGAGATGGTAGCTTTAATAAATAAATGTGATATTCACAATATATTTAGGTAATAGTAATTGACAGACTCATTAGACAGTGAGTCACTTGAGGCAAGATGCCACATATTAATTCACTGATTGATTGATTCATTCATTCAGTTATTTATTAAGTCAGAAAAATTTTGAATATCAAAAATATACCAGCCATAGATATTCCAGGCAATGCAAACAGAGCAGTAAACAAGATGCAATGGGCTTACCTTATGGATTTCACATTCAAGTGGAAATGAAAGACAATAAGCAAATAAATAAAAGTTAGTCAGATATTGATAAGTGCCACAAAGATAGAGTGGGCTGGGAAGGCAATGTGAGAAACTGAGTAATCAGATAACTCTTAACTAGGGAATTTACTAGAAAAATTTGAACAAAACCCGGACGTTGAGAGTCAGTGGCAGAAGTGCAGTTCTACGAAGACAATAACAAGTAAAAAGTCCATGAGATAGAAACTGGCTTGATAAATTAAGAAAAAATGAGGCCAGTGTTACTAAAGCATGAGAAACAAGGAGTTGAGTGATGAGAGGTATCTTCTCATAATTTTTATTTGTAGTACCTCAAATAGTGCAAACCAAGAAATTGAACAAAGAGAACACATATAATGTTGTACTGATATTTCCAAAATATCTAAGACCTTTCTTAAAACATAAAACATCTTTATTATAAAATAAAGTATATAATATAAAAATTATATTAGAGTGATGAGGATCTTAAGACCTTTTATGATGTAAAGGGACCATGAAAAACTAGAGGAAATAATGATCATTCTTAATGTAGTTAAAATAATTGTTGAATAAAGTTTGAAAATTTTAGGGCGCCTGGGTGGCTCAGTGGGTTAAGCCGCTGCCTTCGGCTCAGGTCATGATCTCAGGGTCCTGGGATCGAGTCCCACATCGGGCTCTCTGCTCAGCAGGGAGCCTGCTTCCCTCTCTCTCTGCCAGCCTCTCTGCTTACCTGTGATCTCTCTCTGTCAAATAAATAAATAAAATATTTTTAAAAAAAAAGTTTGAAAATTTTAGTAATAATATAATCTAAAGGAAAATATCCCAGATTCTCTGAGGATATATTGCTCCCCCCAAACAACTCCCATTCTCTCGCTGCATCTGATTGGAAAGTGATTAGAAGATACTTAAAGACATTAGTCCTGTAAGCAGTAGCTTCAACAAAGCCAAACAAAGGGCAAAATGTCATTCGTCTTCCTTCCTTCTAAATAGGATGTAAACATTAGCAGGGTGACACTGATGATGGAGAAAATAAATGTTCCCATAAAGCCAAAGCTTTTATTATGAGATTGGTTATGTTATCTAGGATCATTATTTAAATGACAGAAGTAGAATAAAATTAATACATGTTTCTAATAATACATTTAATACATTCTAATAATACATTTTGCAAAGATTGATATACTGCCATTAATGGATTTCCTATATAAACTTTTCTCGTCCTCTTGACAAAATAGAAATATTAGAAATGACTTGCTGGAACATACAAAGATCCTAGCTAAGACTACTTAAGACCCACTGTGGTCTTGTACAAGTCATTATTCATAATCCACTTCTAATATCAAAGTTACATGCAACATACACAATTATCTCTATTCTAGTGCAGTGGTAAAAACAAAAGCAGTGATACTAATGCTGTATGTACTGGGCAGATATCATGTGCAATATTAAGACACATATAAGTTTAGCTCTTATTAATCTTAAGCTTCATATTTTAAAATTCTTATTATTAAAATTCTGTGTAATAAAAGCTTAGAATTAGAAAGGATGTACAGTTTGTTTACATAAATGTGAAAACTATGATTTTATAGTCAATCTTAGTAGAAAGTTTTCAGGTGTTAGGGAAATCATATATACCATTTTTTTAAGATAATATGACCTAAACCTACTTCCTTGTACAGTTTTGAAATGTGCTAAACCAAAAGGTAGTCAAATCGATAAAATGTACTGTACTTATTATCTCTAGACATCTATCCAAATAGGTATCAAAATTCAGAATCTATAGCTTCAGTTTGAGAAGACATGGTCATATATCTACTACATGTAAGTGCTTTCACTTAAAATTTGTTATCATGTAATTATATTAATTCAGAAAAAAAGCATCATGGTCTTATATAAACAAGAAACCAGAAGTTGAGATGTATGTTCAAAAGAATGGTCTTTTATATAACGTTGAAATGCTGGGCATCTGGTTATGGCCTGTGAATGTATTTTGTAATTCATAGTCTGGCTCCTGTTATGTTTACAGCAGCCCAAGAGGAGTTACCAATAAATTGATATAATAGAATTATGTCTGGTCAGAGGTTTGTTCTGCATGTGTGTGACTGGCATCATTTTTCTCAGAATAGATTTCAGTTCTAAAAAGTGATGCATTGTTTTGGTCCTAAGACTTTATTCTCTAGACAGGTAAAAAGGATAACAGTTCTTTATTCAACTACTATAATTGATTTTAAATTAATAGTGACTGTTTCTCAATCATCTCCAAGAGATAAACATGGTAAGCTATTAAGTAATAATCAATTTGGTAATAAATAAAAAGTCTTTGGTATTAAATTAACTTATAACAGCATTTAAATGATGTAATAAAATAAGCCATTCAATTTAATTCATCTATCATACATGACTAATATGTTTCCAATTCTGTAACTAATTATTTACATGTATAATGTATAACATGAGATTTTAATGACCAAATAGGTACTATATTAGGATCAATAGTATTTATTGATGAGTAGACAAACAATATTATATTTTAGTGAATTAAACATTTACACTTCAACAAATTTAGTCACTAGATTTGGATTTTGGAAGATATTTTGATGTAAAATATACCTTCAAAAAATGTTTGTTTATCTTTGGGAAGAATATTGAATGAAAATCAGGAATCCTGGATTTTAATTTTTTGGCTCTGTCACGAGTAACTCTCTGAGGTTGAAGAATTAAGTTCAATTCAATTCAATATCACTTCATTAAATATTTATGGACCAAACTCTTTTGTGCAAGGATGGGGAGACCAAAACATATTTGAAGGCAGAGGGGAGGAATCCAGTAGAGAACAAAAGATTAAAGATGCTGGCAAGGAGAATAATTGATGCAATAAGAGTCTGAGACAGAAAAGATAAGATAAAGAGCACAATTCCAGGGGTTAGTCTTGGTAAAGAAAAGGAGCAGATCTTTTTAAGAGATAAGAACTAAAAAGGAAATGTAAACTATAGATAAAGAGAGATTTTGAGGTAGAGGTAAGGCAAAGTAAGGAATCTTACATTAGATTGATTTCTGTCTCAATAAAGTGTCGAAGTCATCTGCTGAGATCAAATATCACTTGGAATATTGAGATAGTGAAGTTTTGAGATGGTTGCAGTAGAGAATGCAATAAGCAGAGAAATGAGCCCTCAAAAACTGCCAAGAAGCACTAAGAGCTGAGTATTAATTAAGTAATATGGTTTTGTCTTGGTCACAATCAGTAGAGTTTCACAACCTTCTCCATCAAAGCTATAATCAGAAGCAATGTATAGAGCATAGGAAAGTTAGGAATTCAGAAGTTCCTAATTGTAGGTATTAAAGACACAAAATGAGAAAAGGTCAAAAGAATAGGTCGCAATTTTCAGCTAGGTTGTGAGTTGTGGGTACTTAGTTTAATAGTGAATTACTGAAATGAGAAATTATGATGTCAAAATGAAGAAGAAAAATGAAATTTGAACTGAGAAAATAACCTGAAAGAATTAACATTTTTTATGGAAATGTGCTTCATGAGAAATAGTGGATGAGATTCAATTAATGGGAAACTTAAATACCCATGGTTCCGTCACAGTGAAATTTTAAAATTAAAAGACATTTTATGAATGGAAATATTTGTTCTAGAGCAACATCTCTCAAACTTAACATTTGACTCAGTTCTCTAGTTTCACAGCAATATTGATTCCCAGACCCTGCCACAGACCTATTGACTTGAAACTACAGAGGTGGGAACTGAACATTTTTATGATTATAAATTAACAGAAGAAATTCTGATGCATAATTAAGTTGAGTATTGTGGATCTACAAACATTTCAAGTCTAGAATTCTTCAAACCTACAATTAAACAAAAAATAAGGAGAACTCACCTTGAGAAGGGAGGAAGGAAGGAAGGAACTAAGGAAGGAAGGGAGGGAGGGAGGAAAGAGAGGAGAGAGGGAGGAGAGGAAGAAAAGAAAAGAGAAGGGAAGAAAACATTCTGAAGGGAACTCAGGTCAAACTAGACAGGATCGGGGAGTCAAGAAGCTTGCATCAATGGTTGTTCCCCTTTCCAGACAGCATCCCATTAACCCTACCACTCTTAATTTACTCAAGTTATATTCAGGGCCTTTTATATACTACTACAATTAACAAAAGCCTCTGTATCTACATTAAACCAAAGAGAATGTTTTATTAATGGAGTTGCCTAATTGAAGTCTTGAACAAAATGTACTTTGAAAGTTGGTGCAATCAGGTAGGCCAACAGGATGCTCCAGTTCTCATACAAGCTCTACTCTATGTGTCTGTTCTATTCTTTTATCTTTTCTATGGCTCAACTTCACCTGCTCCCCAGGCAGTGTGAGGAAACATGGTTACATCGAGCTCCTGCTTTTCTATTACATATTCAGCTATTTGTAAAGAATAACCAATTTTTTATATATAGACTTTATTTTTTGAAGCAGTTTTAGGTTCACAGCAAAATGGAGAGCAAGCTACAGAAAATTCCCATATACCCACTGAATAAGCAATTTTTTGTGCTCCCTATTTATAAAGGCCTTCCTGTGCTCGCTTCAGCAGCACATATATAAATGCCTTCCCAAGTTTAGCAGTTTGTACTTTCCTGGGATCATGAGAGTGGTAACATGCAAAATGATGGTGAGATATCATCATCTTACCTTGTAAGAGGCTAACATGGACCTGGCAGCACTCCAGAATGGGCCTTTGTCAATAGCCAACACATAAAACTCTACAATGTGATAGAAGACTAATAAAATGATAGTTTCATTGAATAACTACTCATATGATATTTATATTTTCTGACATATTATTTACTTCTGTGCAATTATATATGTGCTATTTATTCTGACAGAGGGGTTAACATATATTTAAATTTTTAGTTCTATTTTACTTAGTATTTGCTATGTATTTTTTGCTGTTGTTGAAGTTCTTCTCTCTCTCTCTTTATTTTTCTTTTCCCTCTCCCCAATGAAATAATCTTGAGAAGCAAAGATTTACTACTATCTAGCGAACATAAACATTCAGAATACAAAAAATAGTTAAGAGAGCAAAATACATGTCACAAAGTTTATATTCTCTCTTGTATATTAAAATAAAATGACTTCATTACTTATTTACTTCTAATTCATTTCTCTTTTAGACACATTTCTAACAGAGTTTTCTAAACTCAGAATAAAATGGGTGATTGTATTTGGTTACTGCTGCCACAGTTAGGATCACGGCAATAGTAAGATACAATAGACACTGACCCAAAGGAGACAAAAGCAATATATGATGTGGACAAAAGTCTCACTAGTAGCCTAATGCATCACTATGCTACAGCACAACACAATCATTAAGATTAATCACCATTTATTATGCCTGTTAGGTATCCTAACACACTTTAAATGCATTATCCTATACAATCTTGCCTTATAGTGTAGGCACTATCATTAGTTCTACTATGTATTCATTGAAAACACAGAATGTTTGAACAATCTAAAAAAGTCACAAAGTAAGTTGGTACCCCCAAGATTAGAACCCAGAAAGACTGACTCCAAACACCCTTTTTAACCACTACTCTTAAAAAAAAAAAAAACCCGGGGCACCTGGGTGGCTCAGCGGGTTAAGCCGCTGCCTTCGACCCAGGTCATGATCTCAGGGTCCTGGGATCAAGTCCCGCATCAGGCTCTCTGCTCAGCGGGGAGCCTGCTTCCCTCTCTCTCTCTCTGCCTGCCTCTCTGCCTACTTGTGATCTTTTTTTATATATAAATAAAATCTTTAAAAAAAATCCCTATTGATTATTTAAATTGGTCAATGAAATAAATTATTAGAGCCATAGACTTAAATGAAAAACTCAGGGGCGGGGCGCCTGGGTGGCTCAGTGGGTTAAAGCCTCTGCCTTTAGCTCAGGTCATGATCCCAGGGTCCTGGGATCGAGCCCCACATCGGGATCTCTGCTCCATAGGGAGCCTGCTTCCTCCTCTTTCTCTCTGTCTGCCTCTCTGCCTACTTGTGATCTCTGTCTGTCAAGTGAATAAATAAAATCTTTAACAAAAAAAAAAAAAAAAAAAACTCAGGGGCACCTGGGTGGCTCAGTCAGTTAATCTCAGGGTCATGAGATTGGCCATTGTGTGGGGCTCCACACTTGTGAAGTCTGCTTAAGATTCCCTCCTCTGCCCCTCAACCCCACTCTCTCTGTCTCTCAAAAAAAAAAAAAAATAAAATCAATAAATAAATAGATGTGAAACAAAACACTAAAACTTGAAGACGATAACACACCAGAAAATCTAGGTAACCTTGGATTTGGCAATGGCTTTTTCGATATAACAGAAAAAGCAAAATCTAAGAAAGGAAGAATTCATAACTTATCAGTTAAGTTTTAACTTCATTAAAATTAAACATTTCTGCAAAAGGCCTCGAGAGAATGTAAACACAGGCCACACACTGGGAGAAAATCTTAGCAAAGTTCACATCTGATAAAGCATAACATATAGAGTATTGCTAAAACTCCACAATAAGAAAATGAACAACTCAGTTAAAAAATAGACAAAAGATCCTAACAAACACTTCAATATATAAAACACTTACAGCACAAATACTGATGAGGATGTGGAGCAACAGAAACCTCACTCATTGTTGGTGGGAATGCATGAAGGTACAGACTTCTTGGAAATAGTTTGGCAAAATCTTGCAAAGTTAAACATACTCTTTCCGTGCAATATAGCAACTGCACACATTGGTATTTACCCAAATGAGCTGCTAATGAGTTGATAACTTATGTTCACACAAAACCCTGCACACAGATATTAACAGAAGCTTTATTTCTAATTGTCAAAACGTGGAAGTAACTGTGATATATTTCAATAAGTGAATAGACTTAAAAAAAAAAAAGCAAAAACAAAAACAAAACCCAAAACTTTGGTACATATATACAATAGAATGTTAACATCAATAAAAAGACACAAGCTTTTGAGCCACAAAAAGACATGAAGAACCTTAAATGTGTATTGCTAAGTGAAAGAAGCCAATCCAAAAAGGCTATAAACGATATGATTCCAACTACATGGCATTCTGAAAAGGCAAAACTATAGAGATGATATAAAGATCAATGGTCGCCAGGGGTTGGAGGGGTTAGAAACACACCTTCCCCCACCCAGACACTTACACCCCAATGTTGCTATTTATTGTAACAACTGGAAAAAGCAAATTGAATTTTTAGAAAAATGAAACAATCCTTCTGTGTGACACTGGAATGACAGGTACATAACACTTGTATTTGGCAAATCCCAAACAGATATAGAACACAAAGAGTAAATCCTAATGTAACCTACGGTCTTTAGATGATAATAATAATAATAATTAGTAATAATAATAATAATAGCAATATATCAGTATTGTTTTAACTACAGCATATGTACAGCACCAGTGCAAGATGTTAATAATAAAGGGGGAGAGGTATAATACGGAAACTCTGTAGTTTCCTGTAAACCTGAAGCTGTTCTAAAAACTAAAGTCTGTTATTAAAAATTAAAGGAAAAACTTATTTGGCACTCTCATTTGTTAGTGCACTGTAGGCTTGGAAATCAACATAGTAATATAAAGGCACTACATTCTAAAAATAAGTCTACAATTTTACAGCTGGAAAAGTTTACAGGAAGTTACATGTAAATGTCTCTGACACACATTCATAGCTATGAAATGGAAATAATAACTTTTGTGCCTAACTGACTTTTTTGAGAATCAGATATCTATCTATGAGAATCTACCTTGAAAACTGTTACAATAAATGTATATCATTATTTTAAGGCATGCATGTTTAAATATATTATTTATCCAAGTGCATAATATACTTTGTATTATTTACATAATTTATCTATTGTTAATACTACAAAAGGGGGCAGGCACTTGATCGTTGCCTTTAAACTTGACCGCATTTATATGGTGGGAATTGAAGAAAGGCTTTTTTTTAGAAACTAGTAACATTCTTCAGTTTAAAAGCCTGTTCAGAAAAAGCAGTTCAAAAGCTGAGCATTTTCCAGCCAACATAGACATTCACAGACAAAGGAATTATTTTCCTTTTTATCCTCTGACATGTGGAAGGGATAACTTTTGAACAGAAGTCATTGTCAAACTAAATAGCTTGAATGTCATTAAAGAACTTAATAAACTTTGTGTTGCATATTCTTCTGCCATAGCAGGTGGCATTGGCATCAGATAGGAGCTGTTAACAGGGCTCTGTACAAAGCCATCAAGATGGAGCAGGAGGCAGGACAGGAGGGATCACTGTACCAATCAGGGCCAAGTGCAGTGTAGCTCTTGAATGACTTGAAAGAACAGAGTAGGAAGATGGTCAGAAATGTGAGATAAGTTGGGTTTGGACAAAAGGCTGAACATTTCCATCACTAACTTTTGGCCTCAGACTAAAGCCTTGCTCATGAACAGCCTGATTTTCTCTAGCAATTCCATCTCCTGATAGTATCATGGATTGTAAGAGGTTAGGACCTAAAAGCAACTCACTCATTCACTCCTTCCTTCCTCCCATGCACCCTTCCTTCCTCCCTTCCTCTCCTCTCTATTTCTTCCTCTCTTCATTTCTTCCTTTCTTTCTCTTTCTTCTTTTTCTTTCTTTATTATTCTTTCTTCCATTCTTCCTTTTTTTTCCAAGTCATTCATTAATTGAGTCTAATTTGTGACAGACCCGCAAAGTGCTGAGTTCTAAATTGTTACAAAGGCAAATAAATACTGAGTAGTAAGTGATAAAGATACACAGAGAGGCAGAGCAATTATGAGAGTACATGAGAAAGACTTAATCAAGAGAGCAACTGAGTCTCAAAGGACAGAATGAATTATGTATCAGTGTGGAGGAGGTTTGTTTGTTTTTTTTTTTTAAAGGAGAAAACAGACTTCAAGTCGGGAAACAAATGTGTACAAAAACATTGAAATAAAGTTTATTAAATGTCATGTATTTCCAGTATGCCTAGAACATGTGTATAAAGTAGTGGGAGATAAGGTTAGAGAAATGGGTCAAGATTAACAATAAAGTGACTCTTAAGAGGAAGAAAAAGATGTCAAATCCGATTACAATGATTTCAGCAAGACTGTAGAGAGAGTCAAAACACTGGAAGTTTTGTCTTCAAGTACTTACTCTATGCAAGGCACTATATGTAGTATAATATACATAATACCTAATTTAACTCACAATAACTATAAACAATATTAACCTTATGATCCCTTTTAAAGAACATAAGAAATTTAAGTATCAGATTTCTTAAGTTTCCTACAGTTAGACTATTAGTGGATTCAAACTCAGGCCTTCCTAACTTCTAAGCCATAGCCATTAACCACTACATAAGCAAGCTTTGAAAATTTATCGCTATATTCATTTTTCAACCGCATACAAAATTTACATATTTGTATCCATTTCTAAGTGATTGATAAATGTGTAAATATCCAACAATTGAAAGTTTAAGAAAAAACTAAAGTGAAAACTTAAACATTTATAAAGCCTAGGTACATTGAGATTATAAATCAGCACAACTGATTTTAAAATAATTTAAACATCTATAAAGCATAGGTATGAATTATTTAATATATCATAAGGATTTGTATGTAAGGATTTCTTGTGTGTTTTGACTATTTTGTGGATTCTTTGATGACATTACATATCCTCTATCTGTATTTCCTGTGAATCCACTTCCATATTAGAAATAAATTTATCATTTGCTCAATCATTATAGACAATTTTTCTTCATATTTTCTACACTCCTGGATCCCACCTTTTTGCACCTTCATCCCTATTGAGATATTTCTAACATCCACTAAACTGTCTGTTTCTGTTCTCATCATTAGTCAGAGATCCACAAGTCAATGAAGCAGCCAAAATGACACATACGATGAAAAGAGCATGTTTTTTTTTCTTCTTTGGGTCTTGCTCTCTCTTGCTTTGAAACCCACCTATGGAACACCAATTTGTTTATTCTCAAAACGCATGCTATTTCTATCATTGTAAAATATGTAATATGCATTTAACTATATAACATTATGTGCATATATCACATAAAATGCCATATATTATCATAAAGTATATAGGATTTACCCTAGTAATCAGTACTAATTATTTCCTCACTATTAATCACAAGTGCAGTACATACATATACAAACACACATACACACATTTACAACATTTTTTATATAATATTCCATTGTGTGAATATATGTTACTGAGTTTTTTAAGGTCTTTACTGACAGATGCTCAGATTGAATACAAGTTTCCTCTGCTATAAACAATACTTCAGTGAGCATACATGTACATATACTTCTGTGGACTTGCATGATTATCTTAGGACTGCTGTAAGAAAGTATTCTAGACTGGGTGGATTACCACCAGCATAAATTTGTTTCTCACAGTTCTGGAAACTGGAGGTCTGAGATCAAGGAACCAGCATATCAGGTCCTTGTGAGATTTCTCTTCCAGGTTGTAGACTGTTGATTTCTCCTCGTAGCCTCGCATGGCAGAGAGAGATTAAGAAGTTCTCTGGGGTCTCTTTAAAAGGGCACTAATCCTACTCATGAGGACTCTACCTTCACAATCTGATTACCTACCAAAAACCCTATTTAGGAGACACACAAATATTCAGCCCATTGCAATGATCATTTTCTTGTATTTCTGTAAGTTGAATTTTTATGATAAAGTTTGTATGCATTTTACATTTTAATGCAGTCTTATGGGTTGCTTTCTATACAAGGCATTCTTATTTATAATATCACCAAATGCAGTTTCTTTACCTTCTTTAGATAGTATCAAGAATTTTTGATAACTAATAGTATTGTAGATTAGAATATTTTATTACTGCTAAAATTTTTATTTCTTTAACTGACAAGTAGTAAGACTAACTTTTTTCATATCTTTTGGCCATTTATATTTCTTTTATGTAAATTTCCTTCTGTAGTTTGCCCATTTTCCACCAATGTTGAAAATACATTATTAAATATAGTAACATTTTTATGTAACATTTGTTCTATTTTAACCACAAATATTTAACCGTAAATAAATACTTATTATTTAGTGTTATTTATGATTTGGAGACAACAAAATTATTTTTAAAAAAGAAAAATTTATCAATTTTTATTTTTTTGTATTGTCTTGCTTAAAGGGGTTTTAATGAACCCTAATGCTGGCAAGTCAGGTAAACTCCCTACTCATGTTTTCAAATTATTGTTGTCTCTAGTACATTCAGTCCCGTTGTAATTTGACCATTATATCATTTCTCATGAAGCTCTAATTTTTGACATGCAGCTCTAACATTTCAACTATTTCCCATTAAAATCTTTGATAATTTTAGAAGAGTGTTTAGTTGATGGTAAATGGTGTAATAGCTGGCATAAAATAATTCTATACAGAGTTTCCTTTGAGAGAGTGTCAGACATTTTAATATATCTTTACATTTGTCCTATCTATCTGTTCTTCAAATAATAAATATGATTGAATGAGTGAATGAGTTAGCTAATTTCTTCATACCTGCAAAAAAAAGGACATATAGGTGTAACAGCAGGTTTTGGTGCCCTCTTCTACCATCTCTCAAGCTAGCTCTGATTTCACTTGGGGTTGCAGTGGACCCTTCCCATGCATTATCAGTGTATCTCAGTGAGTGCTAGCAATGTCCACCTCAGCCAAACTGTGGAAGAAGCCGAGACGCCCTTCAACAGATGAGTGGATAAAGGAGATGTGCTCCATATACACAATGGAATATTACTCAGCCATCAGAAAAGATGAAAACCCAACTTTTGCATCAACATGGATGGAATTAGAGGGTATTAAGCTATGTGAAGGAAGTCAAGCAGAGAAAGATAATTATTATATGGTTTAACTCATATGTGGAATAAAGGAATAGCATAGAGGACGGCAGGGGAAGGGAGAAAACTGAATGGGAAGACACCAGAGAAGGAGACAAACCATGAAAGACTCTGGACTTCTGGAACCAAACTGAGGTTTACAGAAGGGAGGTAGAGGGGAAATGCAGTAACCAGGTGATGGTCATTAAGGAGGACACAGGTGGTGACGAGCACTGGGTGTTATATGCAACTAATGAATCATTGAACACTACATCAAAAAATAGTGATGTACTATATACTGGCTAATTGAACATAATAAAAAAATTTAAAAACTCAAAAAAATAAGTGGTTTTCTACATTTCTGCTTCAGGGCTTTCTCAGAAACTGTAGGCACTCAATGAGTCTAAACACAGGGAAGCTCTCAAAATAACCCTTGTATGAATTTCCCATTGCTGCTTTAGCAGATTACCACAAACTTAATAGCACAAAACAACACAAATTTATTATCGTGAAGTTCTGGAGATCAAAAATCTGAAATGTGTCTCTCTACTAAAGTCAAGAACTTGGCAGGATGGTGTTCCTTCTGAAGACTCTAGGAGAGAATCTGTTGCTTGGCCTCTTCCAGCTTCTAAAGACTGCCAGCATTCCTTGGTTTCTGGCCTCCTTCCGTCATCTAAGCTAGTGATGGATGATTTTGTTTTTCTCAGTACCTCACTTGACTTTTTGCTTGTTTCTTCCACTTTTAAAGTTCCTTGTAATTATACTGGACCCAACCAAGTAATCTAGGATAATCTTTGTTTTAAGATCTGCTGATTTTCTACCTTTATTTCAGCTCAATATTAAGTCCCTTTGCCATGTAACTAACATAGTCAAAGATTCCAGGCAGTAAAGGATGGACATCTTCGAGGGGCCATTATTCTACCTACCACAACACTCAAACAATGGATAAGAGACATAAATAAATATCCCAGCCTCTGGTCCTTCTGACAGACAATCCTGAGCCTTATATTACATATGCCTTCACAGAGTCTCTGTTGGAGGGAAGACTCAGTTGTACCCAATTGTAATCACTTCCTATAACACATGTTTTATTGGCTTTGATTTGTTTGCTGATTCTTCTCTAATTCTTTCCCTCTTCCTGTGAATTAATTCTTAAATAAACTGCTTCCAAGTCCTTGTCCCAGGCTTTACTTTTGGGTAAACACAAACTAAAATATTTTCCATGATGAAACCAGATGTGGTTCTAGACAACAATCTTAAAGAAGGGATTGTGGAATTTGATTTCTCTCTGGTCAGAGGAAATACTGAATCCCAGGTGAAATTATAAATACTGTTACCCTCTATGTAAAGTCTATGTAGATTGTGATCCTATCATAATCCTGTTCAATTAACCAATATAGCTTCTATAAACATGGTTATAGCTGTTGGCAATGGACTCCTAAGAACTTAACAAACTAGTGGCCCAAATATAGCTGCTATGCTCACATGGGGTATCTTTGCTGGAACAGAGCAACATCTTTAGCATTTAGTATACAACTACATTTATAACAAGTGTATCTTTTTTTTTTCAATCTCTGGCAATAAAAAGGGTGAAATGCATTTCTCCATCTACATGTGAAGGTTAGCAGTTCTTCCTCAAAGCCATGTCAACTCTGCTGTTCTCTCTCAAAATAATAGCCTGCAGAGATAATGACTTACTTGATATTCTGCAGAATACCATGCTGGTCTAATATATGGAGGTCATCGATGTAATTTTACCTTAAAAATAAGTAATGGAAAGTAGCCTAAATGTCTCCTTAAGAAATATTCATACTGGTGAGTGGCAAGTAAACCCCCAAAGGATTCAGGACCTGCAACTCAGATAAACCTGTTAGGGGAACAGTGAGATGGATCATGCCAGTACATAGTCAAGCTAGTATATCTGAGGTAAATGAGAAGCCATTGTACGTGAATACTCTGCCAGTAAGAAAGGGGTGCAGTGCTTGGTGAGCGGCTTTGAATTTTCTAGGCAGAAATAGCAAACACCGAAATACTGTTTCAACCCATTTATGAAATGATTCTGAAGCCACCGGTTTCAAGTGGTGTTTAAAACAAGATCTATGTGAGATTCAGGACCAGGCTGAGTTACAAGTTTCCCTGCCTCCTGGACTGTGAAAACAGATCCAAAGTTGTTAGATATTTCATTGGTAGAAAAAGACCTGTTTTGGCATCTCTGGAAGGTTTAAATAGGGGAAACTCAGAAAGAAAGAAAAAAAAAACTTAAACAAAACGTGCTTTCTGAGGCAGTGTAATAATGCTTGTTACTTGAAAAGTAACTTCTAGAGTTTTATGGAGTCCTTGATGAATATGAGGGCCTATTCACTGATTATCAAGTGACTGGGGCTGAAGTACCTATCATGTATTGGGCACATTACAGTGATTTATAAGCAGAAATTTTCAAAGGCACACTAAGTGGCAGATTTATCTACTTGAGATTTTGTAAAGCTCTGCCTCAGAATAATAGACACATTTTTTGGCAAAAGGGGTAAGTCAATGGGCACACAACCACAGTATTTTCTGAATCCACTTTTCATAGTGTACTGAAGCCCTAACCTCTACTATGACTAGATTTGGAAATAGGACTTTTTAGGAGGCAATTAATGTTAAAGGAGGTAATAAAAGCAGGGTCCTAATTTCATAAGATTCATGGTCTTATAAGAAGAAAGAGATTTCTCTCCTTTCTCTCTTTCTCTCTCTCCTTTCCTTTCTCTTCCTCCCTTTCTCATTTCTCTCCCTTTCTCTCCTGCACCCCCTTCTCTTTCTCTCTTTCTGTCACACACACACACACACACACACACACACAGTCTCTGAAGAAAAGCTCTCACAGCATTAAAATGGCTTTTTTGTAAGTTAGGATGAGAGCTCACCAGGAATTGAATTAACTGACATGTTGATCGTGGACTTCTCAACCTCCAGAACTATGAGAAAATCAATTTCCATTGTTTAAACCACCAATCTATAGTATTTTGTTATGGTTTGACTACAACAAAAAGATTGAAGTTTCTTTGTAACGTAAGAATAGTGAGTGGATTCCCCTTTCTCCACATCCTCTCCAACACATGTTGTTTCCTGTTTTGTTAATTTTGGCCATTCTAACTGGTGTAAGGTGATATCTCAATGTGGTTTTAATTTGAATCTCCCTGAGGGCTAATGATGATGAGCATTTTTTCATGTGTCTGATAGCCATTTGTATGTCTTGATTGGAGAAGTGTCTGTTCATATCTTCTGCCCATTTTTTGATGTGTTTGACTGTTTCGTGTGGGTTGAGTTTGAGGAGTTCATTATAGATCCTGGATATCAACCTTTTGTCTGTACTGTCATTTGCAAATATCTTCTCCCATTCCGTGGGTTGCCTCTTTGTTTTTTTGACTGTTTCCTTTGCTGTGCAGAAGCTTTTGATTTTGATGAAGTCCCAGAAGTTTATTTTCGCTTTTGTTTCCTTTGCCTTTGGAGACAATGCAAGTTGGTGCAGCCTCTTTGGAGAACAGTGTGGAGATTCCTCAAGAAATTAAAAATAGAGCTTCCCTATGACCCTGCAATTGCACTCCTGGGTATTTACCCCAAAGATACAGATGTCGTGAAAAGAAGGGCCATCTGTACCCCAATGTTTATAGCAGCAATGGCCACAGTCGCCAAACTATGGAAAGAACCAAGATGCCCTTCAACAGATGAATGGATAAGGAAGATGTGGTCCATATACACTATGGAGTATTATGCCTCCATCAGAAAGGATGAATACCCAACTTTTGTAGCAACATGGACGGGACTGGAAGAGATTATGCTGAGTGAAATAAGTCAAGCAGAGAGAGTCAATTATCATATGGTTTCACTTTATTGTGGAGCATAACAAATAGCATGGAGGACAAGAGGCATTAGAGAGGAGTAGGGAATTTGGGTAAATTGGAAGGGGAGGTGAACCATGAGAGACTATGGACTCTGAAAAACAGTCTGAGGGGTTTGAAGTGGCGGGGGGGTGGGAGGTTGGGGTACCAGGTGGTGGGTATTATAGAGGGCACGGCTTGCATGGAGCACTGGGTGTGGTGAAAAAATAATGAATACTGTTTTTCTGAAAATAAATAAATTGGAAAAAAAAATAGTGAGTGGATAATTGCAGCAGCCATGTCCTTGAAATGGTGGGCCCATCAAAGGTTCCCTACCTATTCCCATGGGAAAAGGTCTAAATCACTCCACCAGGAAAACTATCTACACTAGATGAAGCACAGGCTAGAGGTGAGATAAAACTGGAATGGCTGGTAGAGGAATTTGATGATTACTAAGTAAAGTCTATAGATCAATTATAACAGTAAAAACTATCACTTGTAAAGTAACTCTGTGCTCTTAAGTCTTTTTTAGAGATTACCACTGGCTGTCATTTTGAAAGTTAGTAAGAGAATGGTATTAACAAGTGGAGCTGAGTAATAGCTGATGTGGACTGGGACAGATCCTCGATGTTCCACGTCACATCACACTGGCCCACCTCCAATTTACTAGCAGTTCCTATGTCCCCTGACAAAATCCCAGCTTGAGTGCCAAATTCAAATAACCAAATTCTTTCTCACGCATGTTACTTGTTGGCTGTGCATCAGCTGCAACTCTGCTCCATGTCTTCCCTGCTCAGAAAACTAGGCTGAATGAGAAACCCTTATATGGGACAACCCTGTTCTCATGGCAGAGGCTCTTGCTTCTACTTAGAAGTAGTGCACATACTGCCAATGCCAAAGAAAATCACATCATTAAGCCTGAGTCATAATGTGAACAAGATATAATCTTTCAACAGTGAGATTCACCCTAAAGAAAATTTTGAACAATAATTAAATCTAACACAGTCTCCCTTCTTTGTCACAATATGTACTTCTCTTTCTTCTACCCACAAGTATTCTCTCTCACTCCTAAAGGGAGAAAATCCCAAAGTGCCTTCCAATAATATCAACAGAATAATAATCCCAGAATCTCAGAATCTCAGAATGGTCTCTATATCAGCTCATGATGCAATTCTTACTGATCTTGAGACCTGCAATCTTTAAAAATGCTATTTACATATCACCTAAATATCTGGTAGATAAGACTGGAAGAAGGGAAAATTAGCTACAACAAATCCTCCCATCTGAAATAAATAAAGAAAGAAACAAAGAAACAAACAAGCACCGGTAGTCACTGGTCCACTGCAATTCTGAAATTTTGCCAGACATGTATTTGTGGGGGATTCTCACCCTATGGAGGTAGACTATGTTTCTTGATTAGCATAGTTTTTCCCCAGAAATTAGATTTCTGTGGAGTGTGGTACTTTTCTTGAGGAGTTCTTTCCTTTTCTACTTTGGCTACATATGAAAGTGTGTTAGAGAATATGCCCTCTTTGGGATCCATGTAGCTTTATCTGCCTACTATTTGAGTAGACAGAAATCGGTATCATTATTAAGTCTTTCACAGTGAGTCTCTAATCCAGTCTGGTGAATCTTTCAGGTTAATGAAATAATTTAGTCATCTATTTATTTATAGCCTGTATTTTTTTTTCTGTAGTGTGCGTGCGTGCGTGTGTGTGTGTGTGTGTGTGTGGTTGCACTGAAGATTACAATATTTATTCTTATTTAATCTACTTGGAGGTAATAAGTTAATATTGTATATCACTTCCCATACATTGAGAACCTTAACAAAACATAATGCCATTTACACTCTTATTCATTTGTTATTCCCAAATATTTCACTTCCGTATGCTTATAATTCCCAGAATAGTCCATTATTTTTGCTTCACACAGTCATTTGTCTTTAAAGTAATTTTTAAAAAATTAAAACACACACACACACACACACACACACACACAATGCTCATTTTCATGTAGATCCACATTTCCATTTGGCATAATTTTGCTCGGCCTTTCGTTTTTTAGAAGTTTAGTTCTATAGGCATTCTTTAGAACCTTCTTTAGCACTTCTCATAAAGCAGAACTGTTGACACATTTCATTCATTTATTTTAGAATGTCCCTTTTTTCTTTTTGTTTTGGGAGGATATTTCTCTAGATACAGAATTATGGGTTAACTGTTTGCTTGCATCTTCACTTGTTTCCAGTAATTTTAAAACTGCCATTCCCTGATCATCTGGATTTAATTGCATTTTATATGAAATCAATCATCAGTCGAATTATTTGTTTACATGTGTTTCCCCCTCTGAATGTTTGAAACATTTTCTCTTTTTTTTCTTTTTAATTAACATATAATACATTATTTGCCTCAGAGGTACTGGTTTGTGAATCATCCATCTTACAAAAATCACAGCACTCATCATAGCACATATCCTCCCCAATATCCATAATGCAGCCACCCTACCCCTCTCCCCCACCCCGCAGCACCCTGTTTATTTCCTGAGATTGAGAGTCTCTTATTGTTTGTCTCCCTCCCCAGTCCCATCTTGTTTCATTTTTCCCTCCCTATCCTCCATGACCCCCCACTGTGCCTCTCAAACTCCTCATATCAGAGAGATCATATGATAATTGCCTTTCTCTGATTGACTTACTTCACTTCACATAATACCCTCTAGTTCCATGCACATCGTTGCAAATGGCAAGATTTGGGGGGTTTTGATGGCTGCATTATATATATATATATATATATATATATATATATATATATATAATCACATCTTCTTTATCCATTCATCTGTTGATGGACATTGAGGTTCCTTCCATAGTTTGGCTATTGGAGACATTGCTGCTATAAACATTTGGGTGCACTTGCCTTTTCAGATCACCACATTTGTATCTTTAGGGTGAATACCCAGTAGTGTGATTGCTGGGTCATAAGGTAGCTCTATTTTCAACTTTTTGAGGAACCCCCATGCTGTTTTCCAGAGTGGCTGCACCATCTTGCATTCTTTTTTTTTTTTTTCCAATTTATTTATTTTCAGAAAAACAGTATTCATTATTTTTTCACCACACCCAGTGCTCCATATAAGCCGTGCCCTCTATAATACCCACCACCTGGTACCCCAACCTCCCACCCCCCCCCGCCACTTCAAACCCCTCAGACTGTTTTTCAGAGTCCATAGTCTCTCATGGTTCACCTCCTCTTCCAATTTACCCAAATTCCCTACTCCTCTCTAACGCCCCTTGTCCTCCATGCTATTGGTTATGCTCCACAAATAAGTGAAACCATATGATAATTGACTCTCTCTGCTTGACTTATTTCACTCAGCATAATCTCTTCCAGTCCCGTCCATGTTGCTACAAAAGTTGGATATTCATCCTTTCTGATGGAGGCATAATACTCCATAGTGTATATGGACCACATCTTCCTTATCCATTCATCCGTTGAAGGGCATCTTGGTTCTTTCCATAGTTTGGCGACTGTGGCCATTGCTGCTATAAACATTGGGGTACAGATGGCCCTTCTTTTCACGACATCTGTATCTTTGGGGTAAATACCCAGGAGTGCAATTGCAGGGTCATAGGGAAGCTCTATTTTTAATTTCTTGAGGAATCTCCACACTGTTCTCCAAAGAGGCTGCACCAACTTGCATTCCCACCAACAGTGTAAGAGGGTTCCCCTTTCTCCACATCCTCTCCAACACATGTTGTTTCCTGTTTTGTTAATTTTGGCCATTCTAACTGGTGTAAGGTGATATCTCAATGTGGTTTTAATTTGAATCTCCCTGAGGGCTAATGATGATGAACATTTTTTCATGTGTCTGATAGCCATTTGTATGTCTTGATTGGAGAAGTGTCTGTTCATATCTTCTGCCCATTTTTTGATGTGTTTGTCTGTTTCGTGTGGGTTGAGTTTGAGGAGTTCATTATAGATCCTGGATATCAACCTTTTGTCTGTACTGTCATTTGCAAATATCTTCTCCCATTCCGTGGGTTGCCTCTTTGTTTTTTTGACTGTTTCCTTTGCTGTGCAGAAGCTTTTGATTTTGATGAAGTCCCAGAAGTTTATTTTCGCTTTTGTTTCCTTTGCCTTTGGAGACGTATCTTGAAAGAAGTTGCTGTGGCTGATATCAAAGAGATTACTGCCTATGTTCTCCTCTAGGATTCTGATAGATTCCTGTCTCACGTTGAGGTCTTTTATCCATTTTGAGTTGATCTTTGTGTACGGTGTAAGAGAATGGTCGAGTTTCATTCTTCTACATATAGCTGTCCAGTTTTCCCAGCACCATTTATTGAAGAGACTTTTTTCCACTGTATATTTTTTCCTGTTTTGTCAAAGATTAATTGCATTCTTTTTTTTTATTCAACTTTTTTATTCAATTATTTTGAATTTTTTTTTCAATTTTCAATTTTTTTTCCAATTTATTTATTTTCAGAAAAACAGTATTCATTATTTTTTTCACCACACCCAGTGCTCCATGCAAGCCGTGCCCTCTATAATACCCACCACCTGGTACCCCCAACCTCCCACCCCCCCCGCCACTTCAAACCCCTCAGACTGTTTTTCAGAGTCCATAGTCTCTCATGGTTCACCTCCTCTTCCAATTTACCCAAATTCCCTACTCCTCTCTAACGCCCCTTGTCCTCCATGCTATTTGTTACGCTCCACAAATAAGTGAAACCATATGATAATTGACTCTCTCTGCTTGACTATTTCATTAATTGCATTCTTACCAAAAGTATAGGAGAGTTCCCCTTTCTCTGCATCCTCGCCAACATCTGTAATTCACTGACTTGTTAATTTTACCCATTCTGACTGGTGTGAGGTGGTATCTCACTGTGGTTTTGATTTGTATTTCCCTGATGCCGAGTGATGTGGAGCACTTTTTCATGTGTCTGTTGGCCATTTGGATGTCTTCTTTGCAGAAATGTTTGTTCATGTCCTCTGCCCATTTCTTGTTTGGATTATTTGTTCTTTGGGTTTTGAGTTTGATAAGTTCTTTATAGACTTTGGAAACTAACCCTTTATCTGATATGTAATTTGCAAATACATTCTCCCATTAGTCAGTTGTCTTTTGGTTTTGTCAACTATTTCCTTTGTTGTGCAAAAGCTTTTGATATTGATGAAGTCCCAAGAGTTCATTTTTGCTCTTGCTTCCCTTGCCTGTGGTGATGTTTCTAGGAAGAAGTTGCTGCAGATGAGATCAAAGAGGTTGTTGCCTGCATTCTCCTCAATTATTTTGATGCATTCTTCTCACATTGAAGGCTTTCATCCATTTTGAGTCTATTTTTATGTGTGACGTATGGAGACGGTCCAGTTTCGTTCTTCTGCACATGGCTGTCCAATTTTTCCAACACCATTTGTTGAAGAGACTGTCTTTTTTCCATTGGACATTCCTTCCTGCTTTGTCAAAGATTAGCAGACCATAGAGTTGAGGGTCCATTTCTCAGCTCTCTATTCTATTCCATTGATCAATGTGTCCATTTTATGCCAGTACCATACTGTCTTGATGATTACAGCTTTGTAATAGAGCTTGAAGTCTGGAATTGTGAAGCCTCCAACTTTTGTTTTCTTTTTCAACATCTTTTTGGCTATTCAGAGCCTTTTCTGATTCCATATAAATTTTAGGATTATTTGTTCCATTTCTTTGAAAAAAAATTGATGGCATTTTGATGGGGGTTGCATAAAACATTTCCTCTTTAACTTTGATTTTCCTCTGATAATTTTGATGTGGCTCGGTGTGGTTCTTTTTGTAGTTACCCTGCTTGAGGTTAACTGAGATTTCTGGATTTTTAGATTGATGTTTTTTACTAAATTGGGGAGATTTCTATCATGATCTTTTTCAGGTATCTTTTTGCCTCATTTCTGTCTTCTCTGAGACTCCAATCACACATGTGTTAGACCACTTCATATTATACCACAGATCACCAATAATCTGAATGGTTTCTTTTTAAGTGTTTGTCTTTGTTCTTCAGATGGGATAAGTTTAATTATCTATCTTAAATTCACAGACTCTTTTTTTCAATGAGACCTTAATCTGATACTGGCCATCCAGTGAATTTGGGGAGTACAAACAGTCCATCCATAACAATTCCTTTTTTTCCTGTCAGGTTTGCCTCTTTTCCTTAATGAAATGGATCTATATTGATTTTAGTCCTAGGCCATGGTCTTTATTCCTAAAGCATAGTCTTCATTAGGATGCAACTGAATGCCTGAGGTACTCAGCAGTCTCCTTAGTCTGGTTGCATTAGAATTCCGATTCATTTTCTGGTATCTGTTCAGTGGTCACTCTTGAGATGCTGTTTTCTGGTAGACCTCAAGAGTTTCACCCTCTGCACAGCCAAAGACCTGCGGGAATCCCTGTGCAAAGTTCTGGATTCTTTTCTTATCTCTTTCTCTCCTTCTTAGTTGGTGCCCTGAAAATTCAGCTACTTCACCATCTCCAAAATCAAATCTCTGCCTCTTCGATTCAGTTTGATTACCTTAATCTGCTTGGACATTACAATCAGAAAAATAATCCAAGAAGAAAGCTCAGGCAAATGTGAGGTTTACCTTATTTGCTTCTCTTCTCCCTAGAGTCAAAACTTCTATGTGTCCTAGTTTCCAGTGAAGATTAAAATAGTTGCCTTGTGCACACTCTGTTTTATCGCTGGTGGCAACTGGAGGGCAAATTTAGCACAAGTTATTCTGTCATGGTGAGTAGTGAAATTTACTTAACAGCTATGGCATATTAGAAAGTAAATTTTTTTCGAAACCCTAGTTGCCTTTTTATCTATTTGACTCTATGCAATAACAGCCCACAATCCTTCTTAAGAACTATATAAATTCCTTAGAGTTACTTTTAGTATTTGGGGTTTTTTTGTAGTTCTGTTGACAGTTCATTCCATGATGTCTTTTCTCCAGCTCAAAGATGGCTGATTCGGTACTTAGACAAGGTCAAGATTTATTACCCTTTTCTGTTTTATTTTGCTTCATATTTTTATTACCATTTATTTGTGGGGTTTTTCCCACTTGTAGATAAAAAATAGTTGCATCTTTTAACCCTGAATGTTTCAGAATTTCCGGATGATCTACATTCTCTTTTATCTTTTTGCAACTTTCCCACTCCCCCTAACAACTGGTTCTTTCCTCAGATCATCTCCTTCCACAATTTCATGAAAGGCAGTCAAAAATACCTAAACATGCTAATAACAGCTGATCCCAACATCTTCATATAGAACCACAAATTCACCAGTACATTTTTCGTCTGGCTGGTTATGGTAGTTGACACTTATAGCAGATAATTCCACTACTGCATACTATGTGCTGTCATTTTCCAACCACCACTAATAGTTTTCTCACCATCTTCCTTTTGGCCTTAAAAAATCAAAGCCACATTATTTACTTTTTGTTATGTTCTTATAGCAACATCCCATTTCTAGTACTAATTTATCTGTGTCAGTAAGTTTATCTATCTATCTATCTATCTAGTTTCCTTAAGAAACAATCCTACAAAGCTGTGATTACCAAGACAGCATGGTACTGGCATAAAAACAGACACATAGACCAGTGGAACAGAGTAGAGAGCCCTGATATGGACCCTCAAATCTATGGTCAATTAATCTTCGACAAAACAGGAAAAAATATACAGTGGAAAAAAGACAGTCTCTTCAATAAATGGTGCTGGGAAAACTGGACAGCTATATGTAGAAGAATGAAACTCGACCATTCTCTTACACCGTACACAAAGATCAACTCAAAATGGATAAAAGACCTCAACGTGAGACAGGAATCTATCAGAATCCTAGAGGAGAACATAGGCAGTAATCTCTTTGATATCAGCCACAGCAACTTCTTTCAAGATACGTCTCCAAAGGCAAAGGAAACAAAAGCGAAAATAAACTTCTGGGACTTCATCAAAATCAAAAGCTTCTGCACAGCAAAGGAAACAGTCAAAAAAACAAAGAGGCAACCCACGGAATGGGAGAAGATATTTGCAAATGACAGTACAGACAAAAGGTTGATATCCAGGATCTATAATGAACTCCTCAAACTCAACCCACACGAAACAGACAAACACATCAAAAAATGGGCAGAAGATATGAACAGACACTTCTCCAATCAAGACATACAAATGGCTATCAGACACATGAAAAAATGTTCATCATCATTAGCCCTCAGGGAGATTCAAATTAAAACCACATTGAGATATCACCTTACACCAGTTAGAATGGCCAAAATTAACAAAACAGGAAACAACATGTGTTGGAGAGGATGTGGAGAAAGGGGAACCCTCTTACACTGTTGGTGGGAATGCAAGTTGGTGCAGCCTCTTTGGAGAACAGTGTGGAGATTCCTCAAGAAATTAAAAATAGAGCTTCCCTATGACCCTGCAATTGCACTCCTGGGTATTTACCCCAAAGATACAGATGTCGTGAAAAGAAGGGCCATCTGTACCCCAATGTTTATAGCAGCAATGGCCACAGTCGCCAAACTATGGAAAGAACCAAGATGCCCTTCAACGGATGAATGGATAAGGAAGATGTGGTCCATATACACTATGGAGTATTATGCCTCCATCAGAAAGGATGAATATCCAACTTTTGTAGCAACATGGACGGGACTGGAAGAGATTATGCTGAGTGAAATAAGTCAAGCAGAGAGAGTCAATTATCATATGGTTTCACTTATTTGTGGAGCATAACCAATAGCATGGAGGACAAGGGGCGTTAGAGAGGAGTAGGGAATTTGGGTAAATTGGAAGAGGAGGTGAACCATGAGAGACTATGGACTCTGAAAAACAGTCTGAGGGGTTTGAAGTGGCGGGGGGGTGGGAGGTTGGGGTACCAGGTGGTGGGTATTATAGAGGGCACGGCTTGCATGGAGCACTGGGTGTGGTGAAAAAATAATGAATACTGTTTTTCTGAAAATAAGTAAATTGGAAAAAAAAAAGAAATAAGAATCTGGAAGCTAAAAAAAAAAAAGAAAAAAGAAACAATCCTACATTAATAGTTTTTTCACTATCTTCCACTCGGCCTTAAAATCTAAGTCACATAATTTAATTTTTGTTATGTTCCTATAGCAGCCTCTCACTTCTAGTACTAATTTCTGTCAGTAAGTTATCTATATATAATGTTTCCTTAAGAAAAAATCCTAAGGGGTGCTCAGTTGTTTAAGCATCTCCCTTTGGTTTGGGACATGATCTCAGGGCCCTGGGATAAGTAAGCTCTGAGTTGGGCTCCTTGCTCAATGGGGAGTCGGTATCTCTCTCTCCTTCTGTCCTTCCCCACTGCTCATTCCCTCTCTCTCTCTCTTTGTCTCAAATAATCCCACCACTCTTCCCCTCTTTCTTTCTTTGTCTCAAATAAATAAATAAAATCTTTTTTAAAAAAAGGCACAATCGTAAAATCTCAGTGGATTTTTAACAATAGGGTTTTCCCCAAGCCAATATGTGCCAGCTGCCTTTCAGCTGTTGTTCTTTGTATTCTTATTAGGAACCAGGATGAAAAACCAATGCTTAACTGTGGAAACACCATCATGATGTGGCAAAGAGGAGAGATTTGATAAAAATCATGTGATGGTTCCTTAAACTGCTGCTCAGAAGTAACAAATGTTACTCACACTTACATTTCATTTGCCAAATCAAATAGGACTAAGTCCGACATAAATGGGATGAAAACTGTAATCCTCACATAGCAGGGGTTCTGTGGTAAAAGGTCATGAAAAGAAGGGAACTATACAGAAAGATAATGTACATTTTGGATAGTAATGCAACATGTCATGACAAATTTATTTTTCAAAAGATCTCTTTGGTTGATGTGTTAAGAAAAACATTTAAGAAGTTAAGCTAGAAGCAAAGAACTCTATTAAAACAATAATTAATAATTCGGGTAAGAGATAATGGTGGCCTAAATAGAGCTGTCGCAGGAGCTGAAGGATGGGTTGGTTTCTGAATGTATTTTTCAGGAAGAGTCAGTAAGATTTAATGATTAGTTACTTGCTGGGCATTAGAGAAAACTAGGACACAAGAATAACTTCAAGGTTTCGGCTTAAGCTTAGATTTCATAGTACCTAGACTCAGTCAGACTTCCAGGTTTAAGAGCACAGCCATCAAGACTGCCCTGACCTATGATATAAACTGCAAGTTTACAGAGTTCCCAAAACTAACTTCAGGTTCAGTAATCTTCTAGAAGGATTCCCAAAACTCAGTGAAAATCTACCGTACTCACAGTTAAACTTTCCTAGAGGGACAGAAAGTAGATCTAATTTAACTAAATGTAAAGTATCGAGCAAATCTGGAAGGGTTCCATATATACAACTTTCAGAATGTATTACAATCCTAGCATCAGTGTGTAACAGTATACTCGGTATCTGACCAGTAAGAGAAGCTTTCTCAGACCTCAGTGTTCAGAGTTTTTAACTGGGAACTCCTTTATGTGGTCATAAATGATTGACTGCCCATTTGTTTGATTTCAGTCTCCAGGTCAACTGACAACACATGAACAAAAGTCCCTAACCTAAATCCTCTGGTTTGTCTTGCTGATATAACCACTCTCCATCCTATCAGCTAATATATTCAGTTTCTTCCCTAAACAAAGATACTCCTATTAGGAATGACATGCATTACCTATTAGAAGCCAAGGGTACAAGGAAGTCCTCTCTTTGGGCAAAACCAAATTCTTTTCTACACACATGCCTATTTCCAAACTAATTACTACGTCCAGAGAGACTGGATTGCCCCATGTTTTTAGCAAAATCATACTCCATTCCCCAGACCAAATCAAAGTGACATTGGTTTATAAACTACACCTTTGCAACACAAGACAACAGTTGAATAAATCTTATTGAGACAACCATATTATTAAGAGCAAGTGTTATATAAAGGAAATCAAAAAGTTAATTTGAGAGAAAGCATCTTGATTATGGGGTGGAGTGTGGGTGATGCATACTTTAATAGACTTATGCTAAATGGCTTTGTGAGTAGGTGACATTTAATCTGAGTCCTGAAGAATAAAAAGTGAGACGAGAAGAAGAAACAGTTTAATTATGAATTTTTTAAAAAAAGAATAAAATGAAGTTATGTCTGGAGCACAGTAAATAAGGATTGGGACATATGAGATTAGAATGAAAATGAAAATAGAAATCAGGTTATTCAGGGCTATAACAGACATCTGAGTGTCCATATGTCTTGAATCTTACCATTTAAGTGTGCCCAAACTTCCAGAGGCTCTACATTTTTGGAAGCTATCTACATTTCTGTGCCTGAGGGCTTTGTGTGAAAGTTAGAGGTATGTAGAATAATACACACATACCAACAGCCCTCAAACAATGACTAAGAAAGAAAAAAATTAAATATAAGTATTAAGTAAATACTTAATATTAAGTTAAAATTTAAAGATTAAATACAATATACATATGTATATACACAAGTCTATTTTATCTCCCATCTGAAGGTTGGTAGGGCTGGTAATTCTATGATATATGTATTATTTATATTACTTCCTAAAGTTAGACCATGGGATAAAGCTCCAGTATTTCTTCTGGTTTCTGGATAATTAACACACACTTTATTGTCTCCTTCTCTTTCTGATATCATATCTCCATTCATCTATAAGTGTTCCTAGTACTTCTAATAGAAAAGGGAAAAAAAAAGAAACTAAATCTTACTTGCACTTGAATCCTTCTCCCTGGGTTTGCTACAGAGGGACCAAAAACTAACACAAAGACAGAAAAAAGAAAAATCATGAACAGAGTTTAAACAACTGAATAATATCATTTAATACGTGTTTCAAAAAATTACTCTGACCTCTGTGTGTGAAAAGCATTAATGGGGACAAAAGTAGAAGCAGAGACACTAAAGTCCTATTGCAATATCTGGGTAAATAATGATAGTGATTTGAATGAGAGTTAGAACAGAGGATATAAAAAGAAGTGGGAAATTCGAAATATATTTTGGAGATAGAACTGACAGGACAGTTTGTTGGATGAGATATGCAATGGAATGTCAATATTGACTCCCATATTGCTTGATGGTATTACTTTACAAGATGACAAAATAAGGTGAAAAAATTTAGGTGTTTAATTTGGTCGGGGTGACCAAGCACTTCATTCTGGGCATATTTCATCTGTCTAAGACACTCCACTGGAGTTGTCGAGAGGGAATTTGAACACATGTTTAGCACTAAGGAAAGAGCTGGGCTGGAGATTTAAATTGGGTATCTGTCATCTTACAGATGCTATTCAAAGTCATGGGACTGAATGAGATCACCTACAATATAATCAAATAGACAAAAGAGAAAGGAGTAAAATAATGGATTATTCTATAAATGGATTTAGATAAATAGCCGAATTTCATGTCCTTCTATAAATTAAGTTTATAAAAAATGAAATCAAAGAGCATTAGAATAAAATATTCATATATGTTCATCGAACTGAAGAAAGCCTTTATAGGCTTGCTGTCATAGTCAAAAACAATAAAGAATTTAACCATAATCACTCATCTTCAAGGAAAATGCAAATCAAAACCACAATGAGATATCACCTCACACCTGTCAGAATAGCTAAAAGCAAAACTCAAGAAACAAGTGTTCAAGAAGATGTGGAGGTAAAGGAACCGTCAAGCACTGTTGGTAGGAATACAAACTGGTTCCTCAAAAAATTAAAAATAGAACTCCCCTATGACCCAGTAATTGCTCTACTGGGTATTTACCCAAAGAATACAAAAACACTAGTTCAAAGGGATATATGTACTCCTATGTTTATTGCAACATTATTTACAATAACAAAACTATGGAAGAAGCTCATGTTCATCAATAGATGAATGGATAAAGAAGTAGTGTATAGGGATGCCTGGGTGGCGCAGTTGGTTAAGCAGCTGCCTTCCGCTCAGGTCATGATCCCGGCGTCCTGGGATCGAGTCCCACATCGGGCTCCTTGCTCGGCAGGGAGCCTGCTTCTCCCTCTGCCTCTGCCTCCCTCTCTGTCTGCCTGTGCTCGCTCTCTCTCCCTCTGTCTCTGACAAATAAATAAATAAAATCTTAAAAAAAAAAAAGAAGTAGTGTATATATATACAATGGAATAGTACTCAGCCATATAAAAGAATGAAATGTTGCCATTTGCAGCAACATGGATGGATCTAGAAAGTATAATGCTAAGCAAAATAAGTCAGTCAGAAAAAGACAAATACTATATGATTTCACTCTATATGGAATTTTAGAAACAAAACAAATGAACAAAGAACAAAAGAGTCAAACCAAAAAACAGACTCTTAACTAGAGAGAAGAAACAGATGGTTCCTGGGGAGGAGATGGGTGGGAGCATAGGTGAAAGAGGTGATGGACATTAAGAGTACACATCATGATGATCACTGAGTACTGCATAAAATTATTGAATCACTATATTGTACACCTGAAGTATGTGTATAACACTGTATGTTAACTGCATGGGAGTTAAAATTTATAAATTAAATAAAATAAAATGAGTTTGGCCATAAAAAAGAAAAAATTTTTAAAGTACATCATAAAAAAGTCTCCTAATGTAATTAAAAGATAAATAAAAAATGAGAAGATGGTTTTATTACCACTGTGTGTACAATAATTTATATAAGAGATTATGAACATACAAGAAGTCAAACTTTTTTTATAGAAAAAAGGCATACAGTATGAATGAAAATTAAGGAAAAGGAGAAACTTAAATCTCCAACAACCATATTCAAAATATAAATAAATAAATAAGTCAACTACGCTGGTTAAAAAAAAAAAGACATGGAAATTAATCAGCAGACATTTTTCTCTACCTAATAAAATGGAAAAGTTTTAAAATTACAATATCATATGTTGTCAAGCTTACAAAATAATAGATTGAGTTCTTACTGATGAAAATGTAATTGGTACAATTTTCTGCATGACACTTTTGGGATAGTCTTAAGCAAAAGTCTTAATGCTTTGGTACAGCAATTTCTCTTCTAGTAATTAATAATCCCCCCAAATAATTAAAGATGTGTTTAAACATTTACCTAATCAAGATAAATCCAGAAATGTAATGTGGTAAACTTGGGATTTATATATTTCCTTTTGGGGATATGAAGAGAAGATTCCTAGCTATCATTTTTCTATCAATAATAAGGACAAATCCTCCATAATTCCATGACTAAACCTCACAGAGATTGTGATAGACTTGGACTCAAATATTCAACATAAAAGTACCTGGAAGAAGAGACAAGTTGAAGAAACAAGGACATTGGGGGAGGATTCTAAACAGGGAAGTTTCTAAGAATGAATGCTGTTAATTTCCTCTTTGGGTACAGTCTTAAGTATTTTGATTTCTAATTGCAATAAAATGTCAATGAGGTCAGAAGACCAAGTGTCACAGGGACGCTTTAAACAATGAATGGCTGGCTAATGCCAATAGAGCCTGGCAAAGTTTGATTAGTCCTTAATGCAAGAGATAATCCTTGTAGAAATTAAGAGTCTATTAATTGTGTGAGGAAAAACAAACAAATTTGAATTTTTCTAACTCATATTCAATTTCATGATAAAATCACCACATAGCTAGCATCTAAAAATCCACAAACTCAGAAATAGAGTTTATGTTGTGTTTTAATTATTTTATCTCAAATTAATTCTTTGCCCAAGCAAATAATAAAAGCTTTTAATGCACAAATGTTTGCCAAACTGTTAAATTCTTTGATATTCTTTATCACATTCAACATGTAATAAATATTTATTATGTGCTATGTACATTTCTCTGAAGAACTTGCAATTAAATTATTATTGCTAGACTAAACAAATTATTTTGACTCACAGTTAATCCTTAAATTATTAAATACTTTGTTTCTAAACTGTATATATAATTTATAATTAAATGTATTTGAACAAATCAAAGGCATGGCAAACAGAATACTGTTAATATTTCTAATAGGCACTTTTCTTTCCTATACATATTCTTTGAAGATAAATGACTTCAGCATAATTTGTATTCTCTGCTTTAACAATTGAGAATCTTGCTTAAATAAAAGCAGTCTTATTGGTAAATGACTACTCAAATGTTAATTAATGATTGAGGGAAATATTTAAAGTGATCTTTTAAAATTAGATTCTTTTTTAAAAATTGTTATAGATCTGTTTCTGCATTTTATGTGGAATCACATAAAATATTTTTTAATTCAAAGATGACACATATGATTATATGGTTTATGGTTTATGAACTGCACAAAGGAACAGGACCAAATGGGCTCACTGGGGAAGGATGAAACCCACCCAAACTCTGCTAGGCTAAGCCATGTGGGAGATACTGCATCTACCAGGGGCGAAAATTCATGAAATGAGTCATGAATGTTCAAGTTGGTCCTGATTTAAAAGTATTTCTGTGCTTGACAGAATAATTATATTACATAAGCATACTACATAAATTTTTTTTCCGAACCATTTTGAGAATAACTTTCCAGCCAGATACGCTATCACTTCCTAAGTGTCTCTACCCTACAAACAGGGACATTCTTCTGCATAACCACCATACTAGCAGGAAATTAACACCAATATCTCATTACCAACTAATATTCACACTCCACTCAAATTTCACTGAATGTCCCCCAAACATTCAGAATTTCACTTTGTCTTTAGTTGCAATGTCTCTTTTGTCTCCTGCATTCTGAGACAGTTCTTCAATCTTTCCTGGGCTTCAGTGATTTTGACAGGTTTGACAATTTAATTGTGTATGACGTCTCTCAATTTAGGATTGGCTGATGTTCCTAACATTTAGAGTCAGATTATATCCGTAGGAATACCACTGAAGAGGCGCCCGTTTTGACCAGCTGAAATCTCTTCACGCTGGCTCCTGTGTGCTTTTGTTATGTTCTTATTTTTCTTTGAGCACTTCCATGATTTATGACACAATAAAATAATTCAGGTTAACCATACAATTCTCTTGCCTCAACTCTTGCCCAAAAGATTTGGATACTAGATGCGCTCATTGTTCTGAGAGTATCCCTGCTCCCAGACTCTCTCAGGGGAGAGAGTTAAAGAATATTTATCTACTTATATAAGTTGAAATATTTACACCACTGCCTTCATGTCCAATCCAAAGTTACAAGGCTAATTCTAGGGGGTTTTTTTTCCTGTTAATTAATTTTAATACTTTTTTTTTTTTTAAATAAACTGGCTGTGTTTAACCAATTTCCCATTACTACCACCATCCGCTCCCTAGGAATAGCTCCTTTACCGCATTACTGCTTTGACAATCTATGCTGGGGCACCGCTCCCATGGGACATACCTGTTCATTGTTTTCTAGTTTTGACAACCCATGCCAGACAAACCATCTCAGACTCTTGAGAGCCTTGGCCAGGCCCGTTTTCCCATAGGACATTCACCTCACTCTCCTCGGCCCTGAGAGGCCATGCTAGGGCATCTCTTGTAGGTATATCCTTTCCATCCTAGATAAGCTCTGACACTCCAGGCTAGTTTGTTCCTTTTAACGAATGTCCTCTTTGCACTTCTCAGATTTTAACACCCACTCTACTCCTGCATCCCCCAACCTCATCTATATACACCCGCACACACTGCGTGGCTACATTCCTTTCTCTTCTTCGGCTCTAACAGCTTGTGCTAGGTAAGCACCTACATGAATACCTTCCCGACCCCACCAAAATCCCTTCCCATTGTTCCAGGCATGGATAATTATCTTGTCGTAGGGGTGCCTGGGTGGCTCAGTCAGCTCAGGTGATGATCTCAGAGTCCTGAGATTGAGCTCCCTGATCACTGGGGAGTCTGCTTCTCCCTCTCCCTCAGCTGCTCCCCCACTTGTGCTCTCTCATTCCTGTTTTCTCTCTCTAAGAAATAAATAAATTTTTTTTTAAAAAAAATTACCTTGTGGAGCTCCTGGGCGGCTCAGTTGGTTAAGCATCTGCCTTTGGCTTAGGTTATGATCCCAGGGTCCTGGGATGAGTCCGGCATCTAGCTCCCTGCTCCACGGGGAGGTTTCTGCCCCGTCTGCCTGCTGCTCCCCTTGCGTGTGTTCTCTCTCTGTCAAGTAAATAAATAAAATCTTTTTGAAAAAAATTACCTTGTTTTGTACAAACTAACAGCTTTAAAACTGAATTGTTCAGGAGGGGAAGGGAAAGATAAAGAAAAGAGGGATCAGAAAGTCGCTGGTTTAAGTTAGGTGCAGAGGATCGTGTTAATTATACTCTTCACTTTATGATATAACATCACCATGGCCAAAGCAAAGCCCAGATCTTATTTTACTTACTTTTTAACGTATTTCATAATTAATTTTATGGGTTAATTTGTTTATATGTTATTGTATTGAATGTTATGTTTAAATTTTATTCCAGTCTAAGTAATTCCTCCATCTGTCTTTATGTTTTTATTTGTCCCAGTATTTCCTGTGGCTTTTTAAAATATTGTGTTCTACTTCAGAATGCCAAATTTAAGGGGAAGGTGTTATATATATGAACTAACCAATTTTTTAAAATAAAATAAATAATAAAATATTTTTAAATTAACTGATAATTTAAATTAACTGATAATTAAAATTTTAAATCTGTTTTTAATACTGAATTTTTTTGTCCTATGGACTTGAAAGATTATTCATTTATTCTTTTCTCATAGACATTAATCTTTAAAACGTATACTATGTGTGTAACAAAGTTACATCTCAACCTTCTTTCTAAATGACACCTTAGAAAACTTTGATTCTTCCTCCAAATTCATTTTATTTTAACACTATTCATGTAACCTCTTAAAATTCTAGTTATCATTATATTATTATCATTAGCATTGCTTTTACATTATACCAAAAGCATTTATCTAGATTTATATTTGTATTTTAATAATCTTTTGTGTTGCACTTCTTCCTACATCTCAAAATGGTCTTTGGGATCGTTTTCCTTTGTCCTACATATATTATTTAGAAATTCCTTTAGTTAAGGTCTGTTGCAGACTCTTTTGGGGATCACTTGCCTTTCTTCATGAAGGTCTATTTACATATACTGAATCTATGTTGCAGTTCTTAAAATATTACACATCTCTCTTTTGAACTGTTGTTTAGAATTGGGCTGTGATTTGTGTTGTCATCCTTAAGTGGGCACTCCCAACTTTTCCACTCAGGTTTCTTTCTGATTTTGTATTTGCCTTAATGATTTTTTTATTGTACCAATATCCCCAGATGTAGACTTAATTTTATTTTTTCTCTGGTTGGTATAAAATGTAGACAGAATTATTTTGATGATACTTAATAATCATTTGTGGTTTTTTTAAATCAAAAAGGTGAGTAAAATGCAATTTCTTTATTTGATAAAGAAATTCTATCTACCCCATATGCAAACATTTTTTTAAAACATCATATTAATGATGAATGACAGAAACATTATTTAGGTCAGCCAAAAGAGTGGGACATCTGCTATCACTACATCTAATTCACATTATTTTGCAATTCCTCTATCACTCAATAAACCAAAACTAAAAAAATGTTAAAATTAGAAATTCAGGCAGATTGCCATATTTTCTGTCAACATACTGAAAACCAAAAAAATCTATAGGCAGTCTACTGCAATTAATAAATCATCTTTAATTTCATAAATTCATAACCAAAATACAAAATAATAGGTTTATTATGCATCAATAATAGCCATCAGTCAAAATATAGTAATAAAAATGTTTATAATTCACAATTATAACAATGACAAAAATAGGATACTTAGAAATAAATCTAATAAAATGGTGTAAAGTGGTTGGGAAGAAAATGTGAAATTTTATTCTTATAATTCTTATGTAAGTTTAAAAAGCTAAAAAAAATTTTCTCAGACAATTCTCACAAAGAAAAATAAAGAGAATTTGCCTTTTCAAATATTGGGAAAGATTCTAGCCAGTAAAAAAATGGAATACAGAACCCAGAAATCATCTACTAATCAGTATTAAATTATCTATTCATATGGAAAAGTAATTAGATCCTTTCCTGGCCATACAAAAAATAAGTTACAGTTAAATTAAACAGATAAAAACATGAAAAGCAAGGCATTTTTTTAAAATGTAAGAGAATATTTTCATGTGTTTGCATAGGAAAGACCAGGAAATGATTTTATGCATTTGTATAGGAAGTATAGGGTAGTATTTCCTTAAAAAGATACAAAAAAGACAACCAATGACATATTTAATTTTTAAGAATCTGTAATAGAAGTCACTGAAATAAAGTTAACAATAATTCTCCTTGGGAGAAAAATATTTTAATGATAATAATCGACAAAGGATTAATCTTAATAAAAAGAACCTCTTACAAATAAATGAGAAAAATTACAAATATACCGATATAATAAAGCAAAAGATGTGGGTTGGCAGATCAAGCAAGAATAAACCTGAAGCTTGATAAACACAAAGCTGCTTAACCTTGTCAGTTATCAAATGAGCAAGGATCCCAGACACTGAATCCAGACTTCCTAGGACTTGAAGCTGCTCTCCCACTTAATAATTATGTAACTTTTGAGTTATTTCTGCTTCTCAGGGCTGTCTTCCTCCAAAACAAGAATGGTATACAATCTAACTTGTGTATTTATTAGGGGAACTAAATGGTTTAGTACATGGGAAAGACTAGAACACAACTGGCACAACGAGATGACTCAGTGAAATATGCCTATTGTTACACTGCCAGGAAGGTCCTCAGGTAGAAGCAGCAGGAATGGAGTCTTTTTAAACAGGAAATATGCAGTTAACAAAAAGTTACTTTGAAAAGAACTCAACGCTTGAGGGAGAATGGAAAACTAGTTTGAAGAAACAATATTCCAGGCGAAAAAAATTATTCAAACAATACATAAAACATTTATTTTAAATTTTAAAATATATAAAACTATATGTTGTGTTGGACTATGAATATTTAATAAATATATCAAAACATAGTGGGGAGGATATATAGGGTTAGGAAATGAACTTCAATGGCATATGTAGCATTGTATTTCTTAAAAAATAATAATAAAAGACTGGCAAATAAATCAAATGTCAACGTTTGTTAAATCCAGATGATGGAAATATAGCTGTCTATTATTCACTGAAATTTTCTCTGTATATTTTAAATATTTTATAATTTTAAAAATTTTAAATGGGTTGAATGCAGAGCATTATTTTATATGCCTGTCAGAAATATTCTTGCTTTATTTTATAGTTATTCATGCACATATTTTGAGTCTGCTACTAAATATAATTCCTTGACAACACAAGCAATTTCTTTTCTAAATTTTATCCCTTAGCTCTGAACACAGTGTTTGATACCTAACAAGGATGCAATAAAAGTTTGATGAATGACTGAATGTTTTACTGGGCACTAGACATTTTAAATTTTCAGCACAGACATCTGTAAATAATTCACACAAACACCTACAAAGGACCTTATTTATATATTCTAAATATAGAGGATAATCAAATACATATTTTAAGTGTTAAATTTCTATTTACCATATTGGAAAGAATACAAGTGTTTGTCACAGAGTTCTTATGCTTTCCCTTCACTTGCTTTTTTATTTGAAAAGAAAAACTAAAGGACTTCTTTTTCATTTATTCATTAAACTCTATATTTTACTTAGTTACATTCTGACTCTCACAAAATCACTCCTAATATTATAAATAAATGCTCAGAAGTTCTCCAACCTTAACTGAATATCTAGGAATAATCAAAAGGAAATAAATTAGAGGCTGCCAACAATGAAAGGGTTTTTAATTCTTTAGTGAATAATTTATGTTTTCCTCTCAACAAAAGCAAAGAATGTAGCATTTTCCCCCCAGGATCAGGTAGCTAATTATTTTTGGCTCAAAAATACTTGTTCATTATTTTATTTTATTATAAGTTTATTTGTGCAATTTCTTTGGGGTTGTTGGGGGGCGGGGGCTCTCATGATAGAATCATGAATAACTAATTAGAAAGAGAAAGGCCTTCCAAAATAAAACACAGCCAAAGCAAAAGCCACTCAAAAACCAGAAAACATGTCCCAGATTGGCTACACACACACACACACACACACACGCTTAGTTTAATGAGAGACACAAAACAATGATCTGACTTAAAGATTTGTTTGAAAAATAGGATCTAAGATAATTAATTCTTTACTGTTTTGCTTTGTAGTATTATTCTCTTTCGAATCAAAAATGTGTGAAATAATCATTTTAGCACTGTACATTTTGAATTGTTATCTTCTTTTTTTTAATTTCTTCTAAGTGCTTATATGAACTTCATATTTCTCCCAACTTTTTGTTATTTTCCTTTTCTTCATTCATTCTGACATAATATGTAGAAACCCTACACATTTCTATACAGTTTCTACTAATATTCTCTTCCATATACTTTAATATTGTCTGTTATAATATTTCTCAAAAAAAATCAGCGTCACTAAAAATGTTAGATTTAACTAATTAACACACTGTTACTAATAATCCTGGGTTTTTTGTTGATTAAAAAAAGCTATAATGTATGGACACTACCATCAAAAAAAGCAAAACTAGATCTGAATATTTTATAATGAATCTGTAGGGAAAAATTCAAAGAAAGATTAAAAGATTAATCTTGCAAAGATTAGAGCTTACATGAAACCTTTGTGTGTTCTTTAATAATAAATTACCAACTGCCAAAGGCAAATCTGAATTCAAGAAAGGTGAATGGAAAAAATAACACTAATTCTAATTCTAATGTAATTATTGAAAATATGTTCAGCCAGTTAAAATGATCTAGAGACTTTTTTTAACCTATATAATTTCATTTATGTCTTTATTTATTGATTAAAAAATATATGTACTTAGCATATACAATGTATTAGTCACTGTTAGATGCTGGGGGAAAAAAAAAAAAAAAGAGTTTAAGCCCTGTCCCTGCTTCAAAAGAAGGACAAACACCAAAAGTTAAGATGATAAACTAGAATAGGACCAAGGCTATGTATCTGCTTCACTACTATGTACCTAGTGTCTACAACAGTGCCTAACACATAAATAGTACTCGGTAAATATTTGGTAAATAAATGAATTAAAGAAATAATCAGGGGTGGGACACCTGGTTGGGTCAGTCACTTAATTTGCTGCCTTCCTTTGGCTCAGGTCATGGTCCCAAGGTCCTGGGATAGAGTCAGGCATAGGGCCGCGAGCTTAGCGGGAAGCCTACTTTTCCCTCTGCCCTGCCTGCAGCTCCCCTTGCTTGTGTGCTCTCTCTCCAACAAATAAATAAATAAAAATTGAAAAAGAAAAGAAATATTCTGGGGCACCTGAGTGGCTAGGTCAGTTAAGCATCTGACTCAATTTCCACTCAGGTCATGATCTCAGCGTTGTAAGATACATCCCAGGATGGACTCTGCATTGGGCATGGAGCCTGTTTAAGATTCTCTCTCCTTCTACTGCTGTCCCACCCCTCCCATTCCTGTGCACAAACACATGCGCCCTCCCTCTCTCTCTCTATCTCTCCTTTCTGAGAGAAAGAAAGAAAGAAAGATCCAATAAGTTAATGCCAAAGCACTCTGAACAGAGAACAGAGAGTAACTAATTCTGCCTGTCGTCAAGAAGTGACATTAAGCCAAAAGTGAATTTGATGTCATAATTCAGTTTCAGAATATACAGATACTTCTTTGGGGAAAATGTCTGTCAACCATACCATGTGATTCAGTTGGGTGTACCAATCATAGGAATTTGGGAACCCCTTACACATACATCCAGCCATCCATAAAGGGGTACTTTTCCCAAGATCAGGCAAACAAACCCACTTTGACAAAATGTTGGTTTGGTTTTGATAAACTGAATCAGTAGCAGAGAAAAGATGTGACAGCATCAGCAGAAATTCTAACAACCCATTTTTATTTCCCTATTTGGTACTATCTAATCAGAACATTTAAAATGAGGACCTTGTAATAAAACCTAATGAAGCAATTTATGGGTTAAATGTCCCTTTTGCAACTATCATCTCACAGAATCTTTAAAAACTTTTCATTAAGTATTTGTAGCATCTCTCAGAGATACTATCTCTCTTTTTTATTCAAGTGCCCTTGGTCTTAGCTGTCAAAATAGTCCCCCTAACAAGCTATCTTCAGAATTTCAATCCTCCCATTCCAAATTCCGTCTCTTCCACACCTCCAGATTGCCAAAAACAACTTTTATCAAATTATTTAATGACTACTCATTGATGATAGTCATTAAATAAGTCCAAATGATTTAGAATGAGCATCGTCTACTAAACTCCTATTATAAAATTCAAATTTCCTACATTCTAAAGTATTTGAAATCTTATAAGCATGTCACATTTTTACTCATTTAATTTTTCTGTACTTTCATAGATTCTATTTTCTCTGCCTAGAACACTTCTAAATACTTGCTAGTGTAGTATACTTGCTAGGGCCATATAATCATTTGTTTACATATTTAACTACCATTCTGGATTAGGCAGTTTAAGGGGAGCACGATGTCCTACTTACATCTTACCACCTGAGCATAATGCAATGCCTAACAAATAGTGCTTAAAACATGTTTATTGATTATGTTCATTCTCTATCATAAAGAGATTCAGAGAGATTAAGAGACTTGTTGAGGACTTCCTAAATGAAAAGACCAACATCGGAACACAAAACTTGTGATTTCTAGTTTTAAACTTCTTTGAATAGATATCTTTCTTCCCAAATACCAGCAGGCCAGAGGGGGACCACAGAAACGAATACAAATAGAACCAGTAACAGCTTTTTAGAGTTTTCACAGATTCAAGGCATTTGCTACTGGGGCTCCGGTAGAGGGGAGTATTCAAGAATGAAAATGACTGAAGTTTTGGTTCTTTGTATTCCTATTTTCTATCTAGCACTTATTTCAATAAATTTTATATTAATTATGAAAAATGAAGATAAACTGAACTTTTTTTTCTAATTAGTTTTTAGTGTTATAAATGAATACTGACCCCAAACCTTGACATTAACCTTATCTCGGCCCCAACAACGACCCTCCTCTTTCTTTATTGCATCTTTTTATTCTTATAAATAGGTTCCTTTGGGTTCTAATAATTTAATTTATATGTCCTATGTGGTATCTGAATGCTGACATTTTTTTGCTAAATTTCTTGCTTTCGTTAATTGCCAGTAAAATGGCCTGGATTAAATTTACATCATAACACATTCCAATTATCTCCAGATTGTTTGGATCAGGAGAGCTTGGTCTTTTGGCCTTTGTCAGATTTATTTTTGTCCTTGGCAACTTGTTGTGAACTTTTGAGTGTATACAGTTTCTCTTGGATGTTATTTACTCCATTATCATTCTGTCCTTAAAAGAAAGAAAAAAACAACTTTGCAAGGACTAACTAAAAAAAACTTCGTTTTAATTTTGTAATAGCTCCTGAATTATGAAAATGAAAATACATTTATTTCACCAAGACAATTACTGATAAATGCATTTATAACACTAATTTTAACTGTAAAGATTATATTTTATTCATTTATTTGGGAAAGAGAGAGAGAGTGAGAAAGAACAAGCACAAGCAGGGGAAGAGCAGAGGGAGAGAGAGAAGCAGGCTCCCACTGAACAGGGAGCCTGATGCTGGGCTTAATTCCAGGAGCCTGGGATCATGACCTGAGCCAAAGGCAGAAGCTTAACAGAATGAGACACCCAGGTGTCCCCTAATCTTAACTTTAAATGTTTTGAAAAGTTTCCCCATTTTATAGATACTTGATGGCATGATTTCTAACAAAACACTATACATTATGATACATTCACTAGTGAAATGCACTGGATATGGGGCAGCCTTGGGAATTGTACTGGCTATATTTTCTCTTTTCTGTATTTTTGATTCTCTAGTAATACGAGCCTTGATCCTGAAGAGATAGCCCCTCTCAGGACTAGATACTTCCTAGAGATAGCAAACAAATTCCCTGCCAGCACATTTTTGATACACATAACCAATCCAGAGCCCACACTCCCATTATCTCCTTTATCAAACTGCTACATACACCAAGCCTGTATATCCCTGTGCCCTAAGTCACCCCAGGGCCAATTATAAGGCAACTAGAGACCATTTCTATGGCACAGAGACCATCAAAATTATTCAGACTATCCAATCTTAAAGTTACTCAGCATATACACCTACGTTGCCTTGTCCATTCCTTCTCACAAAAATTCCAATGGTAGCTCTAGGTCCCTTTTTCCCTCTTGCCCTTCTGACTCCTGACTGTGCCTTGTCCTTTCTCTTGTAACTCCACTTGGTGAGCCATGCCTTGTGTTTCTAGGGATCTGTGAGTATAAACTTCCTTCATGACAGTCATGTCTATGTCTGCGTGTTTTGCCATACCTGATTAAAACTAATCTTGGGTACGTTTTTCATACAGCAAAGCTTATTAAAATAAACTCAAGTTATTTCAGCAGTTTGTAGGCAACTAGTAAGATATATTATAAAGATAATAAATAAATAGGATAAGGGATAGAGAATAGATCATCTCTAAAGTTCTTTCCAGTTCTGATATGATTCTATAATAATACTTAAAATTGACTCTTAATTAATAGCTGAGTTTTTATTTTCATAGAATTGTGTATATAGAAAATACACAGCAAATATACATGTGCTGAAAATTTTCTAACAAGTGTACAAACAATATATTTAAGGATGAATTTACTATGTGAGTTTGTCATATCTAAATTATGTGGCTAAATGGTATCTCAAGGAGGAATGAGGTAGAGTAGTTCTGAGTGGTACCTTGAAAAATTTGTATATAAATGCAGGAACATAGAAGACGTGGTGGTGGCTCACTTAGATAGCCTAGAAAGCCAGGATGACAAATTTAGTATCTTCTTAGGGTAAGTTAAATAGCTTTCTGCAAAGGAGGGTACTTAAGAGCTAAGTGACTAAAATAAGTGCAAATGGTGATACATGAGCTGCATTTTGCATTAACTCTTTGGAAAGGTTTGATACTGGGTGGGTCTAAAAATTGTACCATTTAATGGATTATAGTTAGAGACATCAGTCTGAACTCATTTTTTGCTTAATATAGGTTTTGCATATAGAATTATTTATAGGTATTTGCATATGAACAGGTTAGTATACACATGTGCATTTCTTCGTTCTGCCAACTGAGAGGGCCTAAATGAAATGACATTTCAGTAGCAAAGAGCCCACCTAGTTCCTAGATCTTGGTTTTCAATGCCATTCTCCAAAAAAATCGTTCTCCTCAAAATGCCATTCTCTAAGGCTATGTGGAAAACTGGCTGATTCTGAAACTTAGGCAGGAAATATACAAGATGAACCTGGAGCACCTTGTACTTCCAAAAATTAAGAAAATGATTTTAAAAAATAAAAAGCAAAACTCACAATCCTAGGGTATATTAAAGGGACAGAGGAAGTAAGTAAAAGAACTGATGACCAAAGCTGGAAAAATTTGAGCGAGAAAATAAGGTAATATTGTATTGTAACCCAAAGTATAAAATGAATATTCATGAGTCCATACTGAAATAAAAGAATAATTGAATAAGTAAATAAATTGGGGCAAAGAAACAAATTCTAAGTATTTTATGTAGATACCTCTCCTTCAAGGAGATACTGAGTATATCTCCATTCCTTAAGTGTGGGCCTTGCATAATGATGCTTTCCAAAGAGTGTTGAAAAAAAAAGTAATTTTACAGTGGAGAAACCTAACAGACACTACCTCAGCTAGGTGATCAAGGTTAACATCAACAGTGGTAATTCATGTTGATAGTATGTACCTGTGATAATGTGCTTATAACAAGATACATATTTGGTTGTTATCTCTGATTCTGGCCCAGAGTTCCTAAAACCCTTGCAATTTCTTAAGTGATAAGAGCCTTAAATGTGTCTTTTTTTATGTTAATGAGGTGACCTTTGGACGTCTAGGCCAACCACATGATTAGAGGGTGGAACTTTCAGACCTACTCCTAAGACCTCCGGTGAGGAAAGAGGGACTAGAGATTTTGTTTCATCACCAAAAGTCTATAATTTGATCAATCATACCTACCTAACAAAGCTTCATCTAGCATTGTGCTACCAATGGATGAAGTCAAATTCGTGTCTATACTTAAAGTTGTTGCTTGGAAGTAAAAGAGACAGAGAGAAGAGAAGAGAGAGTAGTATTCACCATTTCAGCAATTTCTCATCCAAACATGCGGTACTTTAAGATCACATAGTTTTGGACACTATACTCATCCAAGATAAACATTTGATGCCCAAAGATATGTACCAAATAATTCATGAGCTGGGTTTAGCTGCTGAGTTTTGATTTCAGAGACATTATAAAATACATTCTATGAGGTTCAGGTTAACCAAAAAAAATTATCCAGTGGCTCTTGGATTCTGAAATAAACATACAATAAGCCAGACAGAAATTGTCAGCCTGTCATTATAATACTGGCTGTTAACAACCACAATTAAGGCAGACTACATATCAATTATTATTTGTCTGGAACATCAACTTCCCTAAGCATAAAAGGAAGTGAGGCAGCCTGCATTACTGTCTCCCATCTTCAGCTAATTAGTACTGTTTTTAATGGCTTCATCTGCCCAGGATCAATTGTCTAATAGGAACAGTGCTCTGTCAGTTAATAAGGTGAGGAACTGTAGAATGTGATTATGTCTGGCTCCGAAATAGTCCTTCAAACAACACTAAAACAATCATGTGACAGAAAAATAGACTAATAGACTCAGGCAGTATTTTTGGTCTAATTCTTGAAAAAACAGTGTTCCAGGAATATTTATGGAAAAATTAAAAAGGAAAAAATTTGAGAAAGAAAAACTATAAAGGCAGATTTAAAAACAAACTCAAGACTATACAAGCATGTGCATGCAGACATACGCAGATAGATACAAAGTCTCTAAAAACTTCAGTGAGGAGAGAAGCCGGCAGTATTATAAACTGATTTTTAATGACCATTACTATAAGGAGTGTTGATGTGATGATGAACCCTATTTTCCAAAATTGCTTTTTGTAAAAGTAAACTATTTCGTGGTTGTGCTGATGGTAACATAAACTGCATTCATTTTCTAGTCACAAAATGCAACTCACTACAGAAATGGGGATTGATGATATTCATTTGTAGTCAACTGGCTTTCATCATCTATTATTAAACTTATATAACAACTTTGATTTGAGTAAATGTGCTAAACAATAGGTTGCCTAATATAGAGATACCTAAAAATATTAATTCATAATATTTGAGCTTCCTAAATTGATGTAGAATTGGGCTCATGGAATGAACCAAGACAGACTGAGTTGAATGACAGAGAGCAGAAAGGTATGGGCTTAGAATCTGTATGACCTGGGCTTAAATCCTATCACCGTTACGTACCAGCCTGCATAACTAAGACAAATTTCTTTCCTTCTCTCTATGTCAGTTTCCTTATTTGTAAAATGGGAATAATAAAAATACAATTTTTATGAAGACTAAATGAGGGACTCAGGAACTTAAGGCACAATCTGTCACAATGGAAGCATTACAGAGAACTTAGCAATTATTAAGATTATTTTAAAAACAGTTTATCTTAATTACTTGAGCACTCCAACAAAGGTATTTTCTGAGCCAATATCCTATCATCCTCCCTTTCTGCAGCTTATCAAAAATGCAAGAACAGTCTGATTAACTAAAAATTTAATACCTTGAAATTTGCTCTTTCTCTAAAACTGTGATTTTCTTTTTTCTTTCTTTCTTTTTTTAAACTGTAGTTTTTTTGAGTGTTATGCCCAGACCAGAAGTACCAGCTTTACCCAGGAACTCCTTTAGATGCACAAATTACCAAGTCCCACCAAGACCTTACTGCTTCAGAAGTTCAAGAGTGCAGTCCAGCAATCTGTTTGTAAAAGCCCTCCAGCTGATTCTGATGTACACTAAAGTTCTAGAACTATTGGGTTAATAAACCCCAAAACTCCAGATGTGTTCCTCCTTACTAAAGATTAATGAATTCTAAACTACTGAAAATACAGTTTTGTTATCAACTGAATAATACAGTGTTGTTCAAAATAACTGAAATCTAACCCTGAATAAAAGCTGTTAACTAAAACTTCTAGCTCTAGTTTGAAAGCATTAATTCAATCATGCATAATAAAAAATCTCAAAAAATCAGAAGTAATTAAGCTATGAAGAAATAAGACATTAAAGGTGTGAATCAAATGTTTATCTTTCTACTTTGAGAACTTGCCTGAGATATGAAGTACTACATAAATGGGTTTAAATAATTCTTATAATCCAGCTTTTCATTTTATTAATTAGTTGTAATTAACTAATTATTAAACTTAAGGCCCAAGTTTTCTCAGGTTTTATGAAAATATTAAAATGGCTCTTAGAATAGACACTCCAATATAGGAATGTCTGCAACAACATGGCAACTCTTGACCATATCTGTGCCTGCAGAATTGCTGTATTTAACCTAAACAGTGTATCAAAAATCAGAAAATTTCTCATAAAAAATTAGAAATACCGGCTTTAGAAAATAAGATCTAGTGATACTGGGCCTGCATTACCACAAGTCTTCTGTCCTCTAGGGTTAAAGCAGCTGTTTTCTTGGGTTCCAACTTCAATTGCCTCTAGCTCAGCTGCCTTCATGCACCTTTTCTGCCTGAGCACTGCAGGAAGGCATCTGATGTTGTGCTCTATCCCAATACAAACCTGGCACAAAAACCCTTGTAAATTCCAGGTCTTTCCAAAGCCATCTCTCTTTCTCATTTCTCTAAAACAATCATTTGAGGAACCCAGGTGGCTCTGTCAGTTAAGCATTCTGTTCTTGATTTCCACTCAGGCCATGATCCCAGAGTTGTGAGATGGAGCTCTGCACTGAGAATGGAGCCTGCGTAAGATTCCCTCTGCCTCTTCCTGCCACCAAATTAAAAGAAGAAGAAGAAGAACTAGAAGAAGAAGAAGAAGAAGAGGAATCATGCTAGTAGTTTTGGGGAGGTGAGAAATAACATATAGATAAAATTTTAAAACGATGTACTCTTTTTCCCATTATATATATAGTAAACCAGTGAAGCTATTTTAGCTCTATAGATTGCTTTGAGCCTAACAGAAGAGAAAACTGATGTACAACTGCAAGTCTCTTACTGGAGTCAATATCAACTGCAGGAATTAGTGTTTTGACAATGAAAACCTAGATTTGACCACTTCAAAGTCAGAATTCTTAAAATGAGGTCATTGTAGGAAATAAGTTAAATCCAAATGCATGAAGTATAATGTATTGAATGAATTTTTATCAATTTTTTTTTAACCAAAAAGAGAATTATTTGCTAGAAATGGCAGTTTAGATATCTCTGGAAACTTTGGTTTTAATACTAGTCCAGCTGTGACTGGCTTTGTGGATTTGAGCTAGTCATTTAACCTCTCAGGCCCTCAGACTACTCTTCTATAAAATGAGGAGGCTGGGCTCAGGTACCTTCCAGCTCTCAAAGTCTATTCTGTGATTCTAGGATGCTGGGGGCAGACAATTCATTTCAGTTTTTTGTATAAATGACATCCAGTGTCATGAAATAATGTATCAAGAGCAGCAGCAGGGTCTTTCTATCCTGAATTTGGTTTGAAGCCAGCAGATGGGGTTGCTTGAATTCATTTTCTTTCTTTGGTGAGGGGATAGGTTTGATGACCTAATGGGCCTTTTCCATCTCTTGTATCTTTGATGAGGCTACTAGGCCTCTGCGTTGGGAACTGCAAAGAGTTACTGTGGTGAATTCTCTTTTGTAGTGATTTTCTCTTTTTCATCATGTTTGACATTTTTGCAATTGTGCTTTGATTCAGATTATATCCACTACATAGCTCAGTGTGCTAGTGAGCTGAGACTTTGCTAAGATATAGATGCCCAAGTATAGAAATTAAAAATGACAAGCTCAAGTATTGCTGCATGCTGTTTATATATATTATTTGAAGTAGCTGGTTGTAGTTCAGTGAAGTTCCATAATGATCATATGGGCTTCAAAAGAAATAGTTACTTTTTTTTTTTTTTTTTTTTCCTGTATGGCAGCTTACTGATAAATTACAACATCCCTTTCCTTCCTTTTCTTTTTTTTTTTTTTGAAAAATTCTTGAGATGCATATTTCTTTATAGTCCATTCCAGGAAATAAAATGGATAGTCCATGAAAATAGACTCTATTTGTAAGGACAAATTTGCTTCCAGCAAAGAGGAAAAAATATTCCAGCAAAAAGAAAAAATATTTTTAATTTAGTTCTTCCAGGAAATAAAATTTCAAGAAAGAAGCAGATTTGCTTTGCCCACTTCATCATTAGAAAGTATGTCCTACAGCTTTCTAAACAGTAGAGAATAGAAAAATACAACAAAGATGGGCAATTATTCAGAAAGCAAAGTAAAACCATTAAATTTTTATAGACAGAAAACAGTCTCGATACTGCCTATTAATTTTCAAAATAATATATATTATATATAATTGTACACATTGCTTTCTAATTGTCTATTTCAGAAGAACACTAAAATCCTTCAATATTTCAGAAATATCGCCAAAATCAACTGCAATGCAAAGAAGATGAAGTTGAAAGAATAAGAGAGGACAGAAAAGGAATATCCTCAAAGAAAAAAGAGATTGAAAACTTTACAACTATTTTCTAAAAGGAGTCACAATTATGAAGAAATCAAGGAATGAAATGTCAAAAGATGAAACAGTGGGTTTCAAGTTTTTCTCTTACAGCATTGTCCCTTAATACTAAAAATAATAAAAACACTAAGTATCTATGAATTGAGTTTATGATGTTCAGAAAGCATGATAAATATGTTAATAGTAAATTAATGGAACGCAAGCCTCAAATACAATTATAGTTGTTAATAACAAATTCTACTTCTACAAAAATTATTTGAAGTTCAAATAGAAAAACAATAAAATATTTAAATTTTCTTCATGTCATTTCAATGCTATCATGCTTCAATAAGATAAAAGCACACACACACCCTAGGATTCTATGCCAGTTAACAAGTCATTGAAATTATTGTCCACTACTCTCTAGTTTGGATTAAATATTGACTTTAATTCTCCTTGCTTTAAAATAGAGATCTCTTTATTAAAGAAAAATATTTCCACTCTATGAAACATGAATGTTAGAATCAGATTCATTAGAAAGCAAAAGTAAAGAATGTTGATTAATGTCTAAGGCAAAGAATATCTGCTTGACAAAGAAACTTTACATTGAGCCCCTCTTTCCCTATCCACTTTTCTAAATTCAAGTAATGGTCAATTAATGGAATTTCCTATTCCAATAGATTTTTTAGTTCTTATTATTAGTTTTATATCCACTGATCTCCTGAACATTCATTAACTTTTGCCAAGAGATTCCATTATTTTTTCACAGAGATATGTGCCAGTACAAGTCTTCACACTGATAGACATAGTACATAAACATTTAGTCAGTTATCTTTATTCCACACCAAAGAAATTGCATTTGCCCCAGGAGGGAGAAATAAATTTCCTCCAGAACAATAAGGAACCAGATTATACCTAAATAATTCTATTATAATTTTTTAACTCAAGCCCTTTTTATATTTTATAGTATTAAATAATGTAAAATTATGTTTAATTAAGTTAGCACTCAACACACATTTTGAATTGCTAATTGTATAGGAAATTATAATTCAAATAATTCAGCTAATAAACCCGTTTTCTATAAGAAAGGAAGAAGAAAGATAGAAAGAAGAGAGAGAGAGAAAGAAATGAAAAAAAAAAGTGTGGTGAAGAAGGAGAAATAAATCCACAGACTGAGTCTCACATCATCAAAGAAACATTAGAGAATATATTAAAACATCTCAAATCAAAAATTCAAGAACTAATGCTACAAATAGATAAAATGAAAAGAAGCAATAAAATTAAAGACAATTGAACTTGAGGAAAAAAGAAAAGATGGCAGAAAAAAATTTAAATTCTAAGGTACCCCAAATCGATAGATTTGAAAACAAACTTATTAAAGAGCTAGAATACAAATGATAAAACAAACAAGAGAATACAAATAAAGAAATAAGTAAAAATGGCCAAAGAGAAAATAGTTGAAATAAAGGCTAACCAAAGAAGATCCAATGTATGCACAATTGGAGATATTAAAGATGAAAAACAAAAAAAAGGAAGAGAAATAATATTTTTAAACTATGATTGAAGAAAATTTTCTGTAAATAAAATGAAAAATGAGCCAAAATAATGAAAAGCCCACATTATTTTCTATGATGTGTAATAAATTAGTAAAAATTTAGTAGCTTAAAACAACATGTAGTTATTGTCTCACAATTTCTGTGAGTCAAGATTTCAGGCATGGCTGGGTGCCTGGGTGGCTCAGTTCATTAGGCCTCTGCCTTCAGCTCAGGTCATGATCCCAGGGTCCTGGGATTCAGTCCCTCATCAGGCTCCCTTCTCAATAGGGAGTCTGCTTCTCCCTCTGCCCCTTCTCCCACTTGTGCTAATTCATTCTCTCTCTCTCTCTCTCTCTCTCTCTCTCTTTTGCTTGAAAAAATAAATAAAATCTTGAAGAAGAAAAAAGATTTCCAGCATGTCTTTTTTTTTAATATTTTATTTATTTATGTGACACAGAGAGAGAGAGAGAGAGAGAGATCACAAGTAGGCAGAGAGGCAGGCAGAGAAAGGGAGGGAAGCATGCTCCTCACTGAGCAGAGAGCCTGACGCGGGGCTCAATCCTAGGACCCTGAGATCATTACCTGAGCTGAAGGCAGAGGCTTTAACCCACTGAGCCATCCACGTACCCCAATTTCCAGCATGTCTTAATGAGTTCTTAGGTCAAAATGTCACAAGGCTATATAACCAAACCTGAGCTATATTTTCTTCTGGAGACTCAACTAAGGAGAAGGTGTTGGCAGAATTCATATCCTTGTAGCTATATAATTGAGGGCCCCAGCTTCTTCATTGCTATCAACCAGAAGCCACTTTGGAAACTACCCATAATTCCTACCACAAGATATTTCCACAGGCATTTCACATGACAATTTCCTTCTTCAAATCCAGCGGGAGAATAAGAAGGTTGCTGGCAAGATGAAGTCTTATACACCATAACAACATCCTGAGAATTACATATGATCAAGTTTGCAATATTCAATTAGTTAGAAAAAAATTCACAGGTCCCATCCACACTGAAGAAGATAGAAGGCAGAGTCACCTTGGGGTCTGTCTGCCACAAAGGCCAAGTGGGTTTGAAAGATTTAATCAGTGACAATCTGAAACAATCTAAAAATCCCTTCATCGTGTTCATAATTCATAGTTTCTCCATAAGAGAAATACTATTCAGGTACTATAGCATTTAAATAAATCAAGTACCTAAAAAGTTAAGGTGGCTCAGTCAGCTGAGCAGCTGCCTTCAGCTCAGGTCATGATTCCAGGGTTCTGGAATCATCCGCATCGGGCTCCCTGCTCAGCGGAGAGTGTGCTTCTCCCTCTCCCTTTGCCTGCCACTCTACCTACTTGTGCTCAATCTCTCCGACAAATAAATAAAAAATCTTGAGAAAAATAAAAACGAAAAAAAAAATAAAAAGTGAAGTTAAAACAAAAATAAAATAACATTGGGATGCTGGGTGGCTCAGTTGGTTAAGTATCTACCTTCAGCTCAGGTCATGATCCTAAGGATCCTGCGATGGAGTCTCATATGGGGCTCTTTGCTCAACAGGAAGTCTACTTCTGCCTCTGCCTGCTTCTTCCTTTGCTTGTGCTCTCTCTCTTTCTCTGTCTCTCTCTCTCTATCTGACAAATGAATAAAGTCTTTAAAAAATAACATAAAATGAAATAAAAATGAAAATATTTTGGAATCAAAACCAAATTAAATGTCACAGTATTAGAATATACTGGTAATAATTATTATCATCTTCCTTGATATAACCAGAATTCCCATCTTCTTTGCACCATATTTTCTATGTTTAATAATTTTTGTTAATTAAATAATAATTAATCAGTAAATATATGTTAATTGTGTGTTACCAGTTGCTAAAGAATGGGCAATGTGCTAGGCATGTCTTCATGATGAAGTATTAAAAATACCATAGCTCTTTAATACACTAGAACTCTCAATTTTTAACTGGAAGTGCATTTCACATTCATGCTTAAGTAAAAATAGAAATTCTAAGAATGCTAATACTGCCCTTTGTCTCCCTTACACTCATATTTTTGCTTAGTTTGGTAACCTTGACACCTGTTTCCAACCCACCTGCCCCACACCTCACCTGATCATCATTTGATGCTCTATTTGCATGCTACCTCTATTTCTAATTCATCTTTTATCTCTGTTTTTTGCTCTGGATTTGCCATATATCTAGAGCTACAGGGGAGAAATTTTCCATCTGGTTAAAACTTCTCTGGTTCCTAATGCAGGGAAAAGAAAGATTAATTTTAGCCTGAACAGCAAGCCAACCTAGCTTATCAATATCTCTAATGTATTCCTTTCTACTTCAATCAAAATCACCTTCATTCTCATCTTCTTCATCATCATCATCACCATTGAACATTTGTCATTCAACCCCAAATAATCACATCAAGTGAATGCAGAGTATGTTGTGTATTTTAAATTATTAGACAATTACCTCTTGAGATTTTATTATCACTTTAGAACACTTGGACAACCTCACTTACAAAGAGGGTTAAATGCCTCATCCAACATGCAGTTAATGTCAAAGCGAGGATTCAAATACTATTCTGTCTGATTTAGAAGCCAGTTAACCACTGAAATAAACTACTTCCATTATCAATGTTGACTGATCATTTAAGTTGTGTTAGAAGCTTAAAACTTCATTCTTTCTGATTTAGTTATAACAGTCTACTGCAATTTAGGCATAGTTAAGTTCTGCCATATACATTATTGATTTAAGAACTCTCCCTCATTTGAGAACAGAGCTGACTTGTCAAAATTTTATAGTAACCATTTTATTTATAAAAGTTAAAGAGTGGGGCATCTTGATGGCTCAGTAGGTTAAGCGTCTGCCTTCCACTCAGGTCATGATCCCAGGGTCCTCGGATCAAGCCCAGCACCCTGCTCCTTGCTCAGAAAGGAGTCTGCTTCTCCCTTTCCCTCTGCCCGCCCCCCCCCCCCCACTGCTCGTGCTCTCTCCTCTCTCTCTCTGGTTCTTCTCTCTCAAATAAATAAATAATATCTTTTTTAAAAAAAGTTAGAGTTTATAGGGTTGTGGATAGGAGGAAATTAAAATGTCATTGCCAACTCTTTTGAAAAAAGTTTTAAATCTATGTATAAAAATCTGCAAATCCATGGTGATAGAAATGAAAACTATGATTAAAAGTAGTTGCTTCCCTAAAATGAAAGGAGGCTGTGAAAATGGACAAAATGATTTTAAAATGGATACAATTTAATGTTATACAACAAACCAAATCTCTTCAGCCTCTAAAATAATGAAAATCAGAAGTGAAGAATTGTTCTAAAGCTAATTAAAGATTTCAGCTCAGTGTGTAATAAAAGGAGAATAGTCAAGGGCCATACACAGTCAAAGTGCGTGAGACATACCATAATGATGGTGGATCCTTGTCCTGCTATAACCTCTGGACAAAATAATGGGTATCCTGGAACTAGTCTTGAAACAACTCAACACCTGGCTCTCAAAGGAAATTTGCTAGTTCTTCAGAGGAAAACAAGAAGAAAACCCAGATATTTGGAGTAAATTATATATCATTACTCAGTCTAACAATTACCAAACTGACAGTTAATAATGGATACTTTGGAAAATCCTAAAGCTATACATATCCAGTATGTATACACACATATGCGCTTGCACATCCATATACATCCACAGAATATACTAGATCCAATTTTTTTACAATTTGTTGGTAGAGGAAGAATTGATTCATGAATTATTTTTGTATATTATATATTATATAGGTTATATAATATAATTGTTAAAACATTAATAATTAATACGAGGCTATGCATATAATTCTGTTCTTAGTATCAATATGCTGTCCAAAAAACAATGATAGGTCAGAGAAGAAAAAGGTATAGATCAGAGAAGATATATATACATACATATATGTGTATTCATGTATATATAAAGGCAAACAAGCTAATGGATATTCATCAGATGTCCCTATGGCTTTGGAAAGTTATACTTAATGAAGAAGCAAGCATTCTGGAAGCCACTACATGTCAAGATAAACAATGAACAATGAGGTGGCATGGCTTTTATGTGGTCTTCTACTAGTCAAATAGCATCATAAATATGCTATGTGATAGCAGGCCTTGATTAAGTTCTGTAAACAAATATAAGCCAAAACTGAAAACTGAAACACCTTAAAGACTGAGATTATGGCAAAATTTAGAGTGTAAATAGATATAGTAACAATCTATATTTTGGCCTCCTTCCCAAGTCTTCCTTCAGAAGTAGATGGCTGAATAATCTATTCATTTCTGTTTCTCTTACTAGAGTATAACTAGGTTATAAACATACCTTTTTTTTTTACTTTAAATCTATATTATATATTTTAAGATCCGACAAATAATAGCCATGAAATAAATGTTTACTTATGAAAAGATTACGGCTTCACACATGATTGCTAAGCACTAATAAGGTTTTGCTACAGAGTATCAGATCTTAAGCTCTAACAGACTCCATCTGAATATTTATGAGGTTGCTCACATGCAAGAGTGTAAGACAGAATGTGCCATCTCTGTGCATTCTGCCTTGGAGTATGGGGCCTGGGAGAACAGAGCTATGCACACCTATTTCTTCTCCTGGAATCCAATAAGTTAGGTCACTCTTCCTTTTTTTTTTTTTTTTTAAAGATTTATTTATTTATTTGAGAGAGTGTTTGAGCATGAACTGGGGGAGGGAGAGGTGTGGCACAGAGGGAGAAAGAAAGTCCTCAAGCAGACCCCCCACTGGGTGTGGGGACAGACACGGGGCTCCCTCCATCCCAGGACCCTGAGATCATGACCTGAGCCAAAACCAAGAGTCAGACACTTAACCAGCTGAGCCACCCAGGCACCTCTGGTTACTCTTTCTTCTTTAAGAAGAGTTGAGACCTGTAGAAAGTTAAGCTTAGCTTAAGTCTCTCCACCATGGGAATATGGAGGCAGGTAGATAAAGGCTGTCATTTAATCTTCACTACTAAGTGTTGAGGCAAAGCCAGAACATGGAGTAGGATTCAGGTCTGTGTTCTTCCTTCTGTCCACCTGACTCCATTATGCATTGAATAGAATGGATCGAAGAAAACACGGGCTATAAGATGTGAACTAAGAAGAGAGGTTAAAGAAAGATACATAAACCCATTCTAATTCCAATTAAGTAAGTTCCTGAAACTAAAACACAGAAACAAGAACCAAACAAACAGAAAACTACTGAAGCAACTATAATTATCACCAGGGGTAGTCCAACATTTGTCCACAGTAGCACCTTTTTAAAGAGCAAACAGCTCAAAGTCCTACATTTATTAGATGCACGCAAAAAAATATTTTTTGGATGTCTAATAAACTGATTCCACAACAACGTAAGAGGCTAGGAAACTATAGTTCTTACCAGCACAAAGATAGGTAGTACTTATAAATTCATGTCAAAAGTAGAAATACATCACTAAGCACTAATTACTATGATTACTACAAGATCCCTTAAAAAATCAATTTTATAGTATCTGCAAAAGTAATTCCTGCAGATTTTAATATCAGTATAATTTAATTTTTTCTATCTATGTGCATATGTTCACCTTCATAAAAATAAGAATTATTACATATGTAGAGATAACAACCAAAACTTTTTTAAAACAATCTATTCATTGTTACAGACATCATACAAGGTTAAAATATACAAACACCAAAATCCACATTCAAAAAACATAAAATAATGACCTTTCACCATAATGATATCAAACATATAGAGGAAAGACAGGAATGAAGGACAAACCCTTATGTGTAGTCAAAATGCTATCAATGACATTCATTCCTGCTCAAGCCCAGAGAACTCTTCTTAGATATTTCTCTTGAATACAGTAATTGAAGTCTTGCACACCTTCTTAAGATCACACACTGGCTCTGTTAAATAAACCTGTATCATAAGTATATATCCTTAGAGTTGTCAATTTCATTTTATTTCATAAGGACCTAGAGTGGTCCAGATCAGTAAACCTCTTTGCTGTTGCCTCAGAAATCTGTGTTGGTACAAAATTTTCCATATATATATATGGAAAATACATAGTTTTCCTACAAAAGTTAAGCTGCACAGCTGTTTTTGATATCTTTTGTCCAAGCATAAAGTCAGATTGTTTTCCATTGACAATATCACAAATTCCATAAAGTCTTAAAGAGATTGTTGAAGTAGTTATCATATGAAAACATATATAAAATGTAAAATTCAACTTCCTTTCAATATACAAAAATTAATAAAAAGATTGAGTATATGCAGAAAGGTGAAGAATAGATTGAATGTGAAGACAGAGAAAAGAGCATGTTGTCTTCTCAATTTACACATTATAGTCATTTGAAGTGTAGCACAGTTGAACTTTACTCTAATATTCTATCCCTACTTTCCTTGCCTTGAGGGGGAAAAAAAGCATGTATATATAATTAAAGGTAGAAAACCTTAAAGTAGTTGAAAATAATGTTTGTGCTTCAAATTTATTAGAGAACTTCCTACAGCATCTGTGCACCCTGAGATATATGTACTTTCTTTCCTTAACTGAAACATTCTGTGATAAACCAGAGTTCTGTTACAAAAGTTTATGAACAGATATTCTTTATTGTTGTTGCTGCTGTTTTTACTGAATAAAAGGAAAATTACACAGTAAGGAAAGAAGGAAGGAAAAAAGAACAGGAGAAAGGGGGAGGAGAAAGAAGATAAGGGATAAAGAGATGAAAGGAAGAAGGAAGAATAGGAACAATAAAAAATGAAAGGAAGGAAAGAAAAGAAAATATTGTGTTCTCACTTAAGGACACCCATTCCTTTGAACATTTCCTATTATGAATTATCACTGGAAAATAAATAATTTGAAATTCACAATAAAACATTTTGATAACAAAATTGGAAAATTCCTACAAGTCATTATTATTTTATCAGGTTAATTTTAAACCTGTTCTTTTTCCAAACACTACAAAACCATCAATGCAACCACTAAGACCGAAATGATAAAAGCCAAGAGATGTACAGTAACAATGCAAGATCTTAAAAAATGTCCCCTTTTCTAAAATGAGAACTGAGTGGGTGGCTTACAACAACTAAAAAGTAGCTTCATACATTTGTTGTTTTACTCCTGAAAAACGTAATATATATGGAAAATGTTCATCTGCATTTATAAATGCCTCCAAAATCTTCCCAAACTACCTGCTGTAATTGCTTATCCTACATGTTCTTCTTAAAATGTGACTTTGAGCTCCTTCTATCTGAGGTGAAGTCTGTGTTTCCTCTCCTTGAGCCTGGGCAGGGTTGTGACCATGGCGGATGCGGAGCTGTGTGACTTTGAGGCTGGATCATAAGAGGTTGATATGGTTTGCTCCTGGTCTGAGAATTCTGCCACTGCCCAGTGAGGAAGCCCGAATAGCCTGTGGAGGGCCATGTGACGAGGAACCAAAGAAGCGGGGACAAACTACTCTAAGCCCTACCCAAACTGAAGAAAATTAACCAAAATAGATTAGTGTTTTAAGCCACTAAGTTTTGGTATTGTTTGTTACATGGAAATAGCTGGAACATCATTGTATACGAATACTTAAATCTCGACCCAAAATTGATTGAAATTCCTCCACCCACCTAGTGATACAAAGGAAATTATAATCCTCTCTACTTCAGAAAGAGAACCTTACAAAAGCACTTTAAAGAATGAAGATCTTCTGGGGATCTAGAAGACAAGTGCATTCTAGGCAGTGGGATCAGCACATGCAAAGCTATGATATGTGACCAAAAGATGCCAGAAAGAATGACTGTTAGAATATCAGCACTGAAACCAGTGGGGGTTGTGATGTGCGAAGTGAGAAAGGACACAGATCAGCAAGAGTCTGGATATCATACTTTCTTTTGATTTTTATTGGTAAATTATAAGAAACAACCAAAGGATTGGTCTTTATAATGGATGGATTAGAGGCAGAATGAGAACAGCAATAATAAAACATACAGAACAGTTTGAAGGCAGTTGAAATAATCCAGGCCAGAAGTAAAGAAGCAATGAGGCAGGAAAGAAGTAGTAGATTGTAGTATGTTATAAAGGAATAATCCAGGGGCGCCTGGGTGGCTCAGTGGGTTAAGCTTCTGCCTTCAGCTCAGGTCATGATATCAGGGTCCTGGGAAGGAGCCCCGCCTCGCTTCAGGCTCTCTGCTCAGCAGGGAGCGTGCTTCCCCTCTCTCTCTGCCTGCCTCTCTGCCTACTTAAAATCTCTCTGTCAAATAAATAAATAAAATCTTTTAAAAAGGGGGGAAAAAAGGAATAATCCAGAGTAAAGCTTGGGAGGCACAGAATAGACTCCCTTCACTACTTCTTGTGTAAGTGGTGATTTGGATTGTGACTGTAATTAAACAGAAGGAATAAAGTGGAGAAGGAGCATGTTAGGAAGAAAAACACAGTACAAGGTAGTTTAGAAGTGGTAATTGCATATTTCTTGTCTTTACCTATAGATTTTACCCTACTTTCTTAATGTAGACTTTTAATTCAGGTGGATCTGGCCTGAAATCACAACTCTGCTCATTATCAGTCATGTGACTTGGGGGCAATTTGATTGCAAAAGGGGGTGGGTAGGGAGAAGGGAATCAGTTAAAACAGCCCAAGTCCAAAATAAAAGAAAAATAAGTAAGCCATGGTGAACAAAAAGGATTCTAAAATAGAAACCATTTCTGAGATATAAAAGTTTCAAATTCAAAAACTGGAAGTTCATAAGTAATCAAGGTATCTTCTCCTAAACTCGCTTATTTGTTTCACATGCAACAGGTGCCAAATAGCATACAGGCTAATAAGTAGCCCACTAAAGAGGGTACTAGGACAATTTTTAAAGACAATTGTCATTGAGGTGACACAGCAAAAGTTGCTTACCACATGACTGGTCCAGTCAAAAGGGAAGTATTCTTAATGTAGATTATCTTCAGACAAAGTTATGATTAGGAACATAGTTCAGTATATGTGATATGGTACAAAAAATTACTTGTTTCGGTTACCAAGATTTACATGGACTAGGTGCTGTATTTGGAAATAGTAAGAATAAAAAACAACAATGAAAATATCTACTATTAATACTTTTTATGTACTGACTACTATGCTAACTATTGTAAATATGTAAGTTCATTTAATCATCACAATAACCTTCAAAGGCAAGTACTATTTTCAATTCCCAACTTACAGAAAATTTAAATTTATTTATAGAGGTTGATTAACTTATATAAGGCCATAAACCTAGTTAATATAATACACAGATTTTGAAGTTATTCTAATCCAAACCACTACTTTATAATCAAAATTAGCTAAATTATTTGAGACTCCAGTTTTTTTCTTCTGTAAAATGGGGATATACTGACTGGCCTCCATAGAATTCCAGATTTTGCTTGTGATTCACTTTAGAGAGTGCCTGACACATGTTTTGAACTCTAAAATATTTTTTGGCTATTCTGATGTTGACAAAAATTTTCATTAGAGTCATGTGGAGATGATACAGTTCTTAAGAATTATCTATCCATGAATCAGAAAAGAAATTAATGCAGATATATTTGGAGGCAGTATGATCTGGATTATATGAGTACTCTGCTTATTACATGTAAAGAAAAAAATGTTTCTTTACTTTTTTTAAAAAAAACTAATTAATTTGCTGTTTAATTAAAATTGGTCCAGATATTAGTTATGAAACCAGGACTAATTTAGGGGAAAAATATAAATAGAGAGGCATGGAGAGAAAATGGGACAAAGTAAAACAAATTTTAATTTTTTTTAAGATTTTATTTATTTATTTAAGAGAGAGAGCAAGTGAAAGAGATCATGAGCACGGGACAGGGGTAAAGGGAGAAGCAGACTCCCCACTGAACAAGGAGCCCAATGTGGGACTCGATCCAGGATCCTGGGATCATGTTCTGAGCCAAAGGTTGATACTTAACCAACTGAGCCACCCAACTACCCTAAAACAACCTTTACTTCAATGCCAAACTTAATCTTAGGTGAAGTAGAATATCGTTTCCCAGAAACCACCCACCAAATAACATTTGATGAGCTTACACTATGAAAAACACTATGAAAAAATTTTTAAAAAATATATAGAAAACAGGAAATATCTCACATTACTTCCTATACTTTTGGCTAACATCAAATGTAGACAATATCTTACAGAAGAAAGAGGACAAAGAGATATAAGAAGAATATGTAATAATAAACTTGAAGATAAAATTTCATACTACACACACATTACATATATGTGCTGAGATGGTACAGGGCAATCGAATGATTGAAAATAGAATTTTGTCAAGGAAAAAAGATAAGCACTCCTGTTGTTGAAATACTGACATTGATTTAGGTAAAAAAACTTTGTGGCCATAACAGAAAGCATACAAAATATTTTTTACATTTTTATTTGAATAATGTAATCACCAGAACATTTTGCTTAAAAAGATAAAAAATTTAGATCAATCCAATTGAAGTAAAAAGGAAATTTGTTGATTAATATAGATGGAAAAAAGAAAAAACTAACATAGCTCAGAGAATTACAAAGTATCCCTTCTTTTTTCTCTGTTTTCTTTGTAAATTGGCCTCATTCTCCCCAGCTGCAAACAAGCACTTTACATGTTGGGGAAATGTATCACTGTAGATTCGGTTCAGCAACATCAGTAGAAAGAGAATGTTTTATTCTTCCATCATCTGTATAATATTCCCAAAAAGATGCTGAATATGTGTTCATATATATCATCATTTATTCAACAAAAACATCAACAAAAAGGCTATTTGTTTGGTTACATAAATCTGCCACCATTTCCAAAAAATAATAAAGAGATTATTAACTTAGAGCAATGCCCACTTTCCAGCCCATGTTTTCACCCAGAAAAAATTATCAGACATTATCGGAAGTTTAAGTTACTTAGATACTACTGGAAGTTTTATATTATGCTGCCCATGTCTCCAAGAGATTAACTGGCATGTGAGTTTATTAGCAGTAAATTATTAAGATGTTATTAAGGGAAGCCTTGACAGACATTTGAATTATCCAATATTCATATATACTACGAATATAGTAATTTGTAAATGAGTGAGTTCAACTAAAACAATTTTAACTAACCACATAATCCCAGGAAATTTTAAACTTGTTATCATATATAAATTTATATGGCTCCTTGATCATTTCACTGGTCATCTCATGAAAGGGCAAAAAGAAGAAGTTAAGGCTGAGAATAACATTAGGAAAAGTATCAACTTGTGAGTATTTTTTTGTGACAAGACTTTAGTAGATGAGGTATTGAAATAATTTCATAAAGTATTATTTTACCTTATGAAATTCAAATACAAGAGATTTCCACTTCTGATATGACAGGGTAACAGTTACCAAGCTTGCCTTTTGCTTTATCAACTCAAAAAATGGGCAAAACACATGAAACAACTGTTTTCAGACATTGTACAACAGATGTAAAGATCTCTGAGAGAAGGAAAAACAATGAGGTAACCCCCAATCATTGCACCTGTTTCCTGCCTGGTAGAGCACTCCTGAGACCATTGTAGAGAAAGATAACCCAGGCAGATCCAGAATTCCTGCTGACTTACAGAGACAGAGCTAGCAATTCAGGGAGATGAGGCATGTGGAATTTGTGAGCCAAAATTCTGCAAAGGAGAGAGCTATGTAGTAGCCCCAGAAATGTGCATCAGACCCTTTGTCTTTGCTCGTGAAATATCGTGAGAGTGAGCAAAAAACTACAGGTAATCTGTAAGGTGAACAACTCCCAGAGATAACAAAAGGCATGGAGATATTTGAATAACAATCAGTGACAGTAGAGAGAACATAGTGAACAGATGAGGCTTTCAATAAAGAACTCAAAAAAAGTATTAATTCTTAATACAAAGGCTCTATTATAGACCAAAGACTACTCTAGACCCACTTAACTAAAATTTATAAACAAGCCTAAATAACAAAATGCAAGCATTTAAAGGAAAACAATAAAAACCCAAGACACACAACAATGAAATTAATACATTAAAAAATCAGCATCTAAACAAATATTACTAAAAGCAAGAAATGTAACCCTTAATGAGGAGAAAAATAAATCAATAACAGATCCAAAAAAAGCAGAATTGGTGGAATGAACACATAATACTGTTAAAAAAAAAGCCATTAAAAAATCTCCAAATATTTAAAGAAGTATGACCAGACTGAAGAGACAAATAGAAGTTACAGAAAAGAACGAAATGGAAAGATTAAAAATTTAGTATGCTATAGGACAAATTTACTAGTTGAGGTTTAGAGCAGATTAGATGCTACAGAAGACAAGAGTCTTTGAAATATCACATTTCTTGATTGCAATGGTGGTTATCTGTGTATACATTTGTCAAAACTCATTAAACTGTATAATTAAATTGGGTGAATGTTTTCTGTTTAAACTATTTGACTTTAGAAATAAAATTCCTTAATGGGTTTCTCTGACAAAATGGCAGATCAAATACATTCATAAACTTCCACCTTTTCTCCTGACAAAATATGAAAGAGAAATCCAAAGTAGCTAAGTCTCTTGCTTCCACCAGAGACAGTACTCAAATGGGTAGTACTGAGTAGGTACTGAGTACTGAGTACTGAGAGAGTAGTCTCTATGTTTGAGTAGAAACAAAGGTTGAAGCCATTCATTCCATTTATGGTCTTGGCTTTGAAATGTGCTTCCTGAGCAAAGCCAACTATGAGCCCACCAAGATCTAAGCTGTTAACCAGTTCTTGGCCCTTAAGAAAAGATGATGTAAAGTCATGATTGGTAAGCTGGACCCAGACTGCCACTTCTAAAGATGGGTAGAGCCAGACATTGTATGTCTGTATTCCAAAAGACTCGTTACATAAGTCTTGATTTGCAATTCTAAATCCTATAGAGCCTATAACATAATCTTTAAAACATTTCACAAAGCCCTCAAAACCTAGAGTTTATATAGAAGAAAATCCTGATGAATATTTTCACAAAAATAAGAATTTCGAAGCATAAGAGAAAAGTCAGCTTAAGAAAACAGATGCAAAACATGGAAAAATTTCTTAAGGATAATAGAGAGATCTGAACACGGTATTAGCATAAATGTTTTTATAAAGCCTCAAAAGATAAAGGAAAAAATGTACATAAATGAAGGACAGAAATTTTAATAAAAATAAAGGTAAACACAAATAACCAAGCAGCAATTTTGGAAATTAAAATACTTAGTAAAAATAAAAATTCAGTATTTTTACTACATGATGTCTTCCAAAATCCACCTGGCTCTAGAAGGAGATTATAAAAACAATCTTGTAAAAGAAATATTTGAAGCATTGATAGTTGGAAGTTCTCAGGGGGCACCTGGGTTGCTCAGTGGGTTAAAGTCTCTGCCTTCGGCTCAGGTCATGATCCCAGGGTCCTGGAATCGAGCCCCAAATGAGCCCTGCATCGGGTTCTCTGCTCAGCAGGGAGTGAGAGGGTTCATTCTGCCTGCCTCTCTGCCTACTTGTGATCTCTCTCTCTGTCAAATAAATAAATAAAATCTTAAAAAAAAAAAAAAAGTAAGTTCTCAGGTTAAGAAAACCCCATAAATAGTTTAAATGTGCATGATGTGTTGATTTTTAGACACACCCTACTGAAATTGTAAAACATCAAGGACAAATTCTGAAAGCAACCACAAAGAAATCAAAATAACTAAAAAATAATAATTGGATTTACAGAAAACTTCTTTTATTAAAAAGAATAACAGACCAAGTAGGTAATATCTCTAGTATTGAGGGCAAAGGATTGTGAACCTAAAATTTAATACCAGCTAAACTGTCATTCAGAAAAATGAAGTTTACAAAGCTAACTTCAGTCATATTGAGATTATTTAACGCATACTACTTTTATACTGATAGTCTCAGATTACTACTAATTCTATGAACTGATGATAAAAATTAATGATGATACAAAAATTTTCCAGAAGTTAACAAGGACTTTGATCTGTATATTAAAAGACTGGTAAAATTAATAGAATGATCAATACTGACACATACTCTAATATCACTAGATTTCAAATTTAGAAAATAATCCTTTGGGCCTGTGGGCAAAATGATCAAATAACCTGAGAACACAAATATCAGATTAACTTCAGATACACCTTAGCAAAACTAAATACTAGCACACAAGTAATATCTTAGTATATTTGGAATTCAACTAAACATCTTTCCATTAGAAAGATAAAGAATAAAAACTTTTGAAGGTTCAGAAACCCAAAAAATACATTTCCAGGTATTTTTGGAGAGATTGTTAGAAAGCAAAATTCATACATGATAGTCTTTCAGTTTATTAAAAGGATGTCTTCATACCAATTATACATTCAATTGTTTGCTGTTAGCATAAAGAAAGGCAACTGATTTCCATACATTAATATTACATCTAATCATCCTTAACTTTTACATTATTTCTTATCATTGTTGGTACAATCTTCTGGGGTTTTTAAAATATAAATCCTCTTTTAATTAACATGTTAGATCAATACAATGAACTCAATGGATAAAATTAACTTTAGAAAATAAACAGATATTAAAGTTCAAGAAATGGAGACATAGATTATTTTCATAAATAAGAAGACAAATATTATGAAAATACGTTGTTTCCAATTTAAATCCAAATGAGATTTTTTTTAATTTATTTATTTTTTTTAAAGATTTTTAACTATTTATTTGATAGACAGAGAGAGATCACAAGTAGGAGGAGGGCAGGCAGAGAGAGAGAGGGAAGCAGGCTCCCCGCTGAGCAGAGAGCCCGATGTGGGACCCAGGACCCTGAGATCATGACCTGAGCTGAAGGCAGAGGCCTAAACCACTGAGCCACCCAGGCGCCCCTAAATTTATTTTTATTTAAATTTAAATCACAATGAGATTTTTTTTAATTTATTTTTATTTATTTTCGGCATAACAGTATTCATTATTTTTTCACCACACCCAGTGCTCCATGTAATCTGTGCCCTCTCCAATACCCACCATCTGGTTCCCCCAACCTCCCACCCTCCACCCCTTCAAAACCCTCAGATTGTTTTTTAGAGTCCATAGTCTCTCATGGTTCACCTCCCCTTCCAATTTCCCCCAACTCCCTTCTCCTCTCTAACTCCCCATGTCCTCCATGCTATTTCTCATGCTCCACAAATAAGTGAAACCATATGATAATTGACTCTCTCTGCTTGACTTATTTCACTCAGCATAATCTCTTCCAGTCCCATCCATGTTGATACAAAAGTTGGGTATTCTCCTTTCTGATGGAGGCATAATACTCCATAGTGTATATGGACCACATCTTCCTTATCCATTCGTCCGTTGAAGGGCATCTTGATTCTTTCCACAGTTTGGCGACCGTGGCCATTGCTGCTATAAACATTGGGGTACAGATGGCCCTTCTTTTCACTGCATCTGTATCTTTGGGGTAAATACCCAGGAGTGCAATTGCAGGGTCATAGGGAAGTTCTATTTTTAATTTCTTGAGGAATCTCCACACTGTTCTCCAAAGAGGCTGCACCAACTTGCATTCCCACCAACAGTGTAAGAGGGTTTCCCTTTCTCCACATCCTCTCCAACACATGTTGTTTCCTGTTTTGTTAATTTTGGCCATTCTAACTGGTGTAAGGTGGTATCTCAATGTGGTTTTAATTTGAATCTCCCTGATGGCTAGTGATGATGAACATTTTTTCATGTGTCTGATAGTCATTTGTATGTCTTCACTGGAGAAGTCTCTGTTCATATCTTCTGCCCATTTTTTGATATGATTATCTGTTTTGTGTGTGTTGAGTTTGAGGAGTTCATTATAGATCCTGGATATCAACCTTTTGTCTGTACTGTCATTTGCAAATATCTTCTCCCATTCCGTGGGTTGCCTCTTTGTTTTTTTGACTGTTTCCTTTGCTGTGCAGAAGCTTTTGATTTTGATGAAGTCCCAAAAGCTTATTTTCGCTTTTGTTTCCTTTGCCTTTGGAGACATATCTTGAAAGAAGTTGCTGGGACTGATATCGAAGAGATTACTGCCTATGTTCTCCTCTAGGATTCTGATGGATTCCTGTCTCACGAAACTCGACCCAATGAGATTTTTTTATTAAATTTGACAAATTTATTTTAAAATATATGTGGAAAAATAAGGGCCAAATATAGCCAGGATATTTCTGAAGGAGAGGGGGCTTCCCTACTAAATAAAAGGGCTTATTGTGAAGTCATAGCAATAGCAATTGAAACTATATAATCCTGATAAGGACACATATATGAAATATATATACATATTTAATATCCATGTATAACTATGTAATAAATATAAATAATTATATATGCATATATAATTAAATATATGTATCCAAGTATTAGCTAATATTTTTTATAATAATTTCAAATGAAATAATATAGAGAACACAGAAAGAGATTCACATATAGATATGATTTTTATATAAAATAGCAACATATCACATCATTGAGAAAGGAGGAATAACAAACGAAGCTGGAAAAAATATATTAAGTAAAATCATTAAATTGCAAAAAAAAAAAGCCAACAAATTCATGATATGTGGATTAGGGATTTAAATATTTAAAACAAAACGAAAAAAAAAAACCCACAAACTTTTAGTGAGTATTTCATTTAGTCTGCCACAAAGTACATAGACTGGGTAGTTTAAAGAGCAGATTTATTTTCTCACAATTCTGGAACTGGAAGTCTGAGATTAAAGTGCTAATATGGTTGGTTCTAGTGAATGCTCCCTTCCTGGCTTACAGATGGCTTTCTTATTGTCCTCATATAGCAAGAGAAAGCAAGCTCTCTGGTGCCTCCTCCTATAACGAAGGGCACCAATCCTGTCATGAGGACAGGATCTAAACTTAATTATCGCCCAAAGATCCCAGTTCCAAATGCAATCACATTGGAGGTTAGGATTCAACATATGGATTTCAAGGGAAACAATTCAGTCCAAAATGTAGGAAATAAGTGAATATCTTTTTTTTTTTTAATTTATTTATTTGACAGACAGAGATCACAAGCAGGCAGACAGGCAGGCAGAGAGAGGGAGAGGAGGAAGCAGTCTCCCTGCAGAGCAGAGAGCCCCATGCGGGACTCGATCCTAGGACCCTGAGATCATGACTTGAGCCGAAAGCAGCGGCTTAACCCACTGAGCCACCCAGGCGCCCAAGTGAATATCTTTTAGACCTTGAAACAGAGAAAGATTTCTTAAACAGGAAACAAAATAATTGACCATAAATCTATATATGTTTAACAATATTTTTAAGAACATTTCTCTCAGCACTGGCTAAAACTCTACCTATATCCTTTTATCCTATGACTTACAGGATCATTTCCTACAAGATCATCTAAAGGGGTGGTAATATAAATCCTCCACTGTTTTCCATTCTTTCCAAAAGGAAGGTGGCTGAGATTAGAATCCTATGATATGGGAATATACTGGTGATGGACTTCGGAGAACATCAGAATATTGGTGACAAAGAGGTTTTAGGGGAAAGATATGTGGTTGTACCACTCAGAATAGAATCAGAATGTGAGAACATTTGTATCAGTGGCTCTGAACAACTCCGGGGTTCTGCGAGTGCTTAGCTATCTAGTAACAGGACGATTATTAATATAATATTAATATAACATCTTTCTATTATGGAAAAATTAATATTTTTTCTCCTTTTTAATTTAATCACACTCACTATCTGCCATCAACTCTTCTAACAGCTGGGATTCAGTGATAGATTGGAAAAGGTAAATTTACTCATGAAATTTACATTCTAATAGAGAGTCATATAATGTATAAGAAAATAAATGATGATCAGTGATAGAGGTCAATATGGATATGGATTTTATTTCCTTTCTATTCCTCACTCCATCAGCATGGATTTTGATGGGGTGAGGAGTTTTGAGCTACATATCTCATTGTAGCAGAACCAGAAACTCACTTCACAGAAGTCATAAGGCAATGGCAGAAAAGGAAAGGAAAGAAGAAAGGAAAGGGAAAAGAAAAATCTCATAGCCATGATTACTGAATATTTCATAACAAAAAACACAAGTCAGCATCTATTCAAAAGCTTCTGGACTTATAAAAAAAAAAAAAGTAAAATGTCCTATTGAAAATCCATCCTTGGAAACAGATTTTCCTGAAGGCTTATCATTTTATCAGTATAAGGTCTGCATCATGAACCAGCACCCAATGTATACTACTTTTTTACATGGAAAAACTACTAAGTGATGGAGACGCTTTCCCTACATCGCCTTTAAAACCTAAAATCTAAGCCTCTAGGATTCCTTTTCCTCCACATCCTTACCAACACCTGTTATTTCTTTTCTTTTTTATTCTAGTCATTCTGACAGGTGCTTTATCTCACTGCAGTTTTGATTTGCATCTTCCTGAGGTCTGGTGATGTTGAGCATCTTTTCATGTGTCTATTGGCCATCTTCTTTGGAAAAATTATATCTCTTTTGGAAAAAAAATTCTATTCATGTTCTCTGCCTATTACTTGGGGTTTTGGGGGGAGTGGGCAGTTGTATAAGCTCTTCATATATTGTGGATATTAAGCCCTTGTCAGCAATAAAGAAAAGGATGAAATCTTGTCATTTGTGACATGACTGGGCCTACAGGGTGTTCTGCTAAGTGAAATAAGTCAAGGAAAGACAAATACCATATGATTTCAATTATATGTGGAATCTTAAAAAAAATGAATAAATAAAGAAAAAGCAGAATCAAACCTATAAACACAGAGAACAAACTAAGCATTGCCAGAGAGGGATGGGCAAAAGTGGGAAAAAATTCACCATCCAGGTCTCTAGGAGCTTACCAGTTGGAGGTGGAGGGTGAAGGTAGAAGTACAGACAATAAATAAACATGATATAGAAGATGTGGCAATAAGTATTATGAGGAAGAGATGCTCTTCCATATAGCTGGCACCTTCTCTATATCCAATAATATGTCAGAAAAGAGTCTTGAACAAAGGTGCAGGGCTCTCCATTTGGGCAATGGTGAAGACAACTGTGGTGTGTTTTGACTGACATTGAGGCAGCCCTCATAGTCACTAGAATTGAGACAAAATGCAGTGTCAAGTTTCCTGTAGAAGTGGCACAGTGGCAGTAGCTTTAGAATCCAGCCTCAAGAAGGAATCGAAATGCCCACCTTACTAAAAATTGATGAGACAGATCAAATCTGATTTTCCTGAGAGTTTCGCAAATATTTGAGAAAGGGACAGTGGGGAATGGAAAAGACATCATTCAACCTCTAGGACTGCAGTTTCTAATTCCAGTTCAAATGAGATGGTATTTAATCCTACTCCCCATTCCTGTCACTAGGTGAACTACTGACTTCAATTCTAGCTAAAATGTCATTTTGTCCAACTAATCAGGAAAGCCTTTTTAAAACATTTTTAAAGAGTAGAACATTGACAAAGGACAGATTTAATTATTTTGAAAGTCAATCCAAAACTCAGTGAAACAATGAGTAAAATACAATAAATAATTTCTTCAATTAAAATGACCAAGAACACAGTGAACATATTTCTCTTCAAATATAAATATATACAGCATAACATATTATTTTATTTATTCTTTCTCAAATGTCACTATATTTTTTAGCATAAACAAATATACTTTGAAGTATTGTTATATTATTGCATACCTTTAAATGAGGGAGCATACACATTTCATTTGTTGCTTTATTTCTTTTTTCCATGTCTATTCATTCATATAAATTACCCTTCTAAATATATTCCAAATCTATTTAATTGTTTTTACATTCCAACCCCTGCTAAAATAAATTTTTTGAAAATGTGGTAAAAGGCATTACTCTGTCCTCTTTGTATCCAGAAAAGACATTGAAACAGTTGCTGGGCAATGAAAGTTGTACAGGAAATAACAGAAAAATACATTAAGGAAGTTTTAAAATAAAGTATTTCAAGAACAAAATGAAAATGTTAAAATTCTTAATTCAGACATTTTAAATCCCTGGTTATTACACTAATCCAGTACATGAGTCCAGTAACGAAGAGAAGCTTTTGAAATCATATATCTTGAGGAATGTTATATTTTTACCTTGGAAAAATTCACTTGAAAAAATTCATTTTATTTTTTAAAATCTTAGAAAAAGAACTTTCTCTCTCAGCTCCTGCTTCCAAGTTCTCTATCAGAAGTGAATTGTTTGAGAAAATAAATATTTCAAGTTTGGAAATAAATAACCCCAAAACAAAAACATTTTTCTAATAGAACAGAATGCAAATTCTCAAAATATTATCTCCATTGCTCTTCTCCTTACTGTGGTTCAAAAACTCATGGAGCCCTTTCAGTTTTTTAATAATTTAAAAGTTAGATATGGATGGGGATTTAAAAAGGGGGGGAGGACTTTACTATTCTACTGGCTTTTATTCCTAATGAGGTAACATTTCATAATATGCTATTGATAAAGTAAGATTGTATTGCTGCTGTTGTTTAGAATAAAAAAAGAACTCTGCTGTGAAGTGTGTAATCCTGGTGATTCACAGACCTGTACTCCTAGGGCTAATAATACATTATACGTTTATAAAAAAATAAAGTAATTTTTTTTTAAAAAAAGATCTCTTTCCCTGCTAAGCAATCTGTATGAAGGAATCTTTCTGAAGCATCACACAACCAGAAGGGTGCTATCTTATTTAGCCACTTGAGTCAACCACACAAGCTCTGTTACCATCTGATTCTTTCTCCTTCTTCCTCAAGTTTTTCAAAGTCTGGGGATCAAAGAGAATCCAAATACACTAAAAATTACCATATATCTAGATATAGATATAGATATACACATATAGATAGATTTTTTTTTAACTGAGAAATGTGCTTTTCCAAACTGCAAAGATTTCTAAAAGGCAGGGTAAAACCAGATTACCTTCTCTGTAAGACTTCCCTGCAGAGGGGAGCTCTCCTTTTTACTCTTCACACTACAATGAAAGAGGAAGAAAGTAACTGAGGACATGATTTCTAGGCAGAAGATGTGATGATATCCTATTATTTTCTCTCCTACTGAGCTAAATAACAATCTGGATTGGTTTATTAGGTTCTGTTACTCAAATAAAAATAATTAAGACAATCACCCTGGTAAAACCTTCTTTACAAAAATGTAAGCCTCTCATAGATAACAGGAAGTGGACTAGCTTCTGTTTTTGTACTTGACTGTCAATTGAAGGGATTTTACTCATTCAGATTCCTTAGATATTGTTATCACTGGCTTACTTAAAGAATAATAAACTTACATCCTTAAATCCAGATTTATCTTGCCTAATGAATGTGAGTCATTACAATTGTTTATATCTAGAAAGGTTTTCCTTGGGAATTTTAAAGACCACATAAACAATGTGCTATTATAATTGTAATGCAATCCTGTTGAAATTAGGAATGTTATAAAATACTAATAAAATCTTAATATAGAATTTGCAGGTCATTTGCATGTCAGTCCTGTGGGAAAGGTATGGCAGTGTTGTTTTGCTCATTTTGTTATGTGTCCTGACAAGTAAGAAAGGTCAAACTTGGTCTAGAACTTGTCTTCTGTTTGTAAATCTCCCTCTTTTGCCAAAAACTGATTTTGAGCCCAGTTAAATATTAAAAGGTCTTATCAAGTAAAATAGAAAATTCTTCTTTGAAGGGCTCCAAAAATGGGATTATCTCATTTATTACCAAGTTAGACCTAAAGTGATGGGTCAACGAGGTGAATGGGTAAGAAAAAACAGAAGATTAGAGAAGCTCTTAGTCCAAAAGAGATTTATTATTTTGACTATTTTCAAGTGGAGCTGAAATAAAATTAAATAGAGTTGATAAAACAGTCACAACTGTACAAAAACTAAACAACAACAACAAAAAATCCTAAATGGAGAGCAAAATAGATTGCAATAGTGAATAGCGTTCTTGTTAAAAACAAAGACTACAGTGTTTCAGGGTTTGAAAAGAACTTAATATGGCCAACTCTATTTTTGAAACCATATGTTTATTTCAGCAGAATTGGGTATACATTCCACAAGTATTTGTTATATTCATTTAAAATCATTGAAACGAAGAAGAAAATTTTGTCAGTACTTCTCTTTTCTTTTTACTTATTAGTTATTAACTACTGTTTAAAAAAATAAAGATGACATGTAAAAGATATTGTCTATTAACAATAATTAAATTTAGGAAAAAGTGTGCTTTTATACATAGCTTAAGCCAAATAACACATTTGAATGACTTTGTCAGCTTCTAATAAGTTCTTTAATTCTAATGGCAATACCGCCAAAAGCTTTAAGCAAAGAAATGCCAATTTCTAGAACAGAGTTTGAATTTATTGGAAAGTTTTTCTAAATGTTAGTGGCATCAATATAATAACATTCAACAAAACTTAATTACATTCAACAAAACTTATTGAATGTAAACTATATGCCAAATATCATGTTAAAAACTCATGACTTAAGGAGGAAGTATAATAACAGTTAGCAATTACCACCACTAGCCATTATTTGATACCTATACATTGCTTAGCACTGTATGTAATAATACCTTCTTTCTTTAATTCACTTAGCATTACAGAGTGAAAATTGACTCTGCAACTAAGGTTCAGCTAATACTTTTTAGAATACTTCATAAGTGAAATTATTTTGTGTTCTTTTATATTTAAGATTTATTATAATCACAAAAATGGTTTGTTACACGGCCTATTCAAAACAACATTTTTTTAAGTGGGAAAAGTATATAAAAGAACATAAATTGTCCCCCTTACATAGGAAGTGCTAATTATCAAACTTCATACAAATCATGATTCCTATAGTTTCAGTTTATTCATTCATAGCATAGGTTTTTATTGTCTTTGTAAAGAGGAAGCACTTCAAGTTTATTTTTAAAATAAACTTTTTACCTGATAAGAAAAAATAAAGTATTTTCATACTTGAAAATAAAAAGAGACAAGATTTAGCAGGAATAAGGACTGGGGCTCCTTGCTCGTCAGGGAGCCTGCTTCTCCCTCTGCCTCTGCCTGCCTCTCTGTCTGCCTGTGCTCTCTCTCTCTCCCTCTCTCTCTGAAAAATAAATAAATAAAATCTTTAAAAAAAAAAAAAAAGAAATTGTCATATTAACAATCAATCAGCAACACGGTCATTTTTCTGAAAGCTGATAAGCAACAGCCTCACTCCTGAGCTTCTATTTCTGAAAGTCAATCAGCAACAGCCTCATTCAGAAACCATGCTTTCATTGTTGACGATTAGTCAATCCCTAAACAACGTTTCTGAAAGTTGTCCACTTCTAAAATTCCTTGCTTCCTAAAACCCTATATATGATCAGCATTTTCTTTGATGAGAGACACTGCTTTTGAAACTACAACTGCCCATTGATTGGCAAGAGTTGGGAAAGAAGATTATTAATGTATTCTGGATATAATAAATTTGTGATAATTTTGAGATATCTTTGAGAAGACTTCAAGGACCCATTATGTAATATATGAGTCTGGAGCTTAGAGAAGACATCTGGGCTAAGAAAACAGATATAGAGTCAATTGCCTATGGGTACTACATACATTTCGGCTTAGAAGAAGGTACACATGTAAAGGGGAGAAAAGAAAGAGAAGGGATGGGCAAAGAGGAGGAGGAAAATCTAGAGAGTCAGTGTCATGGAATCCAAATAGTCTCTCAAGAAGAAGGGAGTAGTCAACAATGTTGAATGCTGCTGAAAGGTCATGTAAAATGAAACCTGATAAAAAAAAAAAAAAATGACCCAAGGAATTAGAGATCTGGAAGCCATTGGTGCACTAAGCAAGAGCTATTTTGCTTCAGTGATGGGACAAGGAATCAGACTGGAGTTAATTAAAGGAAGAAGTTGAGGAAACGGATGTGAAAAATGAATAGTAAAATGAGCAGAAAAAAAAAAAAAAGGTAGCCAGTCTTGTTAATGTATTTCATGAGGAAGAACAAAGACTGTCTAGGGAGAGCTGAAGAGGGAAAGAAGTAATGTTTTTTAGGAGGAGAAACTGGATAAGGTGGCTGTTTTTAATAAGAAACTCCCAAGGTACTAAAAAGTATCAAATTGCCTTTTCAGTAAACTCTATCTTCTATTAACAATGACACTGTAGCAAATTACCATAGGAATAACATTATTTACAAATATAGGTTCACCAAAAAGATACATTATACACTCCAACTAAAACTGAAGCAGTTCATGTCTAATTAGAATTATACTAAAGTGTTATCAGTTTCACTCTGCATTTTAGTGTATTTTAAAATTTTGTCAGCCCAGGACTACTGACTTCTAGTTCATAATTAGGTTTTGTTTCTTAATTAAGTTTTGTTTTTATTTCTTGTTAACTTTTAGAGCCTCTATTAATAATTATATTGAGAAAATATTTTTAGAGTTCCTATTAACAATTATATTGAGAAAGGGTTCCAGATCAGGTGTCAGCTACATTTAAACACGTGGAGTACCAGAAAGAAAATTGTTAAGTGATCTTAAAAGAAATAGACCTGTTATTTTGCTTTTCTTTTTCCTTGATGGCATTGTTCATTGGTTGGATTGCTATTCTGTGGAAAGGTAAACTAAAGTAAATAACTGTTCTTGAAGTAAAATATGACTCCACCACAGTTGAATGGCTATATTACAATAATGCCAGAAAGTAGTAGGTAGCAAAAACAATTGAAGAATAAATAAAATTAATTAAGACCTGAAAAGAAAACAAAAGCACAATGTTCACGTGCATAATTAGTAGGAAAGAAAAGACCACTAAAATATTATACATGAAAAAGGATTTACCATCAAATTTGCATGACCACAGAAATACTTACGCAAGGTAAAGAATGAATGGAGAAATCAACAAATGCGGCGGACTGGCCAAGGAGTAGCATTATTGCAACTAGAGGTCATTGCAATGTGCCTCTTGAATACTTTGCCGAAGAATATCTGAAGTTCTCCTCTTGAGTAAACAAGTATTTCAACACAAGGAAAGACCAAAATGTCCCTTATCCCAGAAAGACTTTGATCCAAAGAGGTAAAAAAGAACAGAGTGCTGGAACAAATGATTTATAATATTCTCAAGCCTCTCAGTCTTGCAGAATTTCAAAAGGTAATTGTAGTAGACCATTGAACCTTCCCAATAACCAGCCTGACAGTATAATTAAAAGCCGGGCATCTGCCAGCAGTACCCTCTCAATGGGGAAATTAGAGCATAAGACCAGCTGGTTATCTGCTCCTGTTTCAGACCTTATACAAGTGTGTCTAACTATACATAGAAGTAAGGGTGAATACCTGAACTTTGCTGCCAACATTTATTGCTTTCTCACTTTCTAAGTTAATTAACAATAAAACCAACAGCTATCATTCACTGAACATGTTACTATGTGCCAATACATAGGCTATTTCCCTTCTATATATTATCTCCTTCATTCTCCTAAACAAACTATGATGTCAATATTACAATTATTATGTTTCCTATGAGGATATTGAACCATAGGACAATTAAGTATATTTTAAAGTTCACATACCTAAAAATATGATAGAATAAGGATTTAAACTCAGGCAGTCTAACTATAAGATAAAGACTTTAACCCAAATTTAGAACGGTGCCTGGCTGGAAGAGCATGCAACTCTTGATCTCAGAGTTGTGAGTTCAAGCCCCATGTTGGGTGTAAAGATTACTAAAAAAAATCTTTAAAAAAGATAAAAAAATAAATAACAAATTTAGAAGGAATTGTTAGGTGTACTTAGAGACGATTTTTTTTTTAATTTAAAACTTTATCTTGTAACAATGTTTTCTTTCTATACTGGTACAAAAATAAGGAAAATCCCTTGGGGATAAAAGTTAAAAGGGAATGAAAACCAGAACATGAAACTGAAATTCTACTTATGTGTTTCTTGTGTGTCCTTGCTGATTCCTGAAACCAAGAGGACTGAACATTACAGAGCCCAAAACCCAGAAGACAAGGACATGGACCTGCTCAAAGGGTATACCCAGAATGTAGACTCCCAGAATCAGGACCTTCATAAAGCAAGACTTTAAAAAACTGCTTTTGCTTTATAACAAGGCAAGATGACATACTACCAGTATGATTTAAGACATAAAAAGTGAAAAATTTAACTTGTCCTGGGTTAGCAACTTGCTAGGTCACAAGTGAAAAACAAATGTAAATCTTAATTAGGGACACACACTAGTGTAGATCTCCCAATATGCCCACAGATTAAGGTCCCTCCCTAAAATGAGTTTATAATAAAAAAATTACCATACATGAAGATAACAAACCACTAAACCAAGAGACAGCAAATTAATAATTGACATAAATACAGCAACAATAACTTCAGACATCTTTGTTGAGTAAGGAATATAAAATATGATATCTAAAATCTATAAAAAGTAAACTATACAAATGAAAACAGAAGTAAAGACTAAGATGTTTCCATCCTTGACTTCCTACAGTCTATTTTGAACATAGAGTCCTAAGTGATCATTTTAATATATATGTCAGATATGATGATTCAATGGTTTAAACCCTGTGATGGCTCCCAATTCATTTAGAATAAAAACCAAGTCCTCAAAATAATTTATAAGGCCCTACATGATTTCACCACTATTACTTCTCCCCCCACACCCCCTTGTCCTTCTTCATGAATATTTTCCAGCCAGACTGACCTCCTTGCTTTCCTTGACCCCACTTTAGTATCTTTGCATTGGCTAACAAATCTGCCTGGAAGATCTTCTCCCAAATACCTATATCCTTCACTTCTTCATATCCATTCCTTCTTAATGACACTTTCCATGAACACCCTTTTAAAAATGGTAACCAACTTTCAACCACAGCACTACTAATATCTTATATCATGCTCGTGGTTACTCTATGTTTTCTTTTACATAAAACTCCTTGCCTCCAATGGACTTATTATATCCATTGTTTACGGCCTCCCTTATTCCACTATGCTTTATACAAACAAAGATCGTGTTTTTGTCTGTTTTTATTTTTCATTAAAATATCCCAAGTGCCTAAGAAGTACCTGGCATAGTAGGCAAATCTGTTGAATTAACACTTTTAAATAAAGGTCAGGCATATTTGAAAAAGAACTGAGAAAATTCACCAATAATAAACTTTAATCAGTGGAGTGCCATGGTGGCTCAGTCAAGTGTCTGACTCTTGATTTCAGCTCAGGTCATGATCTCAGGATTGTGAGACTAAGCCCCATGTTGGTCTCTGAGCTGGACATGCAGCCTGTTTAAGATTCTCTCTCTCGGGGCGCATGGGTGGCTCAGTGGGTTAAAGCCTCTGCCTTCAGCTCGGGTCATGATCCCAGGGTCCTAGGATCGGGTCCCGCATCGGGCTCTCTGCTCGGCGAAGAGCCTGCTTTCTCCTCTCTCTCTGCCTGCCTCTCTGCCTCCTTGTGATTTCTGTCTGTCAAATAATAAATAAATAAATCTTAAAAAAAAAAAAAAAGATTCTCTCTCTCAATCTCTCCTTCTATTCCTCACCCCTGCCCACACTATCTCTTTCTCTCTCTCTCTCTCTCAGGAAGAAAAAAAAAAAAAAAATGATAGCTACTGAAAAATGAAATTTCTTTTTTTTAAGAATTTATTTATGTGGGGCGCCTGGGTGGCTCAGTGGGTTAAAGCCTGTGCCTTTGGCTCAGGTCATGATCCCAGGGTCCTGGGATTGAGCCCCGCATCGGGCTCTCTGCTGAGCAGTGAGCCTCTTTCCCTCTCTCTGCCTGCCTCTCTGCCTACTGTCTATCAAAAAAAAAAAAAAAAAAAGAATGTATTTATGTATTTGACAGAGTGAGAGATAGCAACAGAGATAATGAGAGAGAGCATGACAGGGAGGAGAAGCAGGCTCTCTAACTCAACAGGGAAGACCCTGGATCATGACCTTAGCCAAAGGTAGATGCTTAACTGACTGAGTCACATAGGCACCCCTGAAGGATGAAATTTTAAAGGAAAAAAATAATAATAACTCCAGAAGAAATTGAATTCTACATAAGTTAGAGTGAGTAAAGAATTGGTGAACATCTGTGTAAATCTAAGCATACATTTACTTTAAAACATGATAACAATAATTTTAAATTTAGAGGATTCATAAAATAAGGTGAAACTAAATACTTGAAAATATAAAGTCAATTAAAATTAAGAAACACAAAAAAATCCAAGAAATAATGACACACTGTCTAGAGATAAAGCAATCAAGAAGGGCAGACTCAGTAATGACCTATATGCTAAAATTATTAGAAAAGGAGATTAAAATAATTATTATTACCAGAGTTTATGTTATAAATATAAGCTAACATAATATTTTTTCTCAAAAACAGGAAAAAGAAGCAATTAAAATAATTAATGCAGTAGGTTATAAATATTAATCAATGGAATAGAGAATTACCAAGTAGACCCACATATATACAGTCAATAGATTTTGACAGAGATATCAAGATAATTCAATAGAGCAAGAGTAGTCTTTTCAATGAGTAGTGCTAGAACAATTGGATATCCATATGCAAAATAAATGAATAAATAAAATAACTGTCAACCCTTACCTTTCATCATATAAAAATATTAACTTGAAATGGATCACAGGCCTCAATAATAACTGACAAAAGGAAAATACTGGCAAGTTAAACTTAATAAAACTTAAAACTTCTAATCTTTGAAAGACCACTGTTAAGAAAATGAAAAGATAAGACACTAAGGAAGTATTTACAAAACTTGTATTTATCTGTCAAATAACTTTTGTTCTAAATATATTAACATTTACCACTTAATTATAAGCAAATGAACAACACAATTTTAAAATGGACAAAATAGAGGCACCTGGGTGGCTCAGTCATTAAGCTTCTGCCTTCAGATTAGGTCATGATCACAGGGTCCTGCCACCAAGCCCTGCTTTTCCCCCTCCCTCTGCCCCTGCTTGTGTTCCTTCTCTTGTTTCTCTCTATCAAATAAATAAATAAAATCTTTAAATATTATTATTTACTAATAATAAATAAAATGGGCAAAATATTGCAACAGATATTTCACCAAAGAAGAAATATGAGTGGCAGATAATCACATGAAAATTTGGTTAAGAGGATTTTACTCATTAAGAAAATATCAATTGAAACCACAATAAGATACCACTACACATTTGTGGAATGACTTAAAAACCATACAACAACAACAGCAAAACAGAAAATAAAATGAAGAACTTAGCAAAATGCAGTGCAACTGGAACTCACATTTATGGTGGGAATGCAAATGTTCTAGCACTTAGGAAAATAGTTTGGCAGTTTCTTCTAAGGTTAATCATACACTGGACATGGGACACAAAGAAGAAGGAGTTACGATGGCAGAGGAGTAGGGAAACCATAGCCTTACCTCATCCCTTGAACACAGCTAGATAAATATCAAATCATTTTGACCACCCAAGAAATGAATCTGAGGACAAAGGGCAAAATGTACAATGAGAGGTGAAAAAACTGCCACATCATGGAAGGTAAGAGGTGTGGAGAGTTCATTTGGGAGACAGAAGAGCTGCAGGTGCTGTGATGGGGAAGGAGCACTGAATGTGAGAAAGAGAGAGGAAAAAGGAGACAGAGAGAAAGAGTGAAAGTACATATGGGTAATTGCACAAGAAAAGCTCTTCCCCAAAATCATTAACTGGAAAAAGGAGAGGGGCTGAATCCATAAGTTTGTTTTTTTTTAAAAGATTTTATTTATTTATTTGACAGATAGAGATCACAAGTAGGAGGACAGGCAGGCAGAGAAAGAGAGGAGGAAGCAGGCTCCCCGCAGAGCAGAAAGCCCAATGTGGGGCTCGATCCCAGAACCCTGAGATCATGACCCGAGCCAAAGGCAGAGGCTTAACCCACTGAGCCACCCAGGTGCCCCCATAACTTTTTATAAAGCAGTTCAGTGCAGTGTCTGAAGTTTCAGAGGTCTGCGAGATCACCAGGGTCACGCCTAACAGGTTGAACGGTGCTCCTGTAGGAAAGGAGGACAGGAACCTGGGAACAGGTAGCATGATCTGAGAATCCCCTAGGTCACACAAGGAGAAGTATTTTTCCTGTCTGAAGTGCATTTGGAAGAAGTGACACAGCCTCCCTGGGGATGAAAGACCTGCCTGCCAGGCAACATAGAGCTGCCCCATTTACTAACATAAGAATGGGGGTGCTGGCTAAAGGCAGTGAGCCTTGGTGCAAGCTTTCTGCTGTGCTTTACCATAAACTCCAAACCACTGTTTAGTCACACAACTGATTTCTGGTACAAGCTGGTACTGGCCACAGTGAAGTGACACCCTCCCCTAGGAGATCAGCAGGGTTCCCACTGCACAGATCTCTAGAATTTGAAGTTTTGAAACAAAGCCTCAAGCCTGAGATAAAACACAGGAGTGATGGGCTGCCTGGCAGGCAGACAGCTCAGACACAGGCAGGGAGAGGCAGGAATTGGGAGGAGCAGGGGAGAAAAGAGAGGTGATTATTTTCTCTTCAGTGAGGGCTTCCTAAAGAAGAGTGGGACAAGCTCCCTGCCCCAGGGTAAAGAGAATGGGGTGAGACTATTTTTACCCTGCCCATTAGCACTGACAGAGGTCAGTGAGGAACACAGTACCACCAAGTGGAGACCAGAGCCACTTACACAAAGCCCCACCCTCCTGTACCCTGCAATTGCATCTCTATTAGGACAAGGGCATCTGAGAATCAGAAAAGCAGCCCCTCCCCCCCCACCTGAAGACTAGTGCAAACCATTTGTATCCACCAAGTCTACTGATCATAGAGTGCTAGAAAGCTTCAGCTCTAGGAGAAATAGGATCTAGTTGTGTGTGTGTGTGTGTGTGCGCATATATGTATGTTTCCCCTTGGAATATAGAAAAAGCAAATATTTTATTTAATAATTTTTACTTTTTTATTTTTTTATTTTATTTTATCTTATTATGTATATGTGTGTGTGTGTACATACATACTTATATAGGTATAGATGATAGATAGATAGAGATAGAGATAGAGATTCTTTTAACCAGCAGATCAAAACACACCTAAGTTCTAGTCTCCTTTTTTTTTTGTTTTTACCTTGATAGTATGAAGATGGAGAAATTCATCCCAAAAGAAAGAACAGGAAGAAGTAATGGCCAGGGATTTAATCATTATAAATATAAGCAAGATGTCCAAACTAGAATTTAAAACAAAAATTATAACGATACTAGCTAGGCTAGAAAAAGCATAGAAGACACCAGAGAATCCTTGATTGCACAGATAAAAGAACCAAAAACTAGTCAGACTGCAATTAAAAATGTTATAACTGAAGTACAAACCCAAATAGAAGTCATGATAATGAGGATGGATGAAGTAGAAGTATGAATTCGTGATATGGAAGATAAATTATGGAAAATAATGAAGCTGAAAAGAAGAGGGAAAGAAAGGTACTTAATCACCAGTGTAAAGTTAGAGAACTCAGCAACCCTTAAAGCATAATAACATTTATATCATAGGAGTCCCAGAAGATGAAGAGACAGAAAAGGGGGCAGAAGGTTTATTTTAGCAAATTATAGCTGAAAACTTCCCTAACCTTGGGAGAGAAACAGACATCAAAATCCAAGAAGCACAGAGAACTCCCACCAAGTTAAACAAAAATTGATCATTGCCAAGGCACATCATAGTCAAATTCACAAAATACACAGGCAAGGAAAGAATCCCAAAAGCAGCAAGAGAAAAAGTCCTTAACCTACAAGGGAAGACAGAGTAGATTTAGAGCAGATCTGTCCACAGAAACTTGACAGGCCAGAAGAGAATGGCAGGATATATTGAGCATGCTGAATGGGAAAAATATGCATCCAATAATACTTTATCAAGTAATACCAAGACTATCATTCAGGATAGAAGAAGAAATTAAGAATTTCTCAGACAAACAAAAAAATAAGGAGTTTATAACTACTAAAGCAGTCCTGCATGAAATATTAGAGGGAAATCTTTGAGTGGGGAAAAAAAAGACAAAAATCAACAAACACTAGAAAGGAACAGACATCATCACCAGAAACACCAACCTACAAATAACACAAGGACACTAAATTTATATTTGTCAATGACACTCCTAATGTACAATGGACTAAATGTTCCAATCAAAAGAAATAGGGAGCAGGAGTCAAGATGGCGGAGAAGTAGCAGGCTGAGACTACATCAGGTAGCAGGAGATCAGCTAGATAGCTTATCAAACCATTGCAAACACCTACAAATCCAACAGGGGATTGAAGAGAAGAAGAGCAGCAATTCTAAAAACAGAAAATCGACCACTCTCTGAAAGGGAGGACCAGCGGAGAAGTGAATCCAAAGCGACAGGAAGATAGACCACAGGAGAAGGGGCTGGCTCCCGGCAAGTGGCCGGAGCAATGGAGCACTAAATCAGGACTTTTAAAAGTCTATTCCACTGAGGGACATTGCTCCAGAGGCTAAACTGGGGTGAAGCCCATGTGGGGTCACTGTGGCCCCAGGTCCCGCAGGGTCACAGAAGGATCAGGGGTGTCTGAGTGTCACAGAACTCACAGGTATTAGAGCGGGGAAGCCGGCTACAGAGACAGAGCCGAGGAGTGAACTCTCAACTCAAGGTTACCTTGAACCGGTCATAGGCTGGGTGAGCTTGGAGCACAGCCGGAGGCCAGGGAGACAGGAGTGATTGAGTGCTATTCTCAGAAGGCTCACTGGCGAGTGGGGCCCTGAGCTCTCGGCTCCTCTGGGCCAGAGATTGGGAGGTTGCCATTATCATTCCCGTCCTCCAGAACTCTCCAGAAAGCATTCAGGAAACAAAAGCTCCCTAAAGTGAACCAAAGGGGATTACTTAGCCTGGCCAATGGTAAGGGTGGGGCAATTCCGCCTCGGGCAAAGACACTTGAGAATCACTGCAACAGGCCCCTCCCTGAGAAGATCAACAAGAAATCTAGCCAAGACCAAGTTCACTTACCAAGGAGAACAGCAGAATTCCAGAGGAGGAGAAAGTAAAGCATGGAACTCATAGTTTTCTCCCCATGATTCTTTAGTCTTACACTTAATTTAATTTTTTTTAATTTAATTTTTTTTCTTCTGCTAAATTTTTTTAACTTTTACCCTTTCCTATTTTAACATTTTTAACTAAGTTATCTTAACAATATCTTTCATTAAAAAATTCTTTTTTTGAACCTTCATTATTATAGTCATATTTTACCCTTCATTGCATCTAACTATATTTTTTGTATACCCATAAGGTTTTTTTTTTTTTTCTAAAAAATTTGGGGTACAACTTCTTCTAATAGATCAAAAAATACACTAAATCTAGCTCTGGGCTTGTTCTAGTCTCCAGCCCAAGGAAATTCTCTCCACTTTCTTTTTCTTTATTCTCCCAACCAACTTACTTTATCAACTCCTTTTTTAGAAATTAAAAAATAAATTTTTTCATCTTTATAGGCATATTCCATCCCTTCATTGTGTTTATCCTTATATATGTTTTTCATTCTTTACAATTTTGGGAGGTAGTTTCTTCTAAGAGAACAAAATACTCCCAAAATTAAGTGGGTGACCCTGTTCTAGTCACCAGCCAAATATATATTTTTTTTCTTTTTTATATTTTTTCCTTATTTGTTTTCTTTTTAAAATTTTTTTTCTGAACTTTTTTTAATCCCCTTTCTGCCCCCATGATTTCGGGTCTCTTCTGATTTGGTTAAAGCATATTTTCCTGGGGTCTTTGCCACCCTTATAGTATTTTATTTGCTCCTTCATATATTCTTATCTGGACAAAATGACAAGGAAGAAAAACTCACCACAAAAAAAAGAACAAGAGGCAGTACCAAAGACTAGGGAATTAATCAATATGGACATTGGTAATATGTCAGATCAAGAGTTCAGAATGACAATTTTCAAGGTCTTAGCCGGGTTTAAAAAAGTCATGGAAGATATTAAAGAAACCCTCCCTGGAGAGATAAAAGCCCTTTGTGGAGAAATAAAAGAACTAAAATCTAACCAAGTTGAAATAAAAAAAATCTATTAATGAGGTGCAATAAAAAATGGAGGCTCTTACTGCTAGGATAAATGATGCAAAAGAAAGAATTAATGATATAGAAAACAATAGAGCAAATCAACGAAACTAGGAGCTGATTCTTTGAAAGAATTAATAAAATTGATAAACCCCTGGTCACACTTCTCAAAAAGAAAAGAGAAAGGACCCAAATAAATAAAATCATGAATGAAAGAGGAGAGATCACAACTAACACCAAAGAAATACAAACTATTATAAGAACATACTATGAGCAACTCTACGCCAACAAATTCAACAATCTGGAAGAAATGGATGCATTCCTAGAGACGTATAAACTACCACAACTGAACCAGGAAGAAATAGAAAACCTGAACAGACCCATAACCAGTAAGGAGATTGAAACAGTCATCAAAAATCTCCAAACAAACAGAAGCCCAGGACCAGATGGCTTCCCAGGGGAATTCTACCAAACATTTAAAGAGAATTAATTCCTATTCTCCTGAAACTGTTCCAAAAAATAGAAATGGAAGAAAAACTTCCAAACACATTTTATGAGGCCAGCATCACCTTGATCCCAAAACCAGACAAGGATCCCATCAAAAAAGAGAATTACAGACCAATATCCTTAATGAACACAGATGCAAAAATTCTCACCAAAATACTAGCCAATAGGATCCAACAGTACATTAAAAGGATTATTCACCATGATCAAGCAGGATTTATTCTAGGGCTGCAAGGTTGGCTCAACATCCGCAAATCGAACAATGTGATACAATACATTAATAAAAGAAAGAACAAGAACCATATGATACTCTTAATAGATGCTGAAAAAGTATTTGACAAAGTACAGCATCCCTTCCTTATCAAAACTCTTCAAAGTGTAGGGATAGAGAGCACATACCTCAATATTATCAAAGCCATCTATGAAAAACCCACCGCAAATATCATTCTCAATGGAGAAAAACTGAAAGCTTTTCCACTAAGGTCAGGAACATGGCAGGGATGTCCTTTATCACCACTGCAATTCAGCATAGTACTAGAAGTCCTAACCTCAGCAATCAGATAACAAAAACAAATTAAAGGCATCCAAATCAGCAAAGAATAAGTCAAACTATCACTCTTTGCAGATGATATGATAATATATGTGGAAAACCCAAAAGACTCCACTCCAAAACTGCTAGAACTCATACAGGAATTCAGTAAGGTAGCAGGATATAAAATCAATGCACAGAAATCAGTTGCACTTCTCTACACCAACAACAAGACAGAAGAAATATTAAGGAGTCCATCCCATTGACAATTGCACCCAAACCATAAGATACCTATGAATAAACCTAACCAAAGAGGCTAAGAATCTATACTCAGAAAACTATAAAGTATTCATGAAAGAAATTGAGGAAGACACAAAGAAATGGGAAAATGTTCCATGCTCCTGGATTGGAAGAACAAATATTGTGAAAATGTCTATGCTACCTAAAGCAGTCTACACATTTAATGCAATTCCTATAAAAATCCCATCCATTTTTTTCAAAGAAATGGAACAAATAATCCTAAAATTTATATGGAACCAGAAAAGACCACGAATAGCCAAAGGAATATTGAAAAAGAAAGCCAGAGTCGTTGGCATCACAATTCCAGACTTCAACCTTTATTACAAAGCTGTCATCATCAAGACAATATGGTACTGGCTTGGAATGGACCAGGATGGAACAGAATAGAGAGCCCAGAAATAGACCCTCAACTCTATGGTCAACTAATCTTTGACAAAGCAGGAAAGAATGTCCGATGGAAAAAAGACAGCCTCTTCAATAAATGGTGTTGGGAAAATTGGACAGCCACATGCAGAAAAATGAAATTGGACAATTTCCTTATACCACACATGAAAATAGACTCAAAACGGATGAAGGACCTCAATATGAGAAAGGAATCCATCAAAATCCTTGAGGAGAACACAGGCAGCAACCTCTTCAATCTCAGTTACAGCAACTTCTTCCTAGGAACATTGCCAAAGGCAAGGGAAGCAAGGGCAAAAATGAACTATTGGGATTTCATCAAGATCAAAAGTTTTTGCACAGCAAAGGAAACAGTTAACAAAACCAAAAGACAACTGACAGAATGGGAGAAGATATTTACAAGCAACATATGAGATGAAGGGCTAGTATCCAAAATCTATAAAGAGCTTAGCAAACTCAACACCCAAAGAACAAATAATCCAACCAAGAAATAAGCAGAGGACATGAACAGACATTTCTGCAAAGAAGACATCCAAATGGCTAACAGACACATGAAAAAATGCTCCACATCACTTGGCATCAGGGAAATACAAATCAAAACCACAATGAGATACCACCTCACACCAGTCAGAATGGCTAAAATTAACAATTCAGGAAATGACAGATGTTGGTGAGGATGTGGAGAAAAGGGGAACCCTCCTACACTCTTGGTGGGAATGCAAGCTGGTGCAACCACTCTGAAAAACAGCATGGAGTTTCCTTAAAAAGTTGAAATAGAGCTGCCCTATGACCGTGCAATTGCACTACTGGGTATTTACCCTAAAGATACAAATGTACTCCTCTGGAATTCTGCTCGGCATCAGGGAAATACAAATCAAAACCACAATGAGATATCACCTCACACCAGTCAGAATGGCTAAAATCAACAAGTCAGGAAATGACAGATGCTGGCGAGGATGCGGAGAAAGGGGAACCCTCCTACACTGTTGGTGGGAATGCAAGCTGGTGCAACCACTCTGGAAAACAGCATGGAGGTTCCTCAAAATGTTGAAAATAGAACTGCCCTATGACCCAGCAATTGCACTACTGGGAATTTACCCTAAAGATACAAACGTAGTGATCCAAAGGGGCACGTGCGCCCGAATGTTTATAGCAGCAATGTCCACAATAGCCAAACTATGGAAAGAACCTAGATGTCCATCAGCAGATGAATGGATAAAGAAGATGTGGTATATATACACAATGGAATACTATGCAGCCATCAAAAGAAACGAAATCTTGCCATTTGCGAACAACATGGATGGAACTAGAGCGTATCATGCTTAGTGAAATAAGTCAAGCGGAGAAAGACAACTATCATATGATCTCCCTGATATGAGGAAGTGGTGATGCAACATGGGGGCTTAAGTGGGTAGGAGAAGAATCCATGAAACAAGATGGGAGAGGGAAGGAGACAAACCATAAGTGACTCTTAATCTCACGAAACAAACTGTGGGTTGCTGGGGGGAGGGGGGTTGGGAGAAGGGGGGTAGGGTTATGGACATTGGGGAGGGTATGTGCTTTTGGGTAAATTGGAAGGGGAGGTTAACCATGAGAGACTATGGACTCTGAAAAACAATCTGAGGGGTTTGAAGTGGTGGGGGGGTGGGAGGTTGGGGTACCAGGTGGTGGGTATTATAGAGGGCACAGCTTGCATGGAGCACTGGGTGTGGTGAAAAAATAATGAATACTGTTTTTCTGAAAATAAATAAATTGGAAAAAAAAATAAAAAAATAAAAATAGAAGAAAAAAAAAAAAAGATACAAATGTAGTGATCCAAAGGGGCATGTGCACCAGAATGTTTATAGCAGAAATATCCACAACAGCCAAACTATGGAAGGAACCTAGATGTCCATCAACAGATGAATAGATAAAGAAGAGGTGGTATACATATACAATGGAATACTATGCAGCAATTAAAAGAAATGAATTTTTTTTTAAATTTATGTATTTCTTTTCAGCGTAACAGAATTCATTGTTTATGCACCACACCCAGTGCTCCATGCAATATGTGCCCTCCATAATACCCACCACCTGGCTCCCCCAACCTCCCCGCCCCGTCCCTCCAAAACCCTCAGATTGTTTCTCCAAGTCCACAGTCTCTTATGGTTCATCTCACCCTCGAATTTCCCCCAACTCCCTTCTCCTCTCCATCTTCCCATGTCCTCCATGTTATTTCTTATGCTCCACAAATAAGTGAAACCATATGATAATTGACTCTCTCTGCTTGACTTATTTCACTCAGCATAATCTCTTCCAGTCCCATCCATGTTGATACAAAAGTTGGGTATTCATCCTTTCTGATGGAAGCATAATACTCCACAGTGTATATGGACCACATCTTCCTTATTCATTCGTCCATTGAAGGGCATCCTGGTTCTTTCCACAGTTTGGCGACCGTGGTCATTGCTGCCATAAACTTTGGGGTACAGATGGCCCTTCTTCTCACTACTTCTGTATCTTTGAGGTAAATACCCAGTAGTGCAATTGTAGGGTCATAGGGAAGCTCTATTTTTAATTTCTTAAGGAATCTCCACACTGTTCTCCAAAGTGGCTGCACCAACTTGCATTCCCACCAACAGTGCAAGAGGGTTCCCCTTTCTCCACATCCTCTCCAACACACATTGTTTCCTGTCTTTTCTAATTTTGGCCGTTCTAACTGGTGTAAGTATCATGTGTCTGATAGCCATTTGTATGTCTTCATTGGAGAAGTGTCTGTTCATGTCTTCTGCCCATTTTTTGACATGATTATCTGTTTTGTGTGTGTTGAGTTTGAGAAGTTCTTTATAGATCCTGGATATCAACCTTTTGTCTGTACTGTCATTTGCAAATATCTTCTTCCATTCCGTGGGTTGCCTCTTTGTTTAGTTGACTGTTTCCTTTGCTGTGCAGAAGCTTTTGATCTTGATGAAGTCCCAAAAGTTCATTTTCGCTTTTGTTTCCTTTGCCTTTGGAGACATATCTTGAAAGAAGTTGCTGTGGCTGATATCGAAGAGGTTACTGCCTATGTTCTCCTCTAGGATTCTGATGGATTCCTGTCTCACATTGAGGTCTTTTATCCATTTTGAGTTTATCTTTGTGTATGGTGTAAGAGAATGGTCAAGTTTCATTCTTCTACATAAAGCTATCCAATTTTCCCAGCACCATTTATTGAAGAGACTGTCTTTTTTCCACTGTATATTTTTTCCTGCTTTGTCAAAGATTATTAGACCATAGAGTTGAGGGTCCATATCTGGGATCTCTACTCTGTTCCAGTGGTCTATGTGTCTGTTTTTATGTCAGTACCATGCTGTCTTGGTGATCCCTTACTCTCATTCTTGACTTCTCTTTTTCAAATTCTACAACCAATTCCTCTATAAATCTTATTGGTGTATCTTCAAAATGCATTCAGCATCCACTTACTTCTGACTGATGTTACCACTTACATATCTATCCCAAGCTGTCACTGTGTTCAAAGACTGAGGTATCATGTGCTTCCTGGACATCTTTGATTATCACAGAGCCCAAAGGCTTAACTCTGAGTTCCTTTGTTTCTGTTAGGTGTGCTCCATACTGAGTGAGAAAGACTCCACACTCACCTAGTTCCCCTATCAGCCAGGCCAGCTGCACCCCACCTAGATTTCGATCTGATATATCTTATTTCCCTGTCATCCTCTAAGATTATTCAAACAATTCAATCACATCCTCAAGAGGTAGCCTCTTGTCACTATAAAGCCTGCTTCCTACAGCCCCTGCTGATTCACTATATTCCCAAGCATTCTTGTGTGGCCCTGTATAGTGTGTGGTATGCTCCTCTCCCAGGCTGTAAGTATTCCTAACTGAGAAACTGTCATCAAAACCATCCATCTAAGATCAAGTGTCGTTTAACCCATTCATACAATTTAGGGTGGGGTATTCATTCTTCAATAATGACGTGAATAGGAGGTGGTCAGAAAAACCACCATCTATTTGTGTTTTCTCTGCCACAACTATTGCCTCACTTCTACCCATAGTATATTGTCAGAATTGTAATCAGTTTGCTGTAACACAAGTTATATCTTGAAAATCCTCCACTAAAACCAAGTCAATGACTTTTCATCTAGTGTAAAGTAAAAACCCCAGACTGAACATTGCTTACAAAAAGCCCTTCATATTCTAGCTATTGTATTGTTAAGTCAGCCCCCCTCACCTACTACTCCTGTTCTCATTCATTGTGATCCAGACACATGTTCCCTCTGCTGTTCCTTCTGGTATGTCTCCACAAATTGGCACACCAAAGACAGGCTAGTAGAAGCCATCTACCTAGCTCAATAGAAATCACAACAATTGTTTAGAACTTAGATTAAAAACTTTTTTTTTTCAGGGAGGAGTATTTTATTACTGATACTGTTTACACTTGCCTGTCCATGGTGACAATAAAAATTTAACCAGTTTTATTATAGTTTTAAACTTTTCTGTAGACAATATGTACCTTATTGCCTTGCATCTATGGTGAACTACTACCACTGACCACTCCCTCCCTTGCTATGCCTTTTTTTCCATCTTAGGGATTTTGGAATAGCTATTATCCTTACCTAATTATTCTTTTTAGGAGTCTTATGGTTCGTATCTTTACCTCCTTCAGCCCTTTCCTCAGATGGCATTTTCTCATTAAATGCCTCTGTTACTACTATATTTAAATTGAAGTCTTACTCCCATTCTCTATTAATTTTTAAATGGGAAGGGTTTCAAATTCAGAATAAATGTTTTATAAATATCAGTGTTCTCTCTTAAGATTCAGTTTATTTTTATACTATATACCCATTTTTGAGAAATCATAAAAGACGAGATTTTTCATAAAACATATTAAATGTTACATTCAAATGGCTGTCAATATAATTACCTATCTCATTAGATGTAAGTTAACCTTCAGAGTTTTAACTTTTTTTTTTTTTAAGATTTTATTTATTTGTCAGAGAGAGAGAGGGAGAGAGAGCGAGCACAGGCAGACAGAATGGCAGGCAGAGGCAGAGGGAGGAGCAGGCTCCCTGCCAAGCAAGGAGCCCGATGTGGGACTCGATCCCAGGACGCTGGGATCATGACCTGAGCCGAAGGCAGCTGCTTAACCAACAGAGCCACCCAGGGGTCCCCAGAGTTTTAACTTTAGAAATAAAGCTGATTTGTGGTTATTTGAAGAAAAAGGTATGCTTTGCCATTGTTTCAAGACTTTTGATGCTGCTATCCACTCTGGAAGTACCAAGAATATATTGACAAGAATAATTATGACAATAATTATTATAGGCTAAGGATATTTTTAATATACTTTATTGAATTGTTATAATAATCTCATGAGGTCGGTATTATTATATCCCTCTTCTAGATAAGAAAAATGAGACCAAAGGTTTAAAGTTATTTAACCAAGGTCACCCAGCTGGTAATTGGTTGTCAGGGTTTTCATTTAGGTTCACCTCTGTTAAAGGCCCTTGCTCTTAATTAGAGCATTATGTATCCCCTCTGTGGAAGTGAACATAGACCAAGTAGTATGTATCTATTAATAACATTAGAATATCATTATGGAATAAATTAGAATATATATATATATATTTTTCAGTTGAAGATGGAAAAACAAAATGTGAAATCTTTTGTTTATGGATAGGGGCCTAACAGTGCAGGGGTCTGTAAACTGCAGTCTATTTATTGATGACATGACCTACAAATGTTAGCCACTTGACAGGTAGAAATACAGCTTCTGATCCAATGTTAATGTAATAAATTTAAATGCTACTAAACATTACTTTGGTGACTGCAAACCAAAGGTCTGCAGTCATTTGCATGAAATGTATAAATAAGGGGTTTGACTTACATGTTGTCATAGGCATAAATTCAGTTTACTCTTTCTAAAAGGCAGAACTTGGCTATGAACATTAAAGATGACTTGTATGACCATGTTAATCTTTCCACCTCATATTTCAATTTTTATGGGAACTTTATTACTAAATAATATATCTCCAAGCTCTCTTTTTGTAGCTCTGCTGCCCATTACTTGCCTAAACTACACTCTGTCATTACTTATAGCAGTTTTATGCCTCATATACTGCACAGCCCGTGATGGCTGTCTTCCTAATAAATTCTTCATCACTTTCAATATAATCATCTGCATTGCAGCTTCATTAATATCCTTTCATTCAAAGATCCAGGTAGGCAGCATCCCGCTGAGTAAAAGGCTTTAAAAAAATTAATTAGGCCATAGGAACCTGCTTCTGGGCTTTAGTCAATGTCATGAAATAATGCAGTTACTAATATAATACTGGTGGCTTTTGAATAACAGATTAATTAGGAACATCCTTATATGGAGGAATAAATAGAGTATTCATGACATGATTTTCACTGCAACAATAAAATGCAAAAACTCAATACTCAATCAAGTTTAAACCTAACCTTGTTACCTCAATGTGTGCAGGTTTCTGAGACTTGGAAACATTCACGATAGAGTGGTTCTAAAGTCTCTCATTATGCTCATGCCAAAACCTCTCCCATTTAAAATGAGCTCACATACCCATGGCTCTATCTACCATAGTAACTGAAGGTAATGCTCTCAAGAATTTTGTATTATATTCCAGATAACTGATTTAATGTGGTCATTGTTTGGAGCAGAAGCCCTTATCATCTAAACTGTATTTGAGCTGAGAGCCAACACTCCCTTTTTTCTTTAAGGGAGTATTTTGATGTTGTTTGAGGAGGATGCCAAGCTATTAAAAATTCAGAGATGAATATTCTGAAATTATTTACTGTCATAGGAAGTATGACATTGAGTTCCAAATTTAAAACTTGAGAAAATGGAAATTCCATAGGCTAAAAAAAAAAATCACCAAAAGTTGGGAGTGGATAGGTAGTGGCAAACCAGATGTGGTAATTAATACTTGGGGTGAACCCAAACTGACCAAATGATAAAGGTTTTTTTTTCCCCCCATAAAAATGGTCAGTGCATTTCATAGGTAAATACTGAGTTTCAATATGTGTTTAAGAAGTGATGTGGTGAGGAAAATCCCATTCCCTTTTTGTAAGGCTTAACTAAAGAATTTTTAAAGAATTTTACTTAATTAGGTTATTACGCTATAATTTTAAAATGTGAATGTGACATCAGCAATCAATTTGTAAGGCTTAACTAAAGAATTTTAAAAGAATTTTACTTAATTAAGTTATTACGCTGTAATTTTAAAAATGTGAATGTGACATCAGCAATCAATTTAGTAATTGTGGCATAGCTGTGCAAGTGAATACTATACAGCAAATAGAATGAACAAAGCTTTTCTATACACAAAAATGTAGATGTATATTTGTATACACAAAAATGTAGATGTAAATGTAGATGTAGACCACAAATGTAGTGTTGACCAAAAGGAACTAGAACCTAAAAAAAGGTGACTCCATTTATTTAAAGTTCAAAATCAGGAAAAGCTAATCTACTTCTCCCAATCCCACCTTCTGAAAACCACTTATTTGATTTTGCTTTTGCAGTTTTGCCTTTAGTAAGATGTCATATAAATAAAAACACATAGTATGTAGATTTTTTACCTGGCTTCCTTCACCATAGTGTCTTTGAGGTTCATTCATATTATCCCATCATCAGTACTTTAGTTCTATTTATTGCTCAATTATCTCATTGCTGAGAATCTCTTTGTATACCATGCTTTGTTTATTTACCTGTTGATGGGTGTTTGGCTTCTTTCTAGTTTTTGGCTGTTATAAATTAATCCATTATAAACATCTGTGTAGAAGGTTTTGTGTGGACCTATGTTTTCATTCTCTCGAGGAAATACGCAGAACTTGGATTGTTGGATCCTATGGTAAATGTATGATTGACTTTCTTTGTTTTTTCTTTATTTTCTTTTTTCCCTCCCACCTCTGTTGAATAGTATTGACACAAGGAAGATATATAACACAAGGAAGTTTAATATTTGTAATGTGATAATTTGATGCTTGTATATGTTACAAAATGATTACCACAATAAGGTTAGTTAGAACCTCCATCACTTTACATAATTACCATTTTGTATGTGCATGAGATAATATTTAATATCTACTCTCTTAAAAACTTTCAAGTATATAGTATAGTACTGTTATTCATAGTGATGATGTTGTAATTAGATTCCTAAAACTTAATTCCTCTAATATATGGAAGTTTATACCCTTTGGCCAATCCTCCCCATTTTCCCCACTCCCATCTTCTGGCAACCATTAGTCTACTCTATTTCTTTCTGATTTCAGCTTTTTTTAGACTCTGCATAGAGTGGTATCATACAGTATTTATCTTTCTTTGTCTGCCTTATATCACATCACATAATACCATCTATGTTGATGAAAAAGGCAGGATTTCCTTCTTTTATATTGCTGAATAATATTCCATTATATATATGTATATTTTCTTTTTTAAAGATTATGATACTTTTTTTTCTTTTTCAAATTTTTTATTTAAATTCTATTTTGTTAACATATAGTGTAATATTATTTTAGGGGTAGAATTTAGCGATTCATCACTTACATATAACAGTGCTCAACACAAAAATTCCTCTCCTCAATATCTATTGCCAGTGTAACCCATTCCCCACCCCCACACACCATCAACCTTGTTTTCTCCCTATTGTAAAGCGTCTCCTAGGGTTTGTTTCCCTCTCTTCCCCCCACCCAGCCCATATGTTCATCTGTTTTGTTTCTTAAATTCCCCATGTGAGTGAAATCATACGGTATTTGTCTTTCACTGTCTGACTTATTTCACTTAGTGCATACATTCTAGCTCCATCCATGTCTTTGTCAATGGTAATATTTCATTCCTTTTGATGGAGAGTGTGTGTGTGTATATATATATATCCCAAATATTCTTTATCCGTTCATCATTCAGTGGATATTCAGGCTCTTTCCACAATTTGGTTATTGTTGATAATGCTGCTATAAACATCAGGGTACATGTACCCTTATCAATCTGTATTTTTGTATCCTTTGGGTAAATACTTAGTAGTGTGATCACTAGGTTATAGGGTAGCTCTATTGTTAACTTTTTGAGGAAACTTCAAACTGTTTCTGAGTGGCTATACCAGTTTGCATTCCTACCAACACTGCAAGAGGGTTTCCCTTTCTCTGAATCCTTTCCAACACTTGTTGTTTCTTCTGTTGTTAATTTTATTCATTCTGACTTGTGTGAGGTATTGATTTGTATTTCTCTGATGATGAGTGATGTTGAGCATCTTGTCATGGATCTGTTAGCCATCTAGATGTCTTCTTTGGAAAAATGTCTATTCATGTTTTCTGCCCAGTTTTTAATTGGATTATTTGTTTTTTTGGGTGTTGAGTTTGATAAATTCTTTATAGATTTTGGATACTAACCTCATATCAGATATGTCATTTGCAAAAATTTTCTCCCATTCATTAGGTCCCCTTTTAGTTTTATGGATTGTTTCCTCACTGTGAAGAAGATTTTTATCCTGATGAAGTCCCAATAGTTCATTTTTACTTTTGTTTTCCTTGCCTCTGACAATGTAAGTTGTTATGACCAATGTCAAAGAGGTTGCTGCCTGTGATCTCCTCTATGATTTTGATGGTTTCTCATTTCACATTTAGGTCTTTCATCCATTTTGAATTTATTTTGCATATGTTGTAAGAAAGTGGTCCAGTTTCATTCTTTTGCAAGTTGCTGTCCAGTTACCCCACACCATTTGTTGAACAGACTTTTTTCCATAAGATATTCTTTCCTGCTTTTTTGAAGATTAGTTGACCACAGAGTTAAGGGTCAGTTTCTGGGTTTTCTACTCTGTTCCATTGATCTATGTGTCTGTATTTGTGCCAGTACCATGCTGGTTTGTTGACTACAGATTTGTAAGATAGCTTGAAATCTGGAATTGTGATGCTCCAGCTTTGCTTTTCTCCTTTTTTTTTTTTAAAGATTTTATTTATTTATTTATTTATTTATAGAAATAAACTTTATTTAATTTTTATTTATAAAAAATAAATAAACAAATAGGAAGAGAGGAAGAGCATTTCAAGCAGTGCACTGAGTGTAGAGTCTGACACACAGGGTTTGATCTCACAACCCTGAGATCATGACCTGAGCTGAGACCAAGAGCCAGACACTATCCAACTGAGTCACGCATGCACCTCCAGCTTTGCTTTTCTTTTTCAAGAATGCTTTGGCTATTTGGGATCTTTTGTGGTACCATACAAATTTTGGGATTGGTTGTTGTAGCTCTTTGAAAAACACTTGATATTTGATAGGGAGTGCATTAAATGTGTAGATTGCTTTGGGTAATGTAGATATTTTAATGTTTGTTCTTCTAATCCATGAGCATGGAATATTTCCCCACTTCTTTGTGTTATTTTTATTTCTTACAAAAGTGTTCTATAGTTTTCAGAATACAGATCTTTTGCCTCTTTGGTTAGGTTTATTCCTAGGTATCTTGCTGAGAATTTTCACACCCATGTTCACCACGGATATTGGCCTATAATTCTTTTTAGTGGAGCTTTTGTCTGGTTTTGGAATTAAGGTCATGGGTGGCCTCATAGAATGAGTTTTTATTTTTTCTAGAGTTTTCTTTCTTTTTTTTTGGGGGGGGGGAACAGTTTGAGAAGAATAAGTACTAATTTTTCTTCAAATGTCTGGTAGAATTCCCCTGAGAGGCCACCTGGCCCTAAGCTTTTGTTTGTTGGGAAATTTTTGGTTACAGATTCAACCCCTTTGTTGGTTCTGGGTATGATCAAATTACCTATTTCTTCCTGTTTCAGTTTTGGTAGTTTGCATGTTTCTAGAAGCTTCTTCATTTCTTCCAGATTTCCCAGTGGTTGGCATATAATTTTTCATAATATTCCCTTATAATCATTTGTATTTCTGTGGTGTTATTTGTGATCTCCTCTCTTTCATTCATAATTTTATTTATTTGGATTATTTAAGTGTGGCTAGGGGTTTATCAATTTTATTAATTCATTCAAAGAACTATTTCTTAGTTTCATTATCTAGTGTTGTTGTTGTTTGTTCGTTTCTATATCATTTATTTCTGCTCTAATCTTTATTATTTCTCTTCTGCTGGTTTTAGGCTTTATTTTCTATCCCTTTTCTAACTCCTTTAGGTGTAAGGTTAGTTTGTATATTTGAGACTTTTCTTTTTTTTTTAAGATTATTTATTCATTTATTTGACAGAGGGAGAAACAGCAAGAGAGGGAACACAAGCAGGGGAAGTAAGAGAGGGAGAAGCAGGCTTCCCGCTGAGCAGGGAGCCAGATGCAGGACTCCATCCCAGGACCCTGAGATCATGACCTGAGCCAAAGGCAGACGCTTATTGATTGAGCCACGCAGGCGCCTGAGACTTTTCTTGCATCTTGATTTTGACCTGCATCACAATATGCTTCCTTCTTAGGACTGCCTTTGCTGCATCCCAAAGGTTTTGTTTGTCATGTTTTCATTTTCATTTGCTTCCATGTATTTTTTCTTTCTTGCTTTAATTTCTTGGCTAACCCATTTATGGCCTTCCAAGTTTGTTCTTGTGCTTGACTTCAAGTTTCATAACGTTGTGGTCTGAAAATATGCATTGTATACTCTCAATATTTTTGTACTTGTTGAGGGCTGATTTGTGACCCAGTATGTGATCTATTCTGAAGAATGTTTCATGTGCATTTGAGAAGAATATGTATTCTGCTACTTTAGAATGAAATATTCTTCATATAACTGCTAAGTCCCACCAGCCTACTGTGTCATTCAAAGCCATTGTATCCTTGTTGATTTTCTGCTTAGATGATCTGTTCATTGCTGTAAGTGGTGTGTTAAAGTTCCTTACTATTATTGTATTTATTATTAATAAGTTTCTTTATGTTTGTCATTAATTGATTTATATATTTGGGTGCTCCCAAGTTGAGGGCATAAATATTTGTAATTTTTAGTTCTTCATGATGGGTAGACCTTTAATTATGATGTAATGCCCCTCTTCATCTCTTGTTATATTCTTTGTTTTAAAAATCCAGTTTTTCTGATATAAGTATGGCTACTATGGCTTTCTTTTGATGTTAATAGACATGCTCCATGGTTCTCCATCCCTTCACTTTCAATCTTCAGGTGTCTAGGTCTAAAATGAGGATCTTGTAGGCAGCATATAGATGAATCTTGGGTTTTTTTAGTCTATTTTGATACCCTATTTCTTTTTTTATTATTAAATTTTTAAAAAATTTTATAAACATATAATGTATTTTTATCCCCAGGAGAACAGGTCTGAATCAACAGGTTTACACACTTCACAGAACTCACCATAGCATACCCTCCCCAATGTCCATAACCCCACCCCCTCCTCTCATGACCGCCCTCACCCCAGCAATCCTCAGTTTGTTTTGTGAGATTAAGAGTCTTTTATGATTTGTGTCCCTCCCAATCCCATCTTGTTTCATTTATTCTTTTCCTACCCCTCAAATCCCCCATGTTACACCTCTACTTCCTCATATCAGGGAGATCATATGATAGTTGTCTTTCTCTGATTGACTTATTTTGCTAAGCATAATGCCCTCTAGTTCCATCCACATCATCCACATCATCGCAAATGGCAAGATTTCATTTCTTTTACATTCTTTTCAATAAATGGTGCTGGAAAAATTGGATAGGTATATGTAGAAGAATGAAACTTGACCATTCTCTTACACCATACACAAAGTTAAACTCAAAATGGATAAAATACCTCAATGTGAGACAGGAATCCATCAGAATCCTAGAGGAGAACATAGGCAGTAACCTCTTCAATATCAGCCACAGCAACTTCTTTCAAGATATGTCTCCAAAGGCAAAGGAAACAAAAGCGAAAATGAACTTTTGGGACTTCATCAAGATCAAAAGCTTCTGCACAGCAAAGGAAACAGTCAACTAAACAAAGAGGCAACCCACGGAATGGAAGAAGATATTTGCAAATGACAGTACAGACAAAAGGTTGATATCCAGGATCTATAAAGAACTTCTCAAACTCAACACACACAAAACAGATAATCATGTCAAAAAATGGGCAGAAGACATGAACAGACACTTCTCCAATGAAGACATACAAATGGCTATCAGACACATGAAAAAATGTTCATCATCACTAGCCATCAGGGAGATTCAAATTAAAACCACATTGAGATACCACCTTACACCAGTTAGAACGGCCAAAATTAGAAAAGACAGGAAACAATGTGTGTTGGAGAGGATGTGGAGATAGGGGAACCCTCTTGCACTGTTGGTGGGAATGCAAGTTGGTGCAGCCACTTTGGAGAACAGTGTGGAGATTCCTTAAGAAATTAAAAATAGAGCTTCCCTATGACCCTGCAATTGCACTACTGGGTATTTACCTCAAAGATACAGAAGTAGTGAGAAGAAGGGCCATCTGTACCCCAAAGTTTATGGCAGCAATGACCACGGTCGCCAAACTGTGGAAAGAACCAAGATGCCCTTCAATGGACAAATGGATAAGGAAGATGTGGTCCATATACACTGTGGAGTATTATGCCTCCATCAGAAAGGATGAATACCCAACTTTTGTATCAACATGGATGGGACTGGAAGAGATTATGCTGAGTGAAATAAGTCAAGCAGAGAGAGTCAAGTATCATATGGTTTCACTTATTTGTGGAGCATAAGAAATAACACGGAGGACATAGGAAGATGGAGAGGAGAAGGGAGTTGGGGGAAATTGGAGGGTGAGATGAACCATAAGAGACTGTGGACTCTGAGAAACAATCTGATGGTTTTGGAGGGGCGGGGGGGGAGGTGGGGGGAGCCAGGTGGTGGGTATTATGGAGGGCACATATTGCATGGAGCACTGGGTGTGGTGCATAAACAATGAATTCTGTTACGCTGAAAAGAAATTTTTAAAAAATCAAAAAAGAAAAGAATGAGAGTAAGGGGCTGACTATAGCAAATGGAAAGATAGAGTGTCAATTAAAAAAATAGTAGTAGTTATGGTATATATATATATATATATATATACTTGAATACTATGCAATTGTAACAAGCATAAACTCCTTATATACTTGTATGGAACTATCTCAACATGTAATAAATGGAAAGGCAAGGTGCATGGTATCCAATATACCATGTAATGCATTTAAAAAAATATAAAGTCTGTAGGAAACAAAAGTAATGACAAGAGTTACTCTGTGGAGGGAGAGAATAGAAACTAATTGAGTGAACACTGAGAACAAAAAAGGAACCTATTCACTGTATTTTTATAATTTCTGATGTTTGCATAATATGAATGCATTTTTTAGTTAAAATAAACACTTAAAAAGATGTAGGCAAAAATTCTGTTTTAAAAAATGAGTATAGCTGAAAGTCCCAGATATAATATCTTCATACTACTGTCTCTTGATGAAAGAAGGAGGAGGAGGAGAGGGTAGAAAACATCAAGAGGGAAGATGAAGAAAAAGAGGAAGAAGAGGAAGAGAAGGAAGAGGAAAAAGAAAGAAGAGAAAGGAGGAGAAAAGGGAGGTCAACAGAAGTGATAATTATAATAAAATCAATTATATTAAAAACTTAAGACTTGGGGAAAAGGCAAGAATTCATTATTAAATTATAAATATAGCAACCCATTACTGCTATAATTTGGAGATGAATTCCAATTAACATGACTAATAAAAATCAGATTTAAAAGTAAAATTCACATTTTGTTCTGAAAGGCAATCATCCTAAGAAAAAATAAGTCTTGTATTACATGAAGTGTTGGTTAATGTTTAACAAACCACTTTGGTGTGAGAATTGTAGCTCTGTGGCTCTAATTTTAATGTTTGCCAATTTCGTTGACATAAATATTTCCATTGTGGCTGATTTCAAGTTACTAACATGACCTTACTTTTTCCTTCTCTCTCTTCCTTTGTTTATATAAATACAAGATTCAGATGTTTATCATTTTCTTTATTTATGAACAACTTTTTTTATTATGTTCAATTAGCCAACATATAGTACATCATTAGTTTTTAATGTAGTGGTCAATGGTTCATTAGTTGCATATAACACCCAGTGTTTATCACATCACAAGCCCTCCTTAATACCAATCTATCAGTTACGCCCCCTCCTCACTCCCTCCCTTCTTTAACCCTGTTTGTTTCTCAGAGTCCAGAGTGTCTCATGGTTTGTCTCCCTCTCTGAATTTTTCCCATTCAGTTTTCCCTCCCTTCCCCTATGATCCTCCGCACTATTTCTTATATTCCACATATGAGTGAAACCATATGATAATTGTCTTTCTGCTTATTTCATTTAGCACAATAACCTGTAGTTCCATCCATGTTGATGCAAATGGTAGGTATTCATCCTTTCTGATGGCTGAGTAATCTTCAACAGATGAATGGGTAAAGAAGAGGTGGTTCATATATACAATGGAGAATTTTTTTAAAAAAGATTTATTCACTTACTTGAGTGAGAAAGAGAGAGTGCAGGGGGAGGCAGGGAAGGGCAGAGGGAGATGGAGAAAATCTCAAGCAGACTCCTTGTTGCGTACAGAGCCCAAGGTGGGGCTCCAACCCAGGACCCTGAGATCATGACCTGAGCTGAAATCAAGAGTCAGACACTTAACCCACTGAGCCACCCAGGTGCCCCTGAAGAACTTCTTTTAAAATTTCTTGCAAGGCAGATCTATTGGTCACAAATTCCCCAAATTTTTGTTGGTCATTATTTCTCCCTCACTTTTGTAGGATAATTTTTCTGGATATAGAATTTTAGGTTGGTGGGATTTTTTTTTTTTCTCTCAATGCTAAATATTCTGTTTCACTCCATTCTTGCTTGTATGGTTTCTAAATAAATGTTCAATGTAGTTCTTACATTATCTTTCCACAGGTTAGGTGTTTTTCCCTCTTGATTCTTTTAAGATTTTCCCTGTCCTTAACTTTTTGCAGTTTGAATATGATATGCCTAGGTGTACATTTTTCTATATTTACTCTTCTTGCTGTTCTGAGTTTCCTGGATCTGTGTTTTAGTGTCTTTCATAAATGTTGGGAAATTCTCAGTCATTGTTGCTTCAAACATCTCTTCCATTTCTTCTTCCCTGGCCATCTGGTATTCCCATCACGTATATGTTATACCTCTTGTAATTAATTGTCCCACAGTTCTCAGATACTCTGTTCCATCTTTTTCATTATTTTTCCTCTTTGCATTTAAATAGTAGTTGTGCAATAACAGTTGTGAAGCCTTTGGTTTTCAAAACTAACACAGAGTTAAGAAAAAAATGGGAGTGAGATTAGAGCAAGTTAAAGCCCTACAAGTCTTGCTGTTCTTGTCAAGATTCGACCATTATTCTTTGATGATCATTTCTTGATTATTGAAAGATTGGAGTTAATTTCTAGAGTTCTAAAAATATGATTTTGACAGTTTTGTCAGTGCTGTCATTACTTCCAGAGAGGAGCAGATATTTGGAGGTCCTTACTCTGGCATTCCAGAAGTCAAGCTGTCCCTGCCTTTTTTTTTTCCCCCCCTCATAGCACTTACCAGTTAAATGTTATTCAAGCTTGGGACGCCTGGGTGGCTCAGTTGGTTAAGCAGCTGCCTTCGGCTCGGGTCATGATCCCAGTCTTCTGGGATCGAGTCCCATATCGGGCTCCTTGCTCTACAGGGAGGCTGCTTCTCCCTCTGCCTCTGCCTATCACTCTGTCTGCTTGTGCTCACTCTCGTTCCTCTCTCTCTGATAAAAAATAAATAAATAAAATCTTTTAAAAAAAAAAGAATGGCTCTTAGTAAAAAATACTTGCTGAATGAATTCCAGTATATATTTTTAAAAAATGTTATTCAAGCTCTCATCTGAAGTGAAATTACTGATCATTTGTTTATTATCATGAATCAATCCCAATAGAGTTGTCAACTTCCAATTACTATTTAAGCTACATGAAGAGGGATGCTGTCTTATTTACTCTTCTATCTATCAAGAATTGTAAAGGATCTGAGATTTTATCCTATATGCCATCTAACAAGCTAGCTTGCCACAGTTTCATGGAGGTTCTCAGAAGATACAAGATTCCTGTTCTAAGACATTGGATTCTATTACTCACTGCACAGGAAAAGGCATAAACTCAAACACACAACAATTCTCCTTGCTTCTCAAATTTCACAGCAACAATGCAGTGTGGCCCCAGTAGATAATGTGTATATGATGAATTTGTTTCTCAGATGAGGAATATTAAGATTAAAAATCTTAATCTTTTATAATGGGCTACACGCAAACCTGCCCTTTGCCTGGATGGAATCATTATTTTTATTATACCACAAACCTTTCCTTTGTTCTGGATAGAGGCACTATCTATTTTCCAAGGCTATTTGCTATATAAACGTTTTTGAAAAGACAGTCTGGAATAAAATCTGTTAGTATCTCTGCTCACAAGATATGCAGAAACAGAAGAAACCTACAAAGAATTATCTCTCAATATCATCCACAGCCTAAATACTATCTGACACATGGTAGACATGCAATAAATGAATAAATTGAATAAATTTCAATATTTATTCTATAAAAAATTCAATAAATTATTTTGAATAATTTTATTGAATAAATAATTCAGTAAGATGAATAAATTGAATAAAACATCCAAGAATTTAGATTTTGATCAAAATATTCTATTTTCACAAATAAGGAAAATTATGTATTTTTTTAAATCCTAGATATAAGCAAAGTCTTGAAAAAGAATTGGCTTAGTCAATTGGAACTGCCCTAACAAAGTACCATACATAGACTGGGTGGTTTCTAAACAATAGAATTTTATTTCTCACTCTTCTAAAGGATAGAAGTCCAAGGTCATGGTGTTAGCATGGCAGGGTTCCTGACAAGACCCCTGTACTAGGCTGTAGACTGTCAACTCCCTCTGTGTCCTTACATGGCAAAAAGAGATTCAGGTAGCTCTCTGGTCTCTTCTTAAAAAGGCACTAATCCTATTCATAAGGGCTCCATCTCCATGACCTAATTAGCTTACAAAGGCCCCATCTCCACATATATTTGGGGATTAGATTTCAATGTACAAATTCTGAGGGAGACACAAACATTCAGTCCTTAACAAAAACCTAAGAATAAAAACTTGTGTGAAGATTTGCTACAGTCTTCTCTCCTATTCCTTTCTTGCCTCATTCTAAAAAAGAATAACTACTATGTTTGATCAAGGCAGAAACATTTAGTTAAACCATGAAGTTAAGGTCTTTCTATGCCTGTCTTTTGCAATTCCCAAGTCCTAGAAAAGTAGAGAAATAAGGAAGCCTGGAATATACATCTTTGTAGGTAAATGGGTAAATATTCAGTTTGCTTGCTGCTTCTTTTTCTCCCTCTTCCATCCTTTCTCCCCTCTCTTCTTTCCCCACCCTTGTCTCTCTCCCCCAAGCTATTTCTTACTTTCTCCTTACCCCCATGTACATATATGTCTGTACACACACACACACACACACACACACACATAAACATACACAAACACACTGTTCTTTCACTGTGTTTTTCTTATAACTTGGAACATGTTGACATTTCCTCAACTTGAAAAGAGTAATATTCAGTATTAAGTTTTGGCCTTGGGGTAGAAGTGGGCAGAGTGGACCTTTTGGCTAGCCTTTTTGGCTAGCTTTTTTCTAAGCCCTGTATACCAAAAGAAGTATACAGGCAAAAGAATATAGTATATAGGCAAAAGAAGTCCATATACCACACCAGTTATTTTTCACTGGCATTCTTTCCTGAGACCTTGAGCCATACTCTTACATCAAGTGTAAAATCTACTTTGGTCTTGATTTGTCTTCTGGAAGGCAAGGTAAGGCAAGGTCTTCTGGGTAAGAACAGAATCTATTTTTCAGGAACCCCAGTTCTATGCAATATCCAGCACATACTGATTTCTTTTTAAGTGGAACAACTATAGAAGAGATTGCATCTCAGCCATTTTATATTCTACCTCATGATTTTTAAACAAATAGAAAAAGCTAAAAGTTATTTGCATGATTTAGTCACATACCAAACATTTATGGTATCCCTTTTCTCTGTCTACATAGTTTTATCTTCAAGGTTATCATAACATTTTCAGTTACAAATTACTTTATATGTATGTATTATACTGCCTTTCCTTGGTGTTTAAAATTTGTATAATTTTAGTTGTTTACTTTGTTTTGTCATTGAAATGGATTCATTTTGTGTTATTCTGAGAAATATACTTAATCTCTGAACCATTTATATGTCTCCAGTATGGCTAGGTACTCTAATGTTTGAACAGTTTATCTCACTTAGTAGGGTTTTTTTTGTCATAAATGTTTAAATTACTTTATTTAACTCTTATGGGGATTGCTTCTTTTCCCTTGTGAATGGATTTCCCAGCTTAGTAATGTACTTGAGGCCAATTCTAACCTCATAGCTGAAAATATTATTTCTTCACAATTGTGCACACTTTCCATATTTCACACAAACCAATTATTTATTTTATATATATTCATATGTTTATAATTAATTTTAAAGTATCTGCCTCTTGTCTTAAAAGTGCCCAAAGTATCGAGAGAAATACTCATTGTAGTCAATTACAACATGCTTTATATTTTGTAGTTTTATATTTTGTAGTTTTATTCTTCCTGTCTTTGACCTTTTATTCAACCATAAATATATTTCAAACTCCTTAACCAAATCTTTCACTGTAAGAAATTATTAATGATAAAATAAATAATTAAAAAAGCAAATTTAAAAAGAGCTTTTGCTTCTGCTCTTCTTTTGTGGTAGGTTTTCTTTTTCTGTTCTTCCAGAGAAAATTAAAATATTCTAACAAATGCATGCTTGCCTCTACATAGAAAAGCATTGTTTTGCATGGACTAGAATAACATTCAGTAATTTTAAATTGAATTTCTGATCATAATAACTCACTCCACTATAGTTCCCAGATAATAATAGCCCTCAAAAATATTAAAGAAGCAATTACTTTATTGGCCAGACTAAGTACTTAACTGTAGATATTTTATGTCATTTTCTGTAATTTTCACAAGTGTTCTCCATTATAATTATTCCCATTTTTTCAGGTGAAGAAGTCGAGACTTAAAATATGACACTTGTGGTCGCTAAGCCAAAAATTAAACTTGTCTTTCAATTTCCAAATATATCAATATATCATGCCACAAATTTCTGCGTATCTCAATTTACACCAAAGTCAAAAGGACACTTGAACAATTGTTTTTTTATGTTTGTCTCAGTTTTGTTTTGTTTTTGAAAATATGTAGATATACTTCCTGTTCTGTTCAACTTCAATTGTCTTTTTCACTTTTAAAGTCACCAAAGATAGCAAAGGTGAAAAACAATGGAAAAGGAACTTTACTTTTAACATCTCCTCAAATAAAAGTATTATTTGTAGCTTGCAAAGAATTTTCACTGGTCACAGATTTTGTACCTTCTTACTATTCAGGGAGTGCTGGTGTTGCTTTGTCTTACCTTCTGTTGCATTTCATCCACGATTAAAATCATGATGAAAATGTGGTAGGGCTCACTCCTATGACTCTTTCCACCTTAGCCCAAATCAGTAAGCACTGCAGTTTCTTTTCAAAATATGTTATTAGATGAGAGATATAATTTTACTTTTCAGATCAAAAAACATGCTAAAAAGAGTCAATCTGTGGGGTGTTTAACTGAGAATCCAAACCCTTGGAGTTTTTCTGCCACTTGCCTTGTGCTTTTCTACACATTTCCTTGTATTTCAAATTTCCTTCCTAGATCTTTTATAGTTTATAATCTGTCCCAGGAGCAGGTTTAATTGACAGGCCTTATGGAATATTTTTTTAAGATCTAAAGGGTGGAAGAAGGAATACTTTCCAAAGGAAAAAAAAAAAAGTATTTACTTGGAAAGAGAAATTCTCTAAAGGACATATCAACCATGCATACTTCTATTTTTTACTATTCCTTTAGCATCACTGCATAGGCTTTCCAGGCCATATTAAGTGGTGAAAGTAGATTTCAGGAAAAAGCAAAAGAGCAGAGCAGGATGATCTTAAGATGGAGAAGAAAAAGAAGAAACTACATGAAAGCAGTATGACATTCCTGTTAAGTATGAAAAGAGACCCCAACCCAGTAGATACACTACAGATGTTAACAATGGGGACCTCAGGTGGGTCAGCCCTCGGGCACCAAACCCTCTAGTAAAAAATATATATATATTCAAAGAGAAGAGAACCCTTTCTTCTGAGGAAAGACAGTTTCTTTTTTTTTTCTAATGCACACTCCCTAGAATAAAATATGATTGAAAATGTGATGATATGATTAAGCCTCCTGGTATTAGTCCAAAAAGTTTCCTAAAATGTGGAGTTTATTCTAATTATCACCCAAGGTGAATCTAAAAGTACCTTAACTTTCTAAGAGAATATTTATTGAGCACTTACAACACTGGTACATGAAGAGATTGTTCATGGGAATTTACAGTGCAGTAGGAAAAATAAACTATAAAAAATAACTGTAAGTCTCATGGATAACTGATAGCCAGGTTTCAAGAGAATGTACAGAAAGAGAATTTAATCTCAAATGGATGTCATGCAACAGAGATTCAATGTTTATTTTGAAATTTAAATGATGAGGATGCATTAGCCAAGGATTAAATGGTTAAAGAATCATCCAAATTGATGGCATAGCCTGGAGAAAGTTCAGGGGTAAGAGAGGTCATTTTAAAAACTCAGAGTGGGTCCCCTGGGTTGTTCAGTTGGTTTAGCATCAGACTCTTGATTTCAGCTCAGGTCATGAACTCGGTGTCATGATTGTAGGATCATGAGATTGAGCACCCCCACCACTCCGCCCCTGGCAGGCTCTGTGCTGAGTGTGGAACCTGTTTAAGGTTCTCTCTCTCCCAATTCCTCTGCCCCTCCCCCATGCACACCCTGTCTCCCTAATCTGTCTCTCTCCCTCAAAAAAAATTATTTTTAATAAATAAATAATTCAAAAATTCAGGGCTACTGAGTAAACACTATCAAAGGACTACATCAGTCAAGTGAGATTTAAGTTGTAATGAAGAGAATGAATAAGAGAGAAATGATACTGGTATCAGGAAGAAAGTGAATGGGGCTATCACATCTGAAGAAAAAATGGAAAGGGTATGACAATGGATGCAGGAAGAGTGGACAAATGTATAATGTGTAATTGTGACAGGTCTTCGGGATTCTTTCAGATGGAGTTTAGGGGAGGAGAGAAGGGTGAAGAATGACTCTCAGGTTTTTTTGTATGTTTGTTTGGTTTTGGGGGGGTCAATCAGGATTCAAGTGATGCCTTTTACTAAAATAAGAAACAAAGGGAAATAACTGGTTTGAGAATAAACATGATGAGTTTGAGTCTGAAGATATATATCTGGCAATAGCGTGTTAACTGATAACTCAGGCTTTGAAAGAAAAAAAGACCTTATGGAAGATTATGAATGGTCTTATCTGTTGTGCCTACTACAAATTCTTTTTTTTTAATTTTTTAAATTTATTTTCAGCATAACAGTATTCATTGTCTTTGCACCACACCCAGTGCTCCATGTAATCTGTGCCCTCTCCAATACCCACCATCTGGTTCCCCCAACCTCCCACCCTCCACCCCTTCAAAACCCTCAGATTGTTTTTCAGAGTCCATAGTCTCTCATGGTTCACCTCCCCTTCCAAATTCCCTCAACTCCCTTCTCCTCTCTAACTTCCCTTGTCTTCCTTGCTATTTGTTATGCTCCACAAATAAGTGAAACCATATGATACTTGACTTTCTCTGCTTGACTTATTTCACTCAGCATAATCTCTTCCAGTCCCATCCATGTTGATACAAAAGTTGGGTATTCATCCTTTCTGATGGAAGCATAATACTCCATAGTGTTTATGGACCACATCTTCCTTATCCATTTGTCAGTTGAAGAGCATCTTGGTTCTTCCCACAGTTTGGCGACCGTGGCCATTGCTGCTATAAACATTGGGGTACAGATGGCCCTTCTTTTCACTACATCTCTATCTTTGGGTAAATACCCAGTAGTGCAATTGCAGGGTCATAGGGAAGCTCTATTTTTAATTTCTTGAGGAATCTCCACACTGTTTTCCAAAGTGGCTGCACCAACTTGCATTCCCACCAACAGTGGAAGAGGGTTCCCCTTTCTCCACATCCTCTCCAACACATGTTGTTTCCTATCTTTTCTAATTTTGGCCATTCTAACTGGTGTAAGGTGGTATCTCAATGCGGTTTTAATTTGAATCTCCCTGATGGCTAGTGATGATGAACCTTTTTTCATGTGTCTGATAGCCATTTGTATGTCTTCATTGGAGAAGTGTCTGTTCATACCTACTACAAATTCTTATTGCTTACTTATCTATATAACATTTAACAATTATTATTCTCTTCATTCCTATAACCTATATCTGATATTGCCTTTAATGACAGGGTTAATGTCATTTGTTTCTGTGCCACCACAATTTACTATGTCTGGAACATATTAGACTTCAAGAAATACCCATTGTTAAATGGGCAGGTGAATAAACAATTTATTGAATGAATGAATGAATGAAAAAAATATCTTCAACCAGAACTCTGAACTTTCTTTAAATTCCAAAAGTTATCTGCCTATAGGATCTGAATTACCAGGAATCTTTCCCCAGTCTCCTTTTATGGAATCTGTGATCCCTCTATATTCCTGGCAGAACACAGAACTATACTTTCTACATCTAGCTGCATACTATAATCTCTGGAGTATTTAATATACATGTTCCTGGATATCTCCTCTTTCCTGCTGAATCAGAATCTGTGAGGATTATTTTTAACAAGTCATTCAGATGATTCTTATGCAATGAGCCTAGAACTCATCAATCTCATGAAATGACCAACATGAGAAACCAATCATTGTATTTCTCAAATTAAAGAAGACATCCCAATTAGCCCGATTATATCAAAGAAAGAATATAAGCAGGTATTCAAGCATCCAAACTTTATGATTGGAATTTACATTTTAAAAAGAAAAAAAGTTAAGGCAAAACTTTCCAAGATAAAATGGATCACACATTTTCACCAGATGTCCTTACTTAAGAAAAAGAAATGTTAAAGAATTGTAACAGTGTCTAACCTGGAAAACAAAATACAGAAATTTTCACCAGTAAGCCATGTGCCTAGTACAACTCTGATTTAGCATTTGTTAAGCCTTACACAAGAGTCTCTATTTTAGAACATTCATAAGTAACCCATTTTGCAGGAAACATCAATCTTTCCTCAGAGGAAATACAAGACCACTTTATACTGTTATTCCAACCTACCCTTTATGCTGTATTTCCCACCATTTGGCAACTTATACTCTATACTCCAGTTTAAAATAAAAAATCTTATTTGCAATCCCTTAGACATGTTGTGCTTGTTCTCACATGCAAGCTGTTCCTTCTGCTGTATGCCCTTGACCTCTTCTCTATTTGAATAATTTCCAACATTCAAAACCCAATCCAGAGACTTGTTCATTGTTGACACTCTCTTCAATATCCTCAAGCAAGGTTTTTCTCCAAGTTCTGTTTTTGCAAAGTTACATTTTTATGATCTATTTAATAGCATATCTCCTTTCAATTTGTAATGAACCATTTCCATATCTCTCACACTGCCTTTTGATTCTTCTGAGCTTTTTTTTTTTTTTTTTCCCCTTCTGGCCCATAAAAACAGTGCTTGCTACATAGTAGGTGCTCAGAGGTGTTGACTAATCCTGTAAAGACACCTTCCAGCTCCAATATTTTGTGAATCTCATTTAAAATGACTTCAGATTACTTTTTCTTTTCTAACTTAATTTCTAGAGTGTGAGCCCAAAACACAGTCAGTGGCCTACAAAGTTAGTGTCATCATTGGATCTTGTGTATACAGTCATCTGTATAGATTTTTTTAAGATTATTTATTTATTTATTTATTTGACAGAGAGATAGCAAAGAGGGAACACTAGGGAGAGTGGCAGAGGGAGAAGCAGACTCCCCACTGAGCAGGGAGCCTGATTCAGGGCTCGATCCCAAGACTCTGGGATCTGACCTGAGCCGAAGGCAGACGCCTGACTGACTGAGCCACCCACGTGGCCCCAGTCACCTGTATAATTTTATCTGTTATACAGTTGTCAGTCATGTTCCTTAAAAAAAAAAAAAAAAAATCAATCCTTCACCCATTGGAAAAGTTTCAGAAGCCCTTCATTGTTGGTTGCATCAAGTTCTACCTTTTCTATCTGATTTTTCAAATACCCTCTGTCTTATTTAATCTATTTAGAACTGCCTTTTCAACTTTTCGCTTCATCTTCAATTGTATTTATATCATCATCTGCACTTAACCCAAAGAACCAGACATATTCTAGTGTCTTATATCAGTTTCCTCACCAGAGGTCAAAGCAGCAAGGACTACATTAAGTGGATAGATAGATGACAGAGCTCAGTTTCATGGCACTGAGAAAATGATCACTTGGGACAAAATAATTCTGGGAACAGAAGGGATCAGCCCAGTCAACTTTGTTTACTGCAGACTCAAATCAATGCCTTGTCTTTACCAGAGCTCCAGTTACATTTAGGAAAAAAAGTACTATAAATACAGTGAACAGGCAGGGCCACTGAGATGCATCTGGGTGCTTTGTACAGCACTTGGGAGAGTGGTAAACTTTGGTCAATGTTTGTTGATGGATGACTCGATGGCTCTAGTTAGGCCTCACCATCAGAGGTCCAGATTTTTTAACAAGCTTCTCAAAGCTTTCATTCCCAAAGAAGAAACTAAAGAAAACCAGATGACAATAATTTCAAATTGTAAAATGTTCTGGTTGTCAAATTTTAACAGGAATATCCTGTGCAACGGAGAGGCTGGCTGGTGCCAATTTCACATTTTGTTCTTTGGTGTCTGGACAAAACCTGCTCTGCCAGTGAGCTGACAGGTTGAGACCACTCCAGGTTCCAAAGGCACAAGAGAACATTCTACTTTTCATAATGTTCCTGCATTACCTAGGGAAAGGACTACATTCACAATGAAAAGAGCTTTGATTCATCATCAGTAGAAAGATTCTTCCATTTTCTGGGTGCCCACATTTGAGTTTGGTACTGTCAACACTTCTTATAACACAGATCGTATATTGAAATGAGAAAACTATCACCTAATACAGCCAGAGAGATTAAGGGAGTTGGTCCAGCTGATCACAGGAGACACCTCTAATTCAAAACCTAAAACATGACTATAGTGACTGTGATCAAGGAGCTTTACAGCACATAAGGGATTCAAAAAGCATATTAATCCACCTCCAGCAACACTACCAATTTACAAGAATGATTAACCTTTTCTCCCACTTGATTCAACCTGCCATATGTATTATACCACTCTAAATGCTAGCAGACTCTATGCTTATGGCTTCCATTAGGTAGCATTTAGTATCCATGAAAACTTTCTTCAAGCAGTAATTACTTTTGAGACCATACACATTTCAGATGGGAAAAGAAAAAAGAAAAAAGGCACAAGTAAACTGAACTAGGAAAAAATAAGAAAACATCCCCGAATGTAAGTACGTTGATTCAAAAAGTAATTTAAAGATTATTTAAATGATACTAAATAAGCATTTGCTCTGTTTATACTTTAAATAAAGTACTCTGTTCTGCTTGTAGGTATTGTTTATTACCTAATGTATGTTAAAAGCCTTTTCAAAGAGATTTATTCATTTTTGTATTTCAAGCACCTAGGTGCATAAACACCACAAGCAAAGAGAAATCATGGGGTATAATGGACACCACAAAGAATCCATCTCCTATGGTCCTTGAGTCTCAGTCTCCTCCTCTATGTAATATCATAAAACTTATTGTACATAAAACACCAGAAACACAGAAGGTACTCAAGATTATAGATTTTTTTTAAAATAAGTATTCAATACTACTTTTCAAACATCTTTTTAGTAAAACAAATGCATTTTATTTGCAATGAGGTTTCTTATAAACTCTACACTTATAGAAAATGATACATTTAGCAAACAATATACTTGTTTGTCTCCTTGTCTCATTTTACTGTCAATATTCAGGTGGGATTAGTTTTATCTCAGGCAGTTACCTCCATTGATTTGCATTTCAGACCTTACTAAAAGATTTTTTTGCTCTTCTCCACTCAAGCCCATTCTGCATAAAATGTTGTGATCCCCTGTTAAAATGCAAAGGTCCCTGGGAAAACAAGAATCAAAGTGTCCATCGCTGCCAGTTCTAGAAGAAATATATCAGAGGCTAAATGATTAGTGATGAAGCCAGAGTTGGAACCATATCTGTCTAACTTCAGAAATCAGAAATCCATCTACTCCATCCTGCCTCTTTGAACACAGATCAAGGCTGAGAATGGAGAGGAGGCTCCTGATCAGGAAGAGATAGTACATAAAGGGTAGCATTTTGTTATTTAATGATTAATGAAGGAATCACTATGATGTTTTTATAGAACAAAATACAAGATTGTTCCCAAACAAAATCCCTCAGAGTGATGCAGCAACATAATGGAATCCTCTTGAGCTTCAACCTTTCCTTAGCCACACCATACCATTCTTCCCATGCAGCCTGGAAAGTCAAAAAGGAAAGGGGAGGGGTGCCTGGGTGGCTCAGTGGGTTAAAGCCTCTGCCTTGGCTCAGGTCATGATCCCGGGGTCCTGGGATCCAGCCCTGCATAAGGATCTCTGCTCAGCAGGGAGCCTGCTTCCCCCATCTCTCTCTGCCTGCCTCTCTGCCTACTTGTGACCTCTGTCTGTAGAATAAATTTTTAAAAATCTTAAAAATCTTAAAAAAAAAAAAAAGGAAAGGGGATACTAATTCATATCACACACAGATCTAGTGTTACTGATGTTTTATTTCATGGACTGAGAAGTTTCTCCAAGGAAAGGATGAGCTCTATCTTCAAGCAGCATCACTATGAAATAATCAAGGAGCCAAGGATGATGGTATTAATTATTCTAAGTGTAGGGATTTGTTCTGCAAAAAAGAAGCGGTGGTCAGAAAGAGAAGTGCCCAACAACTACTTAACAAAATTGTTTCAGAAGTAAATTTCTAAATCTATATTTAGATTAATTAATTGCTAGACAGAGATTGCTAAGTTTATTAATTAAGAGAAAATCTGAGTATGCTCCTGAAACCAAGAGGTATTTTATTAAACACCTATCGAAGAGTTACTTTTTTCCTCACATGGCCACCATATAGGTAGTCATTTCAAACACCAAGAAGTAACAATAAGTATTTTTAGGAAACTGATGTGAAAGAAAAACTTACCATCTTATGATAAAATTTGTTGTAGCTGGGGGTGCCTGGGTGGCTCAGTCGTTAAGCATCTGTCTTGGGCTTACGTCATGATCCCAGGGTCCTGGGATCAATCTGGCATCAAGCTTCATGCTCAGCAGGAAGCCTCCTTCTTCTTCTCCCACTCACCCTGCTTGTATTCCCTCTCTCACTGTCTTTCTGTCAAATAAATAAATAAAATCTTTTTGAAAAAACTCTGTTGTAGCCGATTCTTTGATCTCATAAGCATGTATTAACTTCCTAAATTTGGGACTGAATCCTGCCATTAGAAAATGCTCCTTGAAATATTGCACTGAAAATCATCTATCTTTTATCCTTTAACATAAACACTGTATATGTTATTAAAAGATTAATAAAAATGCTGGTATTGCCAAAATATTATTTTCCTAGTAGTGGAATTCAGGAAAATACAACTTTTATTTTATTATACTTCTACAAAAAGTTCTTTTCCACAAAGACTTTCATCAGGGGTGCCTGGGTGGCTTAGTCATTGGGTGTGTGCCTTTGGCTCAGGTCATGATTCTAGGGTCCTGGGATTGAGCACTGCATAGGGCTCCTTGCTCTACAGGGAGCCTGCTTCTCCCTTCCCCCACTCTCCCTGCCTGTGCTCTCTCTGTTGCTGTGTCTCTCTCTGTCAAATAAATAAATAAATAAATGTCTTTAAAAAAATAAAAAGACTTTCATCAATGTTAACTCTGAAAGAGAAACATTTGTAGTTGTTTCATTGTTTAATGGTGACAGACTTGCACTTTTTCAGCTGCTTCTATTGTGGAAAATGGGGCACACTTTACCAGGTCGTGGTAGTAAAAGAAAAAAGAAAAAATATCCTCATAAACACTGGGCTTTAACTAGCTCAGTTAATGGGTTTCAGGCATTCTAAACAGAAGCAATTAAAAAATAACTTTAAATTTTATACATTTCTTCCAGTAGGATGAAAATCTAAGATATGTTAAACTTAACTTTATTATTTCGGCAAATACAGAGTTAAATTACTCCCTGTCAAAGCAGAAAACAACTTCTGACAGCAAAAAAAAAAAAAAAAAAAAAAAAAAAAAAAAGCTAATTAAGAAAAACAGTAGGCATTTTTTATTAAGTATATTTGTTTCTTTCCTGAGAACTTTGGCTACACAAGCTCTACACACAGTTTCCGCAGTGACCATCAGTGCTTTCTAACAATGCCAAGGCAGTGCTCTGTCCAATTAGTGGAACACAGGGACCAGTCAGATGCTGATGCATTTCATAAAAGAGGTGGTGGCAAGAAGCAAATGCAATTAGAGAATATTATCTCTGTCTTGTGTGCTTTACAAAACAGTATCATCTCATGACTCCTCTATCTCGTCCTTGCTAACATCACTTAACATTTGTAAAGTTTTTATAAGTTCTAATAAGAGAAAACTGAAAATGCCCAGGAAAAAGGTAAAAGCACTTCAACATAGAAAGGTCTCCCTGGGGACACCTGGGTGGCTCGGTTTGTTAAGCATCTGCCTTCAGCTCAGGTCATGATCCCAGGGTCCTGAGATGGAGTCCCACATCAGGCTCTGCCTGCTGCTCCCCCGCTGCTCCCTCACTTGCTCTCTCCCTGACAAATAAATAAAATCTGAAAGAAAAAAAAAAAGTCTCCCTATTCCAGGTACAAAAGATCTAGAGTTGCCATGGAATATCTGGCAATATAACTCTTGAAATAACTATATGAACATAGATAGCTGTATGAACACATGAACAAAGAATAAAATTTGCCCACATTCTCACTGGCCAAGCTATAAGTAATTTTCATAATTATTCCTTAAGATTATAGTAGAGGGGCTCCTGGGTGGCTCAGTGGGTTAAAACCTCTGCTTTTGGCTCAGGTCATGATCCCAGGGTCCTGGGATCGAGCCCCCCATTGGGTTCTCTGCTCAGTGGGGAGCCTGCTTCCTCCTCTTCTCTCTCTCTCTCTCTGCCTGCCTCTCTGCCTACTTGTGATCTCTGTCTATCAAATAAATAAGTAAAATATTTTAAAAAAAAAGATTATAGTACTTAAAAAGTTTCAGTTATACCCTAAAAATCTTTAACACTTGTTCACCTTTCTTGTTTATAGCCTTCCTTGTCTCAGGTAAGAGCCAACAATAGCAGTAACAGATATCCTATTTTAAGAGGTCAGAACTAAAGTGCATTGAATACAGAAAGAAAGGAAAAACCATATGGTTCTTATATATTCACAAAGTAAATGAGAATCAAAGGAAAAGTCTTTCCCAAAAGCTGGCAACAAATAGTTGCTTCTATTAATAAATTCAAGAAGAACTTTGAAGTTATCAGCAGCCATTGCTTCTGACACAACCAATAGCTTTGTAACTATTGGTTTACTTTATTTTAGAGTAACTTACACTAGAATTTAATGCAATTGTTCACAAATTGTAAACACTTTGTACAGTAGTGTTCGGCATCTCTCTATAAATAAAAAGTTTTCTTAAGCCCAATATCACTCTTTTTATATTGAATAAATAGTGAAATTACCTTGGAATATCTGGTAAACCTGATAGGAAACCTCAGATGTCAAAATTCGCTATGTAAGAGTTAATGTGGCCAACACAGTTAACCTTCATCAGGAGCAATATTGGTGGGTTGACCCATGGGGCAAGACCATCATGTTCACTAAGGAAAACATGAGTGAGGATCAAAGACCAGTCAAACACAGACTCTATGCACAAATTCCAGTAGCAAGAAATGGCCAAAGTCAGCTCTTGTTATTGAAGAAAATAACCCTATAGGAACAAGTGGGAATCCTATCTTGAGTTTTGGTGTTTTTTTTTTTTTTTAAAGATTTCATTTTATTTATTTGACAGAGAGAGATCAAAGTAGACGGAGAGGCAGGCAGAGAGAGAGAGAGAGGGAAGCAGGCTCCCTGACGAGCAGAGAGCCCGATGCGGGACTCGATCCCAGGACCCTGAGATCATGACCTGAGCCGAAGGCAGTGGCTTAACCCACTGAGCCACCCAGGCACCCTATCTTGAGTTTTAATGGAAGAATATTATTTAAACTATCATGAAATGTGAATCCTTAATATCTGTTCATTGTACTGGGTACATAAGATTTTACTTTGTAAAAGATTTGGCAGATTTTTCGGAGAAAATTGTTCTTTATGGCATTTTGTGGTAAAGCAGATAAAAGTGAGATCAACATTTCTTTGAAAAATAAAGTAACAAATGTATAGAGAGTACGCTATAATTTATTTTAAAAGTGAGCTGAGTCAAAAGAACATGAAAATTGAAGAGAAAGAAGAATGAGGGACTTTCCTGGTCTGCAATTGTGACCTTTCTTCTGGTGTCAGAAAATGGTTATATAATTAATCTTACCCCTATGGATTTTACAAACATACCAGAATCTTCAGGCTTCCATAAGCTTTGATTATTGCCTCTTACCCCCACCCACACCAACTCTCTCACACACATGTATTTTTTATTAGCTGCCTTCAGAAGGGTTTCATTTATATAATTACTATTGTAGGGTTTTAGACTATTGACCCCAGTGCATCATATCTCACTATTTTCTTTTTTTTTTTTTTTTTTTTTTAAAGATTTTATTTATTTATTTGACAGAGAGAAATCACAAGTAGGCAGAGAGGCAGGCAGAGAGAGAGAGGGGGAAGCAGGCTCCCCGCTGAGCAGAGAGCCCGATGCGGGACTCGATCCCAGGACTCTGAGATCATGACCTGAGCCGAAGGCAGTGGCTTAACCCACTGAGCCACCCAGGCGCCCCATATCTCACTATTTTCTTACCATGTGTAGTTCCCTCCCACACTGACCTGGGCTTGGTCATGTGACTTGCTTTTGCCCAATATCATATCAAAGAGCTGGAAAGTACTTGTACATCAAGCTTGTCCTTATGGAAACCTATCATGTGAGGAAGCCCAGCCAACCTAATGGAGATACCTGGCCAAGCTGAGAGCCAGCACCAATGACCAGACATGTGAAAGCAAATGTTGCCTGGTCAAGGAACCAGGCAACCTCATGAGTGACGTCAGGTGAAGGCAACATAGATCTATCCAGTGGATCCCAGCCCAAATTGCTGATTCACAGATTGTGAGCAGATCAAATGCTTGCTGTTTTAAACCACCAAGCTGAAGACTGGTTCATTGCATAGCAATAGCCACAACTATTTTCACTGTTAGATTATCTTCCTGCTTTATGCTATATTTTCCCTTAAATATTCCCAGATTCTAGAAAATAGATAATAACTGATACAGCCTTCACACTCTTCCTCTCTCCTGTCTGTCTGTACACAGACACACACACACACACACACACACAATTTACACAGTTGACTCCTCAATAATGTGGGAGTTAGGAATATCAACTCCCTGCACAGTTGAAAATCCATTTATAAATTTTGACTCTAAAAAACTTAATAAATAGTGTTGAACAAATGTCTTATGAATAATATAGTCAGTTAATATATATTTTGTATGTTATATATATAACATACTGGATTCTTACAATAAAGTAAGCAAGAGAAAAGAAAATGTGAAGAAAACCATAAGAGAAGGGGCACCTGGGTGGCAGTCAGTTAAGCATCCAACTCTTGGTTTTGGCTCAGGTCATGATCTCAGGGTCCTAGGATCGAGCCCCACACCATGGCCAGCATGGAGTCAGTTTGGGATTCTCTCTCTCCTCTCCCTTGGTTGCCCTACCCCCCTCTCTAAAATAAATAAATCTTTAAAAATGTTTTTAAAAATCATAAGAGAAAATGTATTTATAGTACTATACCAAATTGAAAAAGTTAATATATAAGTGGACCTGCACATTTCAAACCCATGTTATTATTCAAAGACCAGCTGAGAGTGTGTGTGTGTATATGTGCATGCACATTTGAAAAATAATTTTATTTAATAAATCAATTTTTACTTTATTACAAAATATTTTTTCAGTTACCTTAAGAAGTAATGCAGAATTATACTAAGTTTGTAAATCTGAAGGCTCTTAAAAATGTTTTACTCGTTGGATTCAAGTCTTAGTGTGCTTTATGTGGGTATTTATCTAATATGATTACTAATATGATTCCAGAAAATTGATATTTCATATTAAAATTTAAGCTTGAAGAGTCTTGGGACATTTTACCTGAGAAAAATAATACATTAATCCACTTTCAGCCTGAAAGCTCATGGTTTCCTTTATTTTCTAAATTGCCTATCAGTGAAGAAGACAATGTAGAGTATAAGACTGCCATGATTAGGAGGAATGCAGTACAGAAAAAGTCCCCAAAACCTAGGCATTGTCCAATCACCTCCTTATGCTTCAGTGCAAGATTATGTAGAACTTGAAGCCAGGAAAGGAGACAGATACAATATAATCATGATTAGGATAGTGACTCCTTAATTTTTAAAATTTGAATTGCAGAGGATTCTGGGGAAATGATAGTAGCTTCTGAGAAGTTTTTTAGCTCTGAATAGCCTATCCCTTCCCTAAAGACACAGGCTAAAAAAGGGGGGGAAAAAGGCATCTTACAGCAAGACCACAAATTCACAGACAACATCTATGATAAGGTACAAACATGAACTGCAACATACAACCCGGTAGGGACAAATTAGTAAGAGCAAAAAGACCTACATATGGGATCTAAAAGTATGTGTGGAAAGAACTTGAAAGAAGAGAAAGGTGATTTTGTCTTTCAAGAGAGCCAGAGATTCCTAGGAGGGGCATCACAAACTCACAGAGAACACCAGCAGAAAGTAGGAGTGGACATTGCAGACTCCAATTTGCAAATGAGTGCAAGATGTTCTGAGGATGCTGAAGTGGTCCAGGGCTTATGAAACCTTGATACCTACTGAACCAAAGCACTGTTCTAGAAGAAATCCCCAGGTTCAACAGGGCAGAAAAAAGGGAGAACCTGACAAATGAAAATTAGAGGACTGAGGAGGGAGATTTTAGAATTTTTAAAGTTATTTTTTTATTCATGTCATGAAAATAATAGAAGATAGTGAGAACAGGGGTTGTGAAGATAAAATTATATTCTGACCTATGCTTCTCTCCTAAAATAAAAATTTATTTCATTTAAAAATGAGGAAGATAAAAGTACTCCAGTCAAATCCACAGAAAGTTACTAGGGCAGAAAAAGGGAAATAAGGATAAGAAAGTCCCAGTAGACCCTGAAAGCATGACAGAAAGATACACTCACAAAACAAATAAAATTTGTTTCCTAATGCTTTTTAAAAAGTAAAGAAAAAATTCTAAAAGTGATAGAAACTGACTTTTAGAAATAAAAAGATAATTACAAAAACTCAGAAATGAAGTGATTAGAGAATACGGAGATTTGAAGAAGTGAGAGAACTCAACAAGTAATTTGAAAAAAACCATTTCTTGAATGAAGATCAAACTAGAAAGAACACAAGTTTGAATAAACGCAACAGATAATGTCTCCTTGGAGAAATGACTGATTTCAGATCCAGTAAGGAAATGAACAAGTTGTTCCTGTTACATTTTGTCATACCAGAGAGTTGGGAAGACTATCAAAGAATACCTTGGATGTGTCAAAAGGACTCGGGAGCCAACCTGAATATGGTTCATGGACCTAACACAGCACAGTCTGTGCCCTGATGATTATAATGACATTAATAAAAATGACAACAAGGGAATAAAATACCTAACTGATCATCCTTGGAAGATACTCTGGAGTCTTTTTTTTTCTTTTTTTGGTAAAATTGGTCAATAAAAGAAATATTTATTCTACCTGTCTAATTAAACTGCGACCCAGAGCAACCAAAGAGCCGAAATAAATATTCCAGCTAATAAATGAGGAATAATAATATAATTAGTAGATTATCACTACTTGGTACCTATAATAAATTAATGAGTCTAGGCATTAACAACCGATGGTCACAACATCGCAATAAGACAAGCAGATGCTTTATAACTCATTTTAGAATTAATTAACATTACCTATGAAGTAGACTTGCCAAAAAATCAAACCTGAATTTTTTCAACCTTCTAGATTTACCTCCAAATTCACAGTAAATACATGAGTCAAAAGAACATGATAAATGTATAAATGCGAAGAGGATGCAATTGGCATAATGCAGACTGTTGGGAACCCCATGGGATGAATGCTTTGGATTCAATGGCAAATGAATAATTTCAAGAAAATGTGAATTTTTTAACCTATAATTTAAAAGAAATTGTAGCTGGATCATTAATCAAAGAAATAATGGTTATTAAAATTTAAAAATACACTTACAGGACAATCAAAGAAATGTGAACTGACTAGCTATTTGTTAATCTTAATAAATTATTGTTATTTTGGGATGTGTGATGATGATACTATAGTTGGGCTTAAAAGGGACAGTTCTTACATTTTAGAAAGAGACACATTAAAATTTTTTCTGAGAAAGGAAAATCTGGAACTTGCTTCAAATTTGCTGGCAATTATGATGATGGGAATAGGGGAGGCATAGAGAAAATAGCCAACAGTTGATATTTGATGAGATTAATTGATGAAGGCTTCCACTTGTTCCTTTGTGCCTGTGTAGATGTATGAAATTTTCTGTAGTAAATTTTTTATAAATGCAGTTGGATTGAAATTTGTTCTTCTGAGCTCTCAGAGGGGAGAAAGTTATTCTTAAGTCAGGAGGCTTCTTCTCTGGCCAAGAATTCTAATCATAATTCTGCCCTACCTGTCCAAGTCCAGAACTCTGGCACCCAAATTATTCTGAGGACTTTGGTGATAAAATGTACAAGAATTAAAAAAAAAAACAAAAAACACCTCTTCATTCTTACATAGAAGACAACAAGGCCAGATAACCAGCCAGAGTAAAGGCTGTTCCCAGATCTAGGACATCAGTATATGACCAAAAAAATTGTATATTCTTCCAAAAACCAGTTGTTACTATAATGTATACTTTGCAGCAAAATTTCTTTTCTGCATTTTCAGTATTAAAGTAAATCAACTATTTAGGTAGCACTCGAACTATCATATAATCAAAGTCTAGAAATCATTTAGGCTGAAATAACATTAAATCTGTTTTGGCCATTGTAGCACATTTTCCAGTCTTGCTTGCTTTGTCTATATTGACATGAAAAGGTGTGAAGAGAACTGCAAATCATTAATGCAATTTGAAGCAGTTTGTTTTACCTTGCTTCCTCCATACTCAACTCACTTTCAGGAACCTCTGCTCTCAGACTCATTTATTTATTTAATACCTCAGATTATTGTAGATGTCACATCTTTCCAAATAAACCACAGGCTTCTTTAAAGGCAGCAACCAGTATTATAAACACTGAATTCACTTTTTGTCTTTCCATCCTCAACACCAGTGCTTTCAAAATCTGTATTACTTAGTACGTGTTTGACCATAAAAAATTATAGAAACAGCTCAATTCTAACTAAATAATAATAATCGTTCTACTACTAATACTGCTACTACTAAAATACATGAAATAGAGTATAAGTAGGAGAATGAAGAAGGACTGAAGATAAGATACTACGAAGCAAATTATCCCATTGGCCAACATATTGACTATAAACAGGTACTTGTGAACTGGTCACTATTTAAATTCATAATTAAGCGAAGGGTCATAATGATCTTTTTTTTACCAAAAAGAGAATATTTCTTATACCTAAGAATTTTTAGCTCAACTAACCTGTAGTTTTAATGGAAATAGATGAGATATAAAGTATTCATTCGTATTCATAAATAATCCCTCCCCTATTTTTTTCTTATGAAACAATCAAGTAGAACTATTATAATTTGTCAAGAATTCACCAATCTCTCCTTTTATTTTCCACAGTTTGGTATCATTACAAAATCAAGACATTTTGCAGAATTTAGCAATTTCAAAATCCCTCATCAATGTTACTTCCCTAGGACAAAATAAGATCGAAATTAGAAAACCACTGGCTAATGCTGAGAAATGATGTCTCATGATTCACTTAAGAAGGATTAGCATTGAGACTACACCAGAATGGTATTTGAATTCCAAAATAAACCACAGCTTATCTTCTCTCTTTAAAACCATCAGAAATGAATCTGCTACCTGACCTTTGAAATTCTGCAAAGAGACAATAGTTAGATATTTTGCCTCTTTCAACTTCCCTAGCCCATTCTCCAGTTTCAGGAGTGGTGATTCCAGATAAGTACAATGGATACAAAGGCGTGGTTAAAAGGGCAATTTCATCTACTGTTGCAGTCAAGTTACTCACAGAATAAACAAGTTGATTCATATAATTGTTAGTTTCTTCAAGGGCTTTGTTTAGAGGGGTCTCAGCTTAAAGCAAGCAGTCCTGTCAGCCGATAGAAATAACTCTGTGGAAATCAAATTGCATATATATGAAAATGTGTCTATGAAAACTTTTATTCAAACTCAGATTCAGAATTTTACTATATAAAATTATATAGAAAAATATATTCAGGAAAAAAAGGAGGCAAGAAAATTTCATAATACCCCATGGCTCTTCACCCCCAGCTCCTTATTTTCCCCCAGTTGATCAGAAAATGATATTCTGTAGAAAAGATTTGTTTAATTAGTAGATCAAATATTTAAGTGTGCTAAGGGTCTATTTATGAAAATTCTCAAAATATAGTTGCCTTTCCATCACCTTCTAAAAGATAGGACATGCACAGCTTTATTTTTTTCTTAAGATTTGACTTTTATGAATACTAATTATTATACTTTATTGTTATATTATGAATACTATTATTAGTATTATAATATTATAATACTAATTATTATAAATATATATCACAACCATAGCTTGTTTTTAGGAGGCCTTTGAGATATTCCAAGCTATTTATTCTCTACTGAGGCTGCTGCATGTCATTGTTTGATTTGAGGTTCTGAAGGTGAGATTGTATATTTTCCCTTCTATAGACTAATAAGATGGTATATTTATGATAATACATTTATATTTATTATGATATACTTATAATTATGATGACCATCTGCCTTCAGATGCCTGTTTTTCCATTTATTCTCACTTCATATCTATGATAAGATGTCTAAAATAGATGATAAACTCTCTCCTAGTGATGTATGAACTTAATTATTTGATTTACTTGACTCATATTCAAACCAGCTACTCCCAAAATATGGCCTTTCTGCCTATGGGATGCTGTCTAATCTATAGCCAGTATCTACTGTTACCACTGGGAATTCTTCTCCATTAAAACAGCACCCAGATTTTGTCTGTTGTATGTCTGTATATATTATATGAACATTATTCAGTCTTTAAAAAAAAGAAATCCTGCCACTTGTGACAACATAAATGAAAATTACGGGCATTATGCTAAGTGAAGTAAAGTCAGACAGAGAAAGACAATTTCCGTATGACCTCACTTATCTGTGGAATTTCATATAAGCTGAACTCAAACAGAAGAATAGTGGTTGTCAGTGGCTAGGGTTGGAGGAGATGAGATACTGGTCAGAAGCTACAAATGTCTACTTACGAAAGGACTAAGCTCTGGGGACCTAATACACAGCATGGTGACTTCGGTTAACAATATTGTATAGCTGAAAGTTGCTAAGAGAGTAGCTCTTAAATGCCCCCCCACACACACACACAAAGCAATTATGCAAAGTGCTGGATTTGTTAACTAACCTTATTGTGGTGATCATTTTGCAATACAGGCCTGTATCAAATCATCACATTGCACACTTTAAACTTGCACAGTGTTATATGTCAATTGCATTTCTATAAAGCTGGCGGGGAAAGGAGTCAACTGGAGCTGGAGGAGGCTGGTGAATAACAGCCACTGCCCTGAGCAGTAGCAAGGTGGGCGAGGAACTATGGGCCTGTGCCAGTACGGCTAGGCAGGCTCTGCTCCCATCTGCTGGGAGATGGTGGGGGCAGCACAGCTGTGAGCTTGTTGTTCATTCTAGGTAGCCTTAGGCAGCTTTTCAAAGTTAGATGTTGAAAGCCAATAAATGAAATTTTAAGAAAGAGCAGCATAAATGCCTTTACTCTACTTATGGTCCTCTTGGCAACTTTTTCCATCGAAATGCTGCTCTCTGCAGTCTCAAATCAGGAAAATTAATACAGAACAGAAGTTTCCAAACTTTTCATCATAAATCCCTCTAACAAGAGAAAAGTTGAAATTTTATGACCCCTAGTCAATAAAACATCTTTTCAATTTTTAATATTTATCAAGAGAACCTCGAACAGTTACCTACTACGTGCCCTAAGATGCAGTTAAACATAGACTTTGTTCCAGTATTATTCTTCTTTTTGACTTCACTTAAAGAGTTTTTGGTGTCTGTGTAAGAGAATAAGCAGACGATGTCAGAATGCAGGCTATCTCCTTCCACATTTTGTGACTGCTAGGTTAGAGCTAGAATTGCTCAGTAACTTTGTACTCTGATTTAAGGGAATATGAATGACCTAATTAACCTAATGTATCTGTTATATGGAAGCCAGAGGTGCCCTGTAATTGGCTCAAGATACCGTATATTTCTTTAAACGATAAAAGAAGTTTCTATTTAACAAACAAGTACCTAACTACGCCACTACATAGCTCAGAGGAAAACTCTGAGGGAAAGAAAAACTGTATGGGCAAAATGTCAAGGTTCCATTCCCTGTGCATGGGATATTGATGGACTTGTAAAACTTACAGAGGCAGCTAGGGACCCTGGGCATTTAGTAAATATATCAGCAAAGGATGGTGGAAAATAAGACTTTTCCCCAGCCAGGGGATAAATAAAGTAGATGAAGTTTGTCTTGTTTGTTATTTTCTCATATGTTCTCATATCCCAGTACTCTTTCCAGGATATCCAAGGTGTCTTTTGTATCCTCTATAGACCTATACATACATGCAATGCACAAACAGGCACACACATATACATGTACACATAGAGAGACAGGGTCCCCAGTCTGTTCTGTTGAAATTCAGCCATACTAACTAAGAAAGCTATATAACCCTGTATTTTACAGACTTTGAAAATACTTACATTTTAATAGTAAACACTCACCATCTCAAAACCCTTTCTGAAAAGGGAAGTGATTTTTAATACTCGAGGTTGACAGTTGACAGAGAAAAAGTAGGGAAAACACAGAGGTGTCTGACCCCTTTCTACCCACCATCTTCTGCATTCTTGTGGAAAATTCATCAACACAGAGCTGCAATCCCTTCTGCTAAGTCAAAATCAAGCTTTAATAACATCACAATTTCATACAGAGTTCTGTAACATATTAGGCACTCAATATGTACTTTATTTATTGAAAGGGGGGAAGATATGAAGAAGGATATCATCGGAAACTATAGTGTACAACATTTAAGTCAATATAGATATACATATTTAAATTTAAGGTAAATTTAAATTATAATTTTAAAATATTTCATAGAGTTTTATTTTTAAAAAAAAACTTTCTCTTGGAAAAGTCCAACTGTTTTTTTTCTTTTTATTTTCAGTTAGCCAACATGTAGTCCATTATCAGTTTTTGATGTAGTAGTCAACAATTCATCAGTTGCCTGTAACACCCAATGCTCATCATAACATGTCCCCTCCTTAATACTCATCACTTGGTTACCTCATCCCTCCCTCCCTCTCCCTTCTGTAACCCTCAGTTTGTTTCCATGGTTTGTCTCCCTCTCTGATTTCTTCCCATTCGGTTTCCCTTCCTTCCTCTATAGTCCTCCACACTATCCTTTATGTTCCATTAATTTAACTCTGTACTTTCAAAAAATGCATTTGGTCCAAATGAAGAAAATCTTTAATTATTGTTCTTTAATTACAAAGCAAAGATTCAGGGGAGGAGTCAAGATGGCAGAGAAGTAGCAGGCTGAGACTTCTTCAGGTAGCAGGAGATCAGCTAGATAGCTTATCTAAAGATTGAAAACACCGACAAATCCAATGGCAGATTGAAGAGAAGAAGAACAGCAATTCTAGAAACAGAAAATCAACCACTTTCTGAAAGTTTATCTAATACATATATATTTTTTCTTTTTTATACTTTTTCTTTAATCGTTTTCTTTTTTTAATTGTTTCTTTTTTTTTTTTCATTCTGAACCTCTTTTTATCCCCTTTCTCCCCTCTCACGATTTGGGATCTCTTCTGATTTGGTTACAAAGCAAAGATTCATATTCTCTTTTCATGAAATACTACTATTTGACAAGAAGAGAATATATATTTCATGTTTTTAAACTAATGATCAAATTATTGACCTCCTTAGTCAGTTTCAACAAATTTGAACGTTTTCCATTTTCTATTCTTTAGCTTGTACCTAAGGAATTGAACACCTTCCTCAAAAATAAGGCTATCATGGGGCACCTGGGTGGCTCAGTGGTTAAGCCGCTGCCTCCGGCTCAGGTCATGATCTCAGGGTCCTGGGATCGAGCCCTGAATCAGGCTCTCTGCTCAGCAGCGAGCCTGCTTCCTCCTCTCTCTCTCCCTGCTTGTGATCTCTCTCTGTCAAATAAATAAATAAAATCTTTAAAAAAAAAAATTTAAAAATAAGGCTATCAGATCTCTAAATAGGCAGTTCACAGAGCCCACCACCAGAGGGCAATAAAGAAGTTGAATCTTGAAGCTGTTAGTGAAATAGTGGGGGTTTAAATAAAAGCAACATTTCACAGTATGCTTTTCTGAACAATGTTATATATATATATATATATATATATATATATACATATTTATATATAATAACTTAATGTACTATACGTACATGCATTCTGAAAAATCAGCAGCATACTTCACTGGTCAATTTCTATGACAAGGGGAATGTAATTTGAGTGTAGAAAACAGTGTACTTATATCTTAAAATTCTACCCCTACAGAATCTATTCACCACTGAAAAATTGTAGGAATAATAACTTTCTGTGACTTAATGACCAGGCTACCATTATCAAGAGTAAAATTTATTTTCCAATGATGCTCGAATGCACAGGAAGAATGCATATCTAGGAGAATGGATAAACTCAGAGTGACATATGAAAATAAATAATACTTAAAGTGGGAAAGGTATGAGATCTAGAAGGAAGAATTTTCTCTGTACTAGTGTGGATATATGCATAGCTTCTAAGAAACATAAAAACCACTTCTAGGAAATATTTTTAGCTAGGAGAGGATTAACATGGATGAGGGAGAAAAGAAAGCTGGCTTTTAAAATATCCTTTTATTTACCTATCCACTTGTCTACTTGCTTGTTTGTTTGTTTGTCTTTATGTTTGCAATATGGGGAAACATTGGATTTAAGACCAGTATCCCAAAGAACAAAGAAACTGAGAACTATGCTGGATCTCAGCCAACGTTTGACTATCTTATAATAATACTGTGAAATACAGCCAAATCATTTGAACTATAAGCATTCTCTCTAAAAATAATCTTAAGACATCAACTTTAATTTAGATGGTAAGAAAGCAGCACAAAATATATAGTGCTACTTGTTATGCTTTCTTTAGAGAAAGAATACAGATTCGGGATCAAATAAAAAGTGTCAGCAAGCCTCATAGATATAAAATATTCTGATTCCTATTATTATGACATGCCTCTACAAGAGGGAAACTGGATGACAATTTCCCAGGTTTCATAGTTATGCATAGAAAAGAAACATCTCCAGGAAAATATAGTGTTAATGGATTCTTTCTTGGGTGTTCTCCAGTAAAACTACAAGGAGTTCCTCTTTTCTTCACCAATACATATGGAGAGATAGAGGCAGGTGTGACTTGGAGGACCTATTGAAATAGAGGAAGGTGATCAGTACTTTGTTTTTTAAAAATAGAAACTTCTATATAAATAGTCTTCCCATCAAATAACACTTAATACAATTTCTTAAAGCCTGGTGTAACAAATATTTTGAAGTTTGAAAATTGGTCATTATTGAGTTAATTCATGTGGTTTTATTTCTGCCAAAATTTTATTGGTATAATTTTATATGAATATACTTTCAACTATGAATTACAGTTCTATGGGTACAATAACTGCATTTACTAAGAGTCCAATAGAATTTAATTGGATATATCACTGACTAAAAGAATATATATAAGAAGAACAAGACAGTTTTAAGTTATACTAAATCATAACAATTTTTACAGTTAGAAGTACATTTAAGGTTTGTCTCCCTCCCTATCCCATCTTGTTTCATGGATTCTTCATAAGTGACTCTTAATCTCACGAAACAAACTGTGGGTTGCTGGGGGGAGGGGAGTTGAGAGAAGGGGGGTAGGGTTATGGACATTGGGGAGGGTATGTGCTTTTGGGTAAATTGGAAGGGGAGGTGAACCATGAGAGACTATGACTCTGAAAAACAATCTGAGAGGTTTGAAGTGGCGGGGGGGTGGGAGGTTGGGGTACCAGGTGGTGGGTATTATAGAGGGCACAGCTTGCATGGAGCACTGGGTGTGGTGAAAAAATAATGAATACTGTTTTTCTGAAAATAAATAAATTGGGAAAAAAAAAGAAGTACATTTAATATGAAATTTTTGAATTTCATAAAAACCGTGATTTGAAATTATTTATGTATTTTTGAGGGCTTATATATTATTAATGATAAATGTAAAAAATCTTTGAAGAAATTTTAAGATTCCAGGTTATTTTGGGTAGTAATTATAGGAAAATAGTGTTTTCATCACAGATGTCTCCTTTATAATGCAAATAAGTCATGATAACTTTATTGCTTAAATGTTTGCTAGAACATTTGCTAGATCTTTTAAAGAGGAAACAGTCAGTATTTTCCTTCTTATTCCTGCTATTTTCTTCTTTCAGATGTTTAACCTTAATTAACAGAAACTCCTGGAAGGGGACCAGGTCAGGGAACAATGAATCACAATGATACACAGAAATGTACAGACTGAGGACCAGTCAGGAGGGTGACTATTTTGGTCTGATATAAAGCCTAATTTTTCAGGCTCCAAAGCATAACTCCAAGAGATTCATTTTTCTGTCAAATGGGCATTTATTTACACTCATCTCATCAATTCTGAGTTAAACACAAGATACAATGCCCCCTACATGTGCTTAGACCCTGTGGGAAGCAAAATCCAGTATCAATAAACCAAGAGTCCACATGATGATAGTGGAGAAGCAGCCCTAGAAGTTTTCCCTGAGAGTAAGAGATTTGAGAAACAGGCCTGCCTCCTCCCTTGATGGGGCAGGGGGAGCAACTCAGTAAACAGGGTCCTGCTCAAAGAGTCACAACACAAGTCAGATGCCGCAGCTCTCTCGTTAACAGGTTATCAGGGTATACATATACCTAGATATTTATCTGGGGACTGACCTCCAATTAAAATATGACCCACCAATTCTTTTAAACTATATTCCTAAGATGAATCACACAAACAGAAACACAAACACAATTTAAACATAGTTTCTGACCACAAAAATATTTTTAGAAAAAATAATTTCTTGTTATTTGAAATAACCTAATATACTTAACACTGCTAATCTTTATTTAATTTTCCATCTTTAAATATTATCCATTAATTTCAAGTGAGATTTTCATTTGCCAAATTTTTGTACATTTTTATAAAAACTTTTCCTTTGCCTAGACTTGATAATGGCCACATTTGTGATGTTTGTTGGTTTGCTTAGCTTTCTGTGTACCTATAATTAAAATATTCCCTGCCTCTCTAATAATATTGTAAAACTGTTCCCAATATGGTCAAACAAGAGGCAAAGTTTTTTGAAATATTTTTTGCAAAAATTCACTCAACTATTTTATAATTAAGTAGTATGAAACATTTGAAAATGTCTCAATTCCACATTTATACGCAATTGATAGTTTGTCTAGAATGAAATTTTAGATTGAAAATTCTTTTGTTGGGGTGCCTGGGTGGCTCAGTGGATGAAAGCTTCTGCCTTCGGCTCAGGTCATGATCCCAAAGTCCTGTGATGGAGCCCCGCATCAGGCTCTCTGCTTAGCAGGAAGCCTGCTTCCTCCTTCTCTCTCTCTCTGCCTGCCTCTCTGCCTACTTGTGAACTCTGTCAAATGAATAAATAAATAATAATTTAAAAAAAAAAAGAGGAGGAGTCAAGATGGTGGAGAAGTAGCAGGTGGAGACTACTTCAGCTAGCAGGAGATCAGCTAGAGAGCTTATCTAAAGATTGCAAACACCTGCAAATCCATCGGCAGATCGAAGAGAAGAACAGCAGCAATTCTGGAAACAGAAAAACAACCACTTTCTGAAAGGTAGGACTGGCGGAGAAGTGAATCCAAAGCGACGGGAAGATAGACCCCAGGGGGAGGGGCCGGCTCCCGGCAAGCGGCGGAGCAACGAAGCACAAAATCAGGACTTTTAAAAGTCTGTTCCGCTGAGGGACATCGCTCCGGAGGCTAAACCGGGGCGAAGCCCACGTGGGGTCAGCGTGGCCTCAGGTCCCGCAGGGTCACAGAAGGATCGTGGGTGTCTGAGTGTTGCAGAGCTTGCGGATATTGGAGCGGGAAAGCTGGCTCCAGAGACAGAGCCGACAGTAAGCTTGCAGCTCGGTGTTGCCTTGAACCGGCCGCAGGCTCGGTGAGCTCGGAGAGCAGCCGGAGGTCAGACAGACCGGGAGTTACTGGGCGCTGTTCTCTGAGGGCACACTGAGGAGTGGGGCCCCGGACTCTCGGCTCCTCCAGGCCAGAGACCAGGAGGCCGCCATTTGTATTCCCGTCCTCCGGAACTCTAGGAAAGCGCTCAAGGAACAAAAGCTCCTGAAAGCAAACCCAAGTGGATTACTCAGCCGGCCCCTGGTAAGGGCGGTGCAATTCCGCCTGGGGCAAAGACACTTGAGAATCACTACAACAGGCCCCTCCCCCAAAAGATCAACAAAAAATCCAGCCAAGACCAAGTTCACCTACCAAGGAGTGCAGATTCAATACCAAGGAGAGCAGCAGAATTCCAGAAGAGGAGAAAGCAAAGCACGGAACTCATGGCTTTCTCCCTGTGATTTTTTTAGTCTTGCAGTTAATTTAATTTTTTTCTTTTTCATTTTATTCTCTTCTTCTACTAAAATTTTTTTAACTTTTACCCTTTTCTTTTTTAACGTTTTTTAACTAGTTTATATAATATATATTTATATATTCTTTTTTATATTTTTCTTTATTCATTTTCTTTTTTAAAATTCTTTTCTTTTTTTTTTCTTTTTTTCCTTTCTTTCTTTTTGAACCTCTTTTTATCCCCTTTCTCCCCCCTCACGATTTGGGATCTCTTCTGATTTGGTTAAAGCATATTTACCTGAGGTTGTTGCCACCGTTTTAGTATTTTACTTGCTCCTTCATATACTCTTATCTGGACAAAATGACAAGGCGGAAAAATTCACCACAAAAAAAAGAACAAGAGGCAGTACCGAAGGCTAGGGACCTAATCAATACAGACATTGGTAATATGTCAGATCTAGAGTTCAGAATGACAATTCTCAGGGTTCTAGCCGGGCTCGAAAAAGGCATGGAAGATATTAGAGAAACCCTCTCGGGAGATATAAAAGCCCTATCTGGAGAAATAAAAGAACTAAAATCTAACCAAGTTGAAATCAAAAAAGCTATTAATGAGGTGCAATAAAAAATGGAGGCTCTCACTGCTAGGATAAATGAGGCAGAAGAAAGAATTAGCGATATAGAAGACCAAATGACAGAGAATAAAGAAACTGAGCAAAAGAGGGACAAACAGCTACTGGACCACAAGGGGAGAATTCGAGAGCTAAGTGACACCATAAGACGAAACAACATTAGAATAATTGGGATTCCAGAAGAAGAAGAAAGAGAGAGGGGAGCAGAAGGTATACTGGAGAAAATTTTGGGGGAGAATTTCCCCAATATGGCAAAGGGAATAGGCATCAAAATTCAGGAGGTTCAGAGAACGCCCCTCAAAATCAATAAGAATAGGCCCACACCCCGTCACCTAATAGTAAAATTTACAAGTCTTAGTGACAAAGAGAAAATCCTGAAAGCAGCCCGGGAAAAGAAGTCTGTAATATACAATGGTAAAAATATTAGATTGGCAGCTGACTTATCCACAGAGACCTGGCAGGCCAAAAAGAGCTGGCATGATATATTCAGAGCACTAAACGAGAAAAACATGCAGCCAAGAATACTATATCCAGCTAGGTTATCATTGAAAATAGAAGGAGAGATTAAAAGCTTCCAGGACAAACAAAAACTGAAAGAATTTGCAAACACCAAACCAGCTCTACAGGAAATATTGAAAGGGGTCCTCTAAGCAAAGAGAGAGCCTACAAGTGGTAGATCAGTAAGGAACAGAGACAATATACAGTAACAGTCACCTTACAGGCAATACAATGACACTAAATTCATATCTCTCAGGGGCACCTGGGTGGCTCAATGGGTTAAGCCACTGCCTTCGGCTCAGGTCATGATCTCGGGATCCTGGGATCAAACCCCATATCGGGCTCTCTGCTCAGCAGGGAGCCTGCTTTCCTCCCTCTCTCTCTGCCTGCCTCTCTGCCTACTTGTGATCTCTGTCTGTCAAATAAATAAATAAAGTCTTTAAAAAAAAATTCCTATCTCTCAATAGTTACCCTGAATGTTAATGGGCTAAATGCCCCAATCAAAAGACACAGGGTATCAGAATGGATAAAAAAACAAAACCCATCTATATGTTGCCTCCAAGAAACTCATTTTAAGCCCGAAGACACCTCCAGATTTAAAGTGAGGGGGTGGAAAAGAATTTACCATGCTAATGGACATCAGAAGAAAGCAGGAGTGGCAATCCTTATATCAGATCAATTAGATTTTAAGCCAAAGACTATAATAAGAGATGAGGAAGGACACTATATCCTACTCAAAGGGTCTGTCCAACAAGAAGATCTAACAATTTTAAATATCTATGCCCCCAAGGTGGGAGCAGCCAACTATATAAACCAATTAATAACAAAATCAAAGAAACACATCAACAGTAATACAATAATAGTAGGGGACTTTAACACTCCCCTCACTGAAATGGACAGATCATCCAAGCAAAAGATCAACAAGGAAATAAAGGCCTTAAACAACACACTGGACCAGATGGACATCACAGATATATTTAGAACATTTCATCCCAAAGCAACACAATACACATTCTTCTCTAGTGAAACATGGAACATTCTCCAGAATAGATCACATCCTCAGTCCTAAATCAGGACTCAACCGGTATCAAAAGATTGGGATCATTCCCTGCATATTTTCAGACCACAGTGCTCTGAAGCTAGAACTCAACCACAAGAGGAAGTTTGGAAAGAACCCAAATACATGGAGACTAAACAACATCCCTCTAAAGAATGAATGGGTCAACCGGAAAATTAAAGAAGAATTGAAAAAATCATGGAAACAAATGATAATGAAAATACAACAGTTCAAAATCTGTGGGACACAACAAAAGCAGTCCTGAGAGGAAAATATATAGCAGTACAAGCCTTTCTCAAGAAACAAGAAAGGTCTCAGGTACACAACCTAACCCTACACCTAAAGGAGCTGGAGAAAGAACAAGAAAGAAACCCTAAGCCTAGCAGGAGAAGAGAAATCATAAAGATCAGAGCAGAAATCAATGAAATAGAAACCAAAAAAACAATAGAGCAAATCAACGAAACTAGGAGCTGGTTCTTTGAAAGAATTAATAAAATTGATAAACCCCTGGCGAGACTTATCAAAAAGAAAAGAGAAAGGACCCAAATAAATAAAATCATGAATGAAAGAGGAGAGATCACAACTAACACCAAAGAAATACAAACTATTATAAGAACATACTATGAGCAACTCTGCGCCAACAAATTTGACAATCTGGAAGAAATGGATGCATTCCTAGAAACATATAAACTACCACAACTGAACCAGGAAGAAATAGAAAGCCTGAACAGACCCATAACCAGTAAGGAGATTGAAACAGTCATTAAAAATCTCCAAACAAACAAAAGCCCAGGGCCAGATGGCTTCCCAGGGGAATTCTACCAAACATTTAAAGAAGAACGAATTCCTATTCTCCTGAAACTGTTCCAAAAAATAGAAATGGAAGGAAAACTTCCAAACTCATTTTATGAGGCCAGCATCACCTTGATCCCAAAACCAGACAAGGATCCCATCAAAAAAGAGAGCTATAGACCAATATCCTTGATGAACACAGATGCGAAAATTCTCACCAAAATACTAGCCAATAGGATTCAACAGTACATTAAAAGGATTATTCACCGCGACCAAGTGGGATTTATTCCAGGGCTGCAAGCTTGGTTCAACATCCGCAAATCAGTCAATGTGATACAACACATCAATAAAAGAAAGAACAAGAACTATGTGATACTCTCAATAGATGCTGAAAAAGCATTTGACAAAGTACATCATCCCTTCCTGATCAAAACTCTTCAAAGTGTAGGGATAGAGGGCGCATACCTCAATATTATCAAAGCCATCTATGAAAAACCCACCACAAATATCATTCTCAATGGAGAAAAACTGAAAGCTTTTCCGCTAAGGTCAGGAATACGGCAGGGATGTCCATTATCACCACTGCTATTCAACATAGTACTAGAAGTCCTAGCCTCAGCAATCAGACAACAAAAGTAAATTAAAGGCATCCAAATCGGCAAAGAAGAAGTCAAATTATCACTCTTCGCAGATGATATGATACTATATGTGGAAAACCCAAAAGACTCCACTCCAAAACTGCTAGAACTTGTACAGGAATTGAGTAAAGTGTCAGGATATAAAATCAATGCACAGAAATCAGTTGCATTTCTCTACACCAACAAGACAGAAGAAAGAGAAATTAAAGGAGTCAATCCCATTTACAATTGCACCCCAAACCATAAGATACCTAGGAATAAACCTAACCAAAGAGGTTAAGAATTTATACTCAGAAAACTATAAAGTACTCATGAAAGAAATTGAGGAAGACACAAAGAAATGGAAAAATGTTCCATGCTCCTGGATTGGAAGAATAAATATTGTGAAAATGTCTATGCTACCTAAAGCAATCTACACATTTAATGTAATTCCTATCAAAGTACCATCCATCTTTTTCAAAGAAATGGAACAAATAATTCTAAAATTTATATGGAACCAGAAAAGACCTCAAATAGCCAAAGGGATATTGAAAAAGAAAGCCAAAGTTGGTGGCATCACAATTCCGGACTTCAAGCTCTATTACAAAGCTGTCATCATCAAAGCAGCATGGTACTGGCATAAAAACAGACACATAGATCAATGGAACAGAATAGAGAGCCCAGAAATAGACCCTCAACTCTATGGTCAACTAATCTTCGACAAAGCAGGAAAGAATGTCCAATGGAAAAAAGACAGCCTCTTCAATAAATGGTGTTAGGAAAATTGGACAGCCACATGCAGAAAAATGAAATTGGACCATTTCCTTACACCACACACAAAAATAGACTCAAAATGGATGAAGGACCTCAATGTGAGAAAGGAATCCATCAAAATCCTTGAGGAGAACACAGGCAGCAACCTCTTCGACCTCAGCCGCAGCAACATCTTCCTAGGAACATCGCCAAAGGCAAGGGAAGCAAGGGCAAAAATGAACTATTGGGATTTCATCAAGATCAAAAGCTTTTGCACAGCAAAGGAAATAGTTAACAAAATCAAAAGACAACTGACATAATGGTAGAAGATATTTGCAAACGACATATCAGATAAAGGACTAGTGTCCAAAATCTATAAAGAACTTAGCAATCTCAACACCCAAAGAACAAATAATCCAATCAAGAAATGGGCAGAGGACATGAGCAGACATTTCTGCAAAGAAGACATCCAGATGGCCAACAGACACATGAAAAAGTGCTCCATATCACTCGGCATCAGGGAAATACAAATCAAAACCACAATGAGGTATCACCTCACACCAGTCAGAATGGCTAAAATCAATAAGTCAGGAAATGACAGATGCTGGCGAGGATGCAGAGAAAGGGGAACCCTTCTACACTGTTGGTGGGAATGCAAGCTGGTGCAACCACTCTGGAAAACAGCATGGAGGTTCCTCAAAATGTTGAAAATAGAACTGCCCTATGATCCAGCAATTGCACTACTGGGTATTTACCCTAAAGATACAAACGTAGTGATCCAAAGGGGCACGTGCACCCGAATGTTTATAGCAGTAATGTCCACAATAGCCAAACTATGGAAAGAACCTAGATGTCCATCAGCAGATGAATGGATAAAGAAGATGTGGTATATATACACAATGGAATACTATGCAGCCATCAAAAGAAACGAAATCTTGCCATTTGCGACAACATGGATGGGACTAGAGCGTATCATGCTTAGTGAAATAAGTCAAGCGGAGAAAGACAACTATCATATGATCTCCCTGATATGAGGAAGTGGTGATGCAATATGGGGGCTTAAGTGAGTAGGAGAAGAATAAATGAAACGAGATGGGATTGGGAGGGAGACAAACCATAAGTGACTCTTAATCTCACAAAACAAACTGAGGGTTGCTGGGGGGAGGGGGGTTGGGAGAAGGGGGGTGGGGTTATGGACATTGGGGAGGGTATGTGCTTTGGTGAGTGCTGTGAAGTGTGTAAACCTGGCGATTCACAGACCTGTACTCCTGGGGATAAAAATATATGTTTATAAAAAATAAAAAATGAAAAAAAAAAAAGAAAGAAAATTATTTTCTTCAGAATTTTGAAGGAAGTGTTTACTTTCTTTTGTTTCCAGTAGTGCTACTGAGAAGTCCAGTACCATTCTCACTATTGATACTTTTTTTTTAAAGATTTTATTTATTTATTTGACAGAGAGAAATCACAAGTAGATGGAGAGGCAGGGAGTGAGAGAGAGGGAAGCAGGGTCCCTGCTGAGCAGAGAGCCCGATGCGGGACTCGATCCCAGGACCCTGAGATCACGACCTGAGCCGAAGGCAGCAGCCTAACCCACTGAGCCACCCAGGCGCCCCACTATTGATACTTTTATAGATGATACTCTCTTCCTTCTTTCCCCAACAGTCCACATTCTTTTAGGACATTCCATTTATTCCCAAAGTTCTGACATTCCACAATAATATCCAAGGATATAATGTTTTTTAACCCATTGTACTTAGCTTTCATTGGATTCATAGTATCTGGAAATCCACATATTGTATTTCTGCAACATTGTCTTGTATTATTTCTTTGATAATTTCTTCCTAGCCTTTTTCTGTTTTTCCTTTCTGGAACTGGTATCAGCTGGATGTTGTGCCTCTGAGACTTTTTTTTTCTATGTCCATCTTTCTTTTGTTGTTGTTCTATTTTCTGGAATATTTTCTCAGTTATATCTTCTAAGCCACTTAATAATGTTTTAATTAATATCATGTCATGATATTTTCAAAGATATCTCTTTTGTTGCTTTGAAACACAGCCTTAGACTCATGGCTTGTTAAAGGTTTTCAGACAGTATTAATTCAGTATTTAAAATTTCTTATTTTTTAATTATTCTTTGCCTTTTTATATTGTTTTCCCTTTGTTTGTATCCATTATATTAGATGCTTTCTGCAAATATCTTTTAAACTTGATCATCTACCCATTTTTAAGAATAAGGTATTAAAAAGCTTACTGGAAAATCTGTGAACATAAATAGACATTTTTATTACTTGTCATTAGCTGGGCTGCAGTCATGAACAGGTGGGGACAGGGACATTTCATTGTGCTTAAACAAAATCAGTGGGTCCTTTCTCCTTGGACATTAAATTTCCCCACAGAGGAATTCCATTCACCTGCATAAAGAACATAAACCCAGTAACCTATATTTGGGAAAATAAACAGTGAGTTCATTATGCTGACTTTAACTCAAACTCTCTGTTTTTAATTAATTATCTCACTTCTATTTTCAGTCTGGTAGTATTCCAGAACGCAGTCTTTCTAACTGAACCTCTCCATGGAAAACTCCATGCTTCTGCAGGAATAGCAGAAGAAGAGTCATGCTATTGTTTTTGGGGGATGGGAAATTTGGAGGTGGGTATATCTACTCCTTACCCAAATTTTCAAATAATCTCCAATTTTTCAAGTCCACTATGTACATATATTTTAAGGTACTTCCAACTCCTAAACCTTACCAAGGTTTTAGTTTTCAGCTAAATTTCTTAATGACTTCTTGCTTGAGGAGTTTTTGCAGAGTGGAGAAAATCTAAATTTAAATCACATTAATCCATCCATCTCCCATCTCCCAAAATTTTATTTATCATCTCTTATAATCTCCTAACCAATAATCCTTGCCTTTCTGGGCCTGTACCATTTATATTAATGTTACCTTCCCATGGTTATTAACCCAAGGATTTACTCACTGAATTCTAGGACTTGTATACTTAGCAAAAGTGAAGATCGCTTTCTGTCAGTATTTTCTTCCATTTCATAGGTCTATTGTGAGAATCTTGAAAAGCATTATGCCATACCTGGAGTTTGAAAATATTTATGGATAAAATATTTCCAAAATAAGTTTAAAAATTAAGATGGTAGACACAAATACCTTGGATTCTGATTATGGCTCTAAATTACATTGGAAAATTTTAATCACTCAGTGCCCCTAAGCTTCTTTCCTGTAAACTGGAGATAACAACAGTATCTAAATCATGTGGTTATAGTGAGAACTAAATAATGTGTAAAATACTCAGAAGAATGGAACAGTTTCACAAAGCATTCCAGTGTACTATTGTTCTTCCTGAGCTCTCCCAGACTTAAAATTTCCCTCCATTTTGTACTTCGTTATTTAGATCTCTTTCTCTTACTCTTCTGCTTTTTAAGAGTATCTAGGACCGATCAAGTGTTGTTATGCTGTGTTTTCATTTTAATTTATCTCAAAGTATTTCTCATCCTCCTTATTATTTCTTCTTTCTTCCATAAGTCATTCAGGAATATACTGTTTGATTTCCACATATTCATGAGTTTCCAAATTTCTTTCTGTTAATTATTTCTAATTTCATTCCACTGTTGCCTGAGAGCATACTCTATATCATTTACATCCTTCTAAATTCATTATAATCCATGTTATGTCCTAGCATATGGTCTATCTGGATAATGTTTCACGTACACTTGAAAGGAATTTTAAGTTTTGATGCTGTTAGGTGAAATGTTCCATAGACATCTCTTAGTTCTAGTTGGTTAATATTGTTGTTCAAGTCTTCTATTTTCTGTTCATTTTCTGTCTAGCTGTTCAGTTATTAAAAGTAGGGTATTTGAGTATTCAAATATTATTATAGAGCTATTTTTCCTTTCAGTTGTGCCCAATTTTGCCTCAGGTATTTTGGGTTTCTGTTGTTAGGTACATATATATTTATAATTATTATATATTATTGAGGAATGACCATTTTTTAAAAAGATTTATTATTTATTTTAGAGAGAGAGAGAGTGTGTGTGAGCAGAAGGAGGAGAGAGAATCTTCAGACTCCCCACTGGGTGCAGAGGCTGACACAGGGCTCAATTTCAGGATTCTGAGATCAGGACCTGAGCCTAAATCAAGAGTCAGCCCCTTAACTCACTGAGCCACTCGGATGCTCCTAGAATGACTGTTTTATTATTATAGTATCTATTTGTCTCTAGTAAAAATTTTGATCTTAAGATGTATTTTTCTGGGGCGCCTGGGTGGCTCAGTCAGTTAAGCGTCTGACTTTGGCTCAGGTCATGATCTCAGGGTTCTGGGATCCAGCTACACATCCTGCTTCATGCTCAGCAGGGTGTCCGCTTCTCCCTGTTCCTCTCCCTCTGCCCCTGCCCCTGCTTGCGCGCGCACTCTCTCTCTCTCTCACAAATAAATAAAATCTTCAAAAAACATATTTTTTGATATTTGCTTAGCAGGCCAGTTTGGTTTGGTTACGATTTTTCCGGTATATCTGTTTCAATCCTTTTATATTTTACCTATACATTTTATATAGATAAAAGTGTATCACTTTGTTAGAGAGCATATGTTTGGATCTTTTTTTTTTTAAATTTACGCTGCAAATTTCTACCTTTAGATGGCATGCTTAATCTTTTTATATTAAATATAATTATATTTAATTTTATAATTTTATATTAAATATAATTCATGTGGGATTTTTTTTTGTCTGGCATTTGCAAATTTATTTTGTATATGTCATGTCTTTTTCTAATTGCTCTACCTTTATTACCAACTTGGTTTTGCTGTTGTTGCTCTTAAATATATATTTTCTAGTGTTCTATTTCAATACTCTTATTTTTTTACTATATTTTTGAGCTATATATTCTTTTTTTAAAGATTTTATTTTTTTGAGAGAGAGAGAAAAGAGAGCAGGAGCAGAAGGAGAAGGATACTTCCCTTCTGAGTAGGGAGTCCGATATGGGGCTCCATCCCAGGACTCTGGCATCATGACCTGAGCCAAAGGCAGACACTTAACCAACTGAGCCCTTGAGGAAGGAAGCAACCCTTGAGTTATTATATTGTTAATGCTTGCCCTAAGGAATATAACTAACATCTTAACTTATAAGTAGCTAGCTCTGATTGATACCAACTTAATTTCAATAGTATATAAAATTTTGCTCCTATGTAGCTCCATTCCATTCCCCTCCTAGAGTCTACCATCATCACCCTGTTTCTGTGGAAACTTATGTGGAACTCTTGAGCTTCTAAACACCTCAAAGAGACATTTAATAAGATCGAAGGTTCTGGAGGGAGGATGCATTTCCTTGCCACAATTTTAATTTTACTATATGACTAGATAATGCATGCTTTTTGTGCAAAATTCAAAAGTAACAGTGGTGAGTATAATTCTCTTATGCACTTTTCCTTCAGCCACCCATTTCCAACTCCCAGAAGCAATCATTGTAATGAGCTTCTTATGTGTTTTTCAGGGGTAGTTTAGTCAGACATAGGCCATACAGAGGATAATTCTTCTTATTAAGGTAATTTTGTGTTTTATTTTTCTGAATTGTACTCTGCAGGAATCTGAATTCTTTTTCTAAGATGAGCCTTAAGAGATAAGTCCGCTTCAGTATAACCTTTATTGTCTCCTTATTCCATCTCACCCAAATATAGCATCTTTGAATTTCATCAATAAAAGTGAGATTCATTGTCTTCAACTGTGCTGATCTACTCAGGAGAAAGAATATTATGGTTATAAGGTTCTAAACTATATGAATCTACACATTTATGAACATGTTGAAATCCTGGCTAAGTCATCTCTATATGTTTATAGCATGAAAACATGCTGTTCTCTGTTGTTAATATCATTTTAGGAATTCCCTTCACATCTCTCCTTGATTAAATCTCTTGTTTTCTGTGTCCCACATTTTCTTCATTTTCAGTTTGCTATCTCGTGTTTATGGAGCATGTAGTACAATTTCTTCATAAGAATCAGCATGTAGAAAATATGTTTTTTGAGATATTGCACATCTCCAAGTCTTTATACTAGTGTCTGCTGGATTAATACTATAGAATTCTAGATTAGATCTAATTTTCCTTCAGAATATGGAACAAAAGAATCTACCCACCTCCCGGCATTGCTCTTGAGAATTCTGAAGCAATTCTGATTTTTACTAATATATATATGTGTGTCTTTGTATTTATCTTTCTTTTTGTGAGCAATTAGAATTGTGTATTTGTTCATAAGTGCTGTTCTTACTTTCACAGTAATATGCTTAGTTTAATCCATTATGATGGGTGCTCAGTAGGTCCTTTTTGTAAAGAAATTTATGTTCAGGGAGGGAGACAAACCATAAGTGACTCTTAATCTCACGAAACAAACTGTGGGTTGCTGGGGGGAGGGGGGTTGGGAGAAAGGGGGTAGGGTTATGGACATTGGGGAGGGTATGTGCTTTTGGGTAAATTGGAAGGGGAGGTGAACCATGAGAGACTATGGACTCTGAAAAACAATCCGAGGTGTTTGAAGTGGCGGGGGGGGGGGGGGAGGTTGGGGGTACCAGGTGGTGGGTATTATAGAGGGCACAGCTTGCATGGAGCACTGGGTGTGGTGAAAAAATAATGAATACTGTTTTTCTGAAAATAAATAAATTGGAAAAAAAAGAAATTATGTTCTTATTTTGGGAAATCTTCTTGCATCATTCTTCCTTCTTTTCTGTTCTGTCCTTCTCTAGCTCATACTATTTGGATTTTGCATCTCTTTAATGGCCTTTCCAATTTTCTCTCCTCTTTTTCATACATTTGGTTTTTTGTTCTATTTCTCAAAGATTTTCCATATTTATCCTCCAGACCTTCTATTTCTTTCTGTTTCTTCTCTAGTGTGTTCATAATGTTTTTATGAAGAAGCTAAAGAGTTGAAATAGGACTATCTGGAAGTATTAACATATATGACAAAGGGCTAGGAAGTATAATACACATTCATCTTTGTTTCTTTAAATTCCATGAGAAGTGCTTAGTACATAACAGACTCTCAATAAATTTGTCATGGAAGAAAGAAAGAAAGAAAGAAAGCAAGCAGGCTAGATTCTAGTCCCAACATATATGTCTTTCCTGTCGTCATCCTCATAGTATGACCTCTAATGGTCTCCATTTCTAGCTAGCAATTTAAGACCACATTTTCTCTCTGCCACTGAGAATTCTAAAATTAGTCGATTCTACTAATTCTACTTTTTAATACTATCCCCTGATGTTGAATATCATCATATAATACACAAACACAAATTTTAGTTAACTGAAATTTTAAAATTATCTCAAATATAAAACTTACTATAGAGGCTAAGTAAAAGAATTGAGCTCTCTAGTACTTGAAATCCACTAAAAATCCATCCCAATTTATTATGTTTTTGCTAGACCTTAACTATTTAATTCTAGTAAACAAATCAGGATTGCAATTTGGTAAACTGATTTCTTCCTTGAATAAATTTCAAAATTCTTTCTTGTATTATATATCATACAGTGATCCAACCACCCACATTGGTTCGTTAAAATGTGAAATAGTTTCATACAATTCTACTGATTAAGCAGGGGTCATGTGAAGAATTTTCTTGTGAAGTGGAACAGTGCAAAAGGTTTATGTATCTTGATACTGATTACAGGGAAGCTATCAAGCTTTATCACACAGGCAATTCATATTTTAAAAAATAGTTTCAAAGTAAGTCTTTCAAATTCTAGGCATCTATACCTTTAAATCAGTCGGACAACAGCCAGATCTTTTAAAACCTTGGACTCTGTTTGCCAATCCACTAGCTTAAAAAGCATGCTTTTCATTCCTCTTTTTAAATAAAAGCAGCCTTGTCTGCACTGATTTCATCATCTCCATTGAAAATGTTTATCTGCCAAATGAAAAAGAAGAGTACAAATTAGAAACACTGATACATCTTCTGACATTATTCATTTAGAAGCTAGTTCTCAAGTTGTCATTACATTTACCACATAAAAATTAGAAATGATTTGTTTGGAGACCTACAGCTATTTCTAGACCCAAGATGTTTGGACAACTGTAGATAAAGTTTCATTATCAGACTGAACTAAATATGCTATAATTATATATAAATCAGGATGATTTTTGTTCCATGAACTTAAGTTATTAATCTACTCAGGCCAAGCAGCAGGATACCATCATTCTCCAAAATTATACAAGTGTATTTCCCAGCCAAAAATGTAAGAAGCAATGTTTGAAAATTAAGGTCAAGAATTGGTTGGACAATACTCATGTTTCTATGATTTGATTGTTTCCATCTTTCTTCTGGTCTGTGAAATTCAGCCTACTTTCACAAAACCTGTGTTTTCTTGTTTCGTTTGTACTCATCACACTTGAAATTATTAGTTCAATGTCTATTTTTTCCAATAAACTTTGGGTCAGGGCCCTCTGCAGTCTTATTCTGTATGTCTAATAATACCATATTAGGTATCAATATTCGTTGAATGAATTAGTTAATGATAAATGAATGCAGAAAAAGAAACCTAATTTATTAGGCTGAGAATTGATTTAGGTAGGGAATGGAAGTTGGAAAGTTCAAATGACCCTGTATTTTCCAAAAACTTTACATGATAATAGTTTTTTAAAACTTTAGTATGCAAAATGTTATATACATGGAGTTAACAAATAGTAAAAAAAGAATGATGGCATAGGTAGCTGAAAATGTTGATTTTTAGTTACCGAAGTCCTAGGGAAAGTAGGGAACCAAAAGTAATTCATAATTCTGTACTTAAATATTTAAGAAATAGGATTTAAGGATTCATTAGCTTACTGAATTATTATGATTTCTAGACCAATTAGCATCATAATTGATTTAAATAACATACGAGATGCAGACCTCTAAGAATGTTTACCATGTTAATCAAACAAAGAATTACACTGAAATATGAGTTTGCTTTTCTAGCATATCAAAATCTTATACTTGGGCAAAGATGACATTTTTAAGAACTTACTTTTCAATATAGAAAATTCTTGCTGATTTTGCATTTTATGTTCTTATTAAAGCAATTTTCTAATGTTTTCTTTTCATATGTTAAGATATTTTGTTTATAAAAGAATATGTAATGTTTCCCTGTAGGCCTACAAACATGACTAGAATGCTACATAGCAGTGCTTTGGATATAATCTAAAAAAAATGTCCTTATGTGCAACAGCAGAGACCAATGATTCATGAAATTACTCAATGTTGGGTATATTCCTTCTTATAGAACTAATAGTTTACACAAGACATTTCCTTCCAACTTTGAATACAAATATAAATTCTACTCAGTATGTCAGCATTTACATTAAAATGAATTTCTTACTCGTGGGAAAAGCTTTAATTAATTGTATTTAGAAGTTTGGAAATCAGCAGCACATCATGGTGAACAATTTAAATGTGACTTTGCCTACTTGGGCTGGAATAAAACAAGTAACAGAAGAGAAAGAAAGAAAAAAAGACAGATGAGAGATCTTTCTTTTGCCTATTAACAAAACTATTACTTTTTCTGCATCTATACCAATACACTCAACTTCCCTTCTCCTGAACAGAAGGAATGCCCATTTCCTACCATAGCCTGTTGCTCTGTTTGTGCTCAGGATCCCATCACAGTTCACCGCTCAAGACTCCACTTTTGAAACTATCCCCATTTATCCTACATCAACATTTTCTTCTTTAAACTTGATTTTTCTCCAAAATATATAAGTATACCTTAATATCTTCCATTTTATTTTTTAAATATATATTTAATATAAATTAAATACCTTATTTTAAAATCTCTGTTACTAAATTGTCCATGTGTCTTCTAACAGTCACTGTAAGATACATGAAAATGATTTCATTATCTCCTAAGAGGAAATTTTTCTTCTATAACCAAGGTAGGAACTTCCATTACCTTGTATCATGTCTCATTATTAATTCCTTTATTTTACCAATCACAATATGAATCTTCTTTATTTTGTTCACTTGATAATTTAGTATTTTTCCTCCAAGTAACGTACAGGCTCTTTGAGGCAGATCCCTTAACTCTTGTTCATCTTGAGCTCCTAGAAGTGATCAGAACAGTCGTTATTTAATGTGTATTTACTGAATGAATGAAAGACCTATTCAAGTCTCTTTGGAAAAATTAAGTTTCAACCCTAAGTAATGATGCAAAAGAGACAAAATGTCTTATTGCCACTTGCATTTCTCTATCTTTCCTCCCTTCTGTCTTCCAGATATCTAGTACCCTTTTATTTCTTCACTGTAATATTATCTCTAGTATTTTGCCCTCTAGACAGTCCTCATTGTCCAAAATAATAATCATTTCAAAACATCACTCAATTCATTTAGCTCATATATCTTTAGATGAGCAGTAAGACAAGCCCAGTTATTTAATTTAATTAATTCATGTCAAGGCAAAAAATTAAGATTTGTATTTTCTTCTCTACCAGCTTTCTCAAGTGCATATTAGATTGTTCAAAGGAGCAATCATACTGTAACTCTGGATGGCAAGAAATCAGACTCTGTGTGATTCTCCAAACATCTTTACTAATTCCTAAGGAGATCTGTGTAACTGTTTCCCAATTTTAACCATTGTAACCTTGTACTATCATGTAATTAGCCCTGGGCATAGATACTTATTTTCTAAAATTACTTTCATCATCTTTATCCTTCCGAACCTTTTTATCCTGCTTTTTTTATCTCTATTAATGGGAATATCATCTACCTTTATCATATATGACCATCATCATATGATTTTATTGCTCAAGGCACAAAAAGATTATCACCTTCTCTCACCTCTTACATAGTGACCAAATATTCTCAACGCTATCTGAAATATAACATGAAATCCATAAATTCATCTTATGTACATCCCTATTTTTTCCATCTTCATTGAGGACCTTGTGGTGTGCCTCTAGGGTAAGCCTTCTTCCACAAAGCTCCTTATCCACACAGCTAGTATGATCTTGCTAGAATGCAAACTTTCCAGGCCATTTCCACTTACAACAGGAAAATAATCCCTTCAGGATCTAGTATATGCCTTCCTTCTCAAACTACTCTCAACTTTTCCACATGGAGCACATGATAATTACAAGTAAAACCAGCATTTAGAGACCTGGTTTGCGGCGACATGGCTAAACGCACCAAGAAGATCAGAATCCTGGGTAAATATGGGACCCGTTATGGTGTCTCCCTCAGGAAAATGGTGAAGAAGATTGAAATAAGCCAGCACACCCAGTACACTTGCTCCTTTTGTGGCAAAACCAAGATGAGAAGACAAGCTGTGGGGTTCTGGCGTTGTGGCTCCTGCATGAAAACCATTGCTGGTGGCACCTGGACCTACAACATCACTTCCGCCCTCATGGCAAAGTCAGCCATCAGACTGAAGCAGTTGAAGGACCAGTAGAAGCTCCACCATTTGAAACACTGCTAACATATATTAAACGGGTTAATTTATGTAACAAAATTTTTTTTTTAAAGATTTTGTTTATTTGACAGACAGAGATCACAAGTAGACAGAGAGGCAGGCAGAGAGAGAGAGAGGGAAGCAGGGCCCCCGCTGAGCAGAGAGCCCCATGTGGGACTCGATCCCAGGACCCCGGGATCATGACCTGAGCCGAAGGCAGCAGCCTAACACACTGAGCCACCCAGGCGCCCCACACAATTTTTTTTAAAAAACAACATTTTTGGGGCACTTACTCCATTCCAGGAGGCATTATAAATACTTTGTTAGGTCCGTAATCAAAGGAGCGAGACTGATACAAAGCGAAGGTCAAGCAGCGAGACTGATACAAAGCGAAGGTCAAGCAAAGCTTTATTTTGCTCCAAGCATCGAGAATCAAACCGACTGTTCGGGGCCTCCTCTTACAGAGAGGGCAACCACCCCCAGCCTCACAGACTAACTTTTATAGAGCAAAGGCCATGTGGTTGAGCCTGGCGAAACACAGGTGGCCAATGAGATTGCAACACACAGAGAAAGCTGCACAGTCATGCTAGGTCACACATGGGTGGCCAATTGAATTACAATTTACCCTATAGTAGATATTTGAACTAGTCTATCACCTTGGTCAGAACTGGCACCCAAAATGTGGGGCCCACATTCTTTGGTAGCTAGGGAGACAGTATGCAGGCTCCACCGATTGGATGTCTCCACCTGGCCCAACTCATCCCTGCATTCGGGGCTCTGTTATCTCCACCTGACCTGACCCGCCCTTGTATTTGGGCTCTGTTATCAGGGACTGGTCAACCATATTTTATTACATAAACAACAAAAATGGCTGTTTAACTGAGATAGAGCCACTCTGGCTAAACAGGCCCTTACAATTTCACCAGGATAATCTCATTTATGTCTTACAATTACACACTAAGAGAAATGTACTATCACTGTAATAAATGTTAAAATGAATAAAGTAAGGCCTAGAGAGGTTAAATAATTGTCCCATGCAAATGAAGGAAGTCAGAAATCAAACCCAGGTTAGCTTGCCTCAGAGTTCATATTCTATTTTTTAAATTTAATTTTTAAGTTAAATATATTTGTTATGTGCAAGTTTAACATTTTGTAAGTTTAAGGTATACAACCAGTTGATATACATTTATATATTGCAGTATGATTGCCACTGTAGCTTTAGCTAGAACCTCTACCACATCATATAATTATCATTTCTTTTTTTTTTTTTTTTAAGATTTCGTTTTCTTATTTGACAGAGAGAGAGAGACAGCGAGAGAGGGAACACAACCAGGGAGAGGAGCAGAGGAAGAAGCAGGCTTCCCGCTGAGCAGGGAGCCAGTCATGGGGCTCAATCCCAGGACCCTGGGATCATGACCTGAGCTGAAGACAGACCCTTAACATCTGAGCCATCCAGGCACCCCATAATTATCATTTCTTAATAGTTAATAGCCACACTCCACAGCATCTTGTTGTTCCCCCATTTTAAAAAAAGAAAAATGTTGTCTTTCATCTCTATCATCATTGCTGTGCAAAAAAACTGAGGCTTGGGGTGCTGGAGTGGCTCAGTCTGTTAAGTGGCCAGGTAAGCAGCCATCTCTTGGCTTTGGCTCAGGTCATGAACTTGAAGTTGCAGGATCCAACGCTGCATCAGCTCAGAGCTAAGCACAGGGTCAGCTTCAGATTTTCTCTCCCGCTGCTCCTCCACTTCTCTCTTTAAATTAAAAAATAAAAAGAACCTGGGGCTTAGTGGAGCACCTGAGTGGCTTTGTCAGTTAAGCATCTGACTTAATTTCAGCTCAAGTCATGATCTCAGAGTCTAGGAATGAAGCCCCACATCAGGCTCTGTGCTCAGCAGAGCCTGCTTGGGATTCCCTCCCTTTCTCTCTGCCCCTCCCCACCTTATGCTGGCTCTCTCTCCATCTCTCTAATAAATAATTCTTAAAAAAAACAAACTTGAGGCTTAGTGAGAGTTGATAAATTTCCCAAGACTGCAAAATCATAAAACTATAGCATGGGTCTGAACCTAGGCTACTCTGAATTCACCCTGCTCTGCCTCTACCCTTGGACTGTCTGGTCCCTAAGATGAGATCGAGAGTCCCATAGACACTCTGCCTTCTAACATATCCTTGATCACTGACTACAATCAGAGGACGTTATTAAATGCCTTGGGCTATACATGGCAATGTTCAAAAAAGGAAAGATATTATTGGAGAATGCTGACTCTTTCTCTCCAAATGTCATCTATCAATAGTCAATTCGTGCAAACATCAAATTGGTGTTATTTTCTTTTGAAGTATAAGGAGAAAACATTAATTTGTATGAATTTACGCATGTGATTAAAGCATGAAATTCTTCCCAGTCATGACTATGAGAAAGGTTTGAAATGAACTGTAGTCCTCACACCACAGTGTATTAATGTATCTTTCCAAGGGCCCATAGCTAGGAACGTTTCAATGGCTCAAGTGCACCCATGGGTGGTTATCTGGAGTACATGTAGATTCAGAAACAGCTTCTGTTTTGAGTGAAGACCAAAAGAGGTACTGAAATTCCATAGAACATTATAAGTCATATTTGTCAAATATTTTAACATCTAACACAAACTACAATTTTTTTTACTTTTTTCTCCTCTAAGGCATAAAGTATCAGAAAATATTTTAGACTCTCCTTATATTGAAAGAGAAGTAAACACAGCTAAACATGCCTGTAGGCTAGAAAATTAGCATACAGATTTTTTGCTGTTGTTGATCACAGACCATTTAAACCAAATAAACAATAATAAAACTATGCAATAGTTCTAATACAGGAGCCACATTAGTGATCAGTTCATTTTGGAAAGTAAATTTATTGCAGATAGCTATAAATCATAAAAATCCTTTGGCATAATAAGTAAAATATAATTTTACATTGTCTAAATGTCCTCTATCATGGTAGAAAGACAATTTTAGCTATTGTAACTGGTATGGTGCATAGACTCTCATTTTATAAATATTTAGGCTCTGACAGTCAAAGTGTGTAACTGAGAAGAGCAGAGCCCAGTGCAGAAGATGAACACCAGCCCCTGAATAAACTGGAGAAGACAAGAATGTAAGCATGGCCGTTCTTTTATTGCACTATGCTTTGTTTACTTTTAGACACTGTGTATCAATAAAGCCACAGGTGTCCAGTCTCCCACTAGGTTGTCACCAGAGAGTTTATCTTTTTGGCTTTCGAGTTTCTGTAATAACGTTATTCAAAAGATGAACCCATTTCACTTTTATTAACTGGGAAGTAATTTAATATGAACAATTTGAATAATTCCTTCTGAAAATATATTTTTATGGCAAATCTGTTGCTTGGAGTCTTAGGGTCTGATAAATGACAATCTAAACAGTTATTACTCACTGCAAAATGGTCAAAGACAAGGTTTAGCTATACCAAGCTGAAACCTTCCTTACTTCCAATAATTCTCCCATAAAAGGCCCCAAACACAATCATGCCAATTCTAGAGACAGAACATATGAACAGAGCAATCTGTCTAAAATAGTATTCCTGCTGAGAAAACACAAGAAGACCATGAAAAAAATCTCTATTTGAAGGAAAAGGCAAATAGCAAAAATAATGAGCTTTCAAGTTAGAGACAGAGCAACTCTCTTCAAAGATGATATAGACAACTCCTATACACAGTACTGATGAAATATAATTCAGAATAAAACATTCAAGAAAAGTCATAATTACTATAATCACTGTCAATAATAATTTTTAAAAAGCCTTTTTTTCAAACCAAAATCTTGGAACATCTATTTACTGATATGGATGGCATGTTGTGTTGCACAGTCTTTTTTGTTGTTGTAAGTATTATTAAATTAATATAATTTTTTAAAAATCAGAACAAATGCAAACTGAAATACATGGGTTGAATGTGAGGTATGCTGGCAAGCCACTTTGATTTTGAGTGACATTAGATCTGATACTTTCTTATGTCTCCCATTTATGACATAGGCTGTTTCTGTCAAGCACAGTGTTTTTTCTCTTGCAACTCCACATTTCTCCCTTTAAAATATTCCAAAATAGATTAGGTCATAGGTCATGTGCATAACCTCTCCACCATCACCAAGCCTTTCTTCTTTATTCCCAGCTTGAGTGCAAGCCTCTTGAAGAGGGAACAGGGACAATTTGCTTATACTCACTGTTCCATCTCCATTGCCTATACAGTGCCTGGTACATGGAAAGTGCTGAATAAATATTTGTTGAATGAACAAACGAATGAGTAAATACTATGGCAAGTTGCTAACACCTATTTTCAAATTAAAAATTCCATAACAGCACGGGACGCCTGGGTGGCGCAGTTGGTTGGACGACTGCCTCCGGCTCAGGGCGTGATCCTGGAGTCCCGGGATCGAGTCCCACATCAGGCTCCCAGCTCCATGGGGAGTCTGCTTCTCCCTCTGACCTTCTCCTCGCTCATGCTTTCTCTCACTGTCTCTCTCTCTCAAACAAATAAATAAAATCTAAAAAAAAAAAAAAAAATTCCATAACAGCAGCAACAGCAGCCTCTTATGTGTCAGTATTGTGTTAAATGTTGTGCACACCAGCACTCAGATAGATAGGACTATTTTCCTTTTACAAATGGAAAAATGAGGTTCTAAAGTTCAAGACACATGTGAATGGCTTACTGTTAAAGCCAAGTTTCTAACTAATTTTGGAAAAGTTCATATATCAACTCAAATTAAGTTTGGCTGAAAGTAACAGAAAACTTCATGGGAGTGGTTTAAACCCAAGTTTGGTATCTAGCTGTGCTCTACAAAATTTTTAAGAACCAACACTCCATCCAGGTCACTGTTCTAACATATTTGAGTTTTGTCCTTTATTCTCATATTCTAAGGCAATATCTTCCCTCCAGAGAGCAAGATGGAGGAGGAATTAAAGAGTAGTAAAAAAAAATACATGACAACTCTGTCTTAAAGGTGTCTGGAAGCTGACATTTATTTATATCTCACTGACCAAAATGTAACCACTGTTATGGGTTGAATTGTGTCCCTCAAAATTCATATGTTGAAATCCTAATACTCAGTACCTCAGAATATGACCTTATTTAGAAATAGGGTTGTTGAAGTTGCAATTAATTAAGATGAGGCCATACTGGAATAAGGTGGGCCTGTGATCCAAATGACTGATGTCCTTTTAAAAAGAATGCTATGCAAAGACACAGACATGAACACAGGAAGAACATTAGATGAAGATTAGAATCAAGCTGCCATAAGCCACAGAGCTACCACATGCTAGGAAAGATGCCTAGAACAGATCACTTCCTGGCAGCTTCAGTGGGAACATGGCTCTGCTGACTACATCTTGGACCTCTAGCCTCTAGAACCATGAGACAATAAATTTCTGTTGTTTAAGTCACTCATTTTGTAGTACTTTGTTAAGCCCTAGAAAATCAGTACCATAACCTTTATAAAATTTAGGTTTTTGGCCCTAAATTTTTAGGGTTTACACAAATTTAGGTTTTTGAAAAAGAAGGAAAATAACTATTTCAGGACAATAATCAGTCTCGGCTAAACTATGCTACTCTCTGGAAAGTGGTCTCGAGGTTCAGTATTTCAATTAATTGTGAAAAGTATATTAGCACATCACACTTTAAGCCACATAGAAAGAAAAAAATGCTAACAATTTAATTATGACAGGTCACCTACAACAAGATGCATTCTTATTTCAGAGTTGTGAAATGTAAAAAAAGAAATGGGCATCTTAGAATCAATAAAATATAGTAAATAATCTATAGACATTTAGTTATAACAGTAAGCACAGAAAACAAATAGTTTACATGAGCTATAATATAATATTTTATACTCTACCTTACATAAAACAGATGACTTGCCTTACTGCAAATCAAAAAAAGTATACAAAACTTAATCTGATGCAGAGATTATTAAAATGTCAATATAAATATTGATACAGATATAAATAAATAAAAGTAAACCTCTTCTTTGATTAACCTTGTTCAAAGTGCTTCCACTGTATTAGTGGAATGCAAAAATCAGTGGTTTCATATATTCCCCTTAAGTCAATATTTGTTAATCAGTTATATTTACCCTGGAAAAGACTTTTTGAGCAATTTGATGCCCCTTTCCCTCCCAAATAAGAAAATAATAATGCTGCTTTAATTGGGAATAATAAAAAGAGGATCTAATAAGTAAGATAATAAAAACTGTAAAATCATCAAATGCAGTCATAATTAATTTCCTGGCCTAAAAAACGTTTTTGCTTTTATTTTCCTTTTCTCCATGAAACTCAGTCCCATTTACTTGAATTATTCTCCTCATTATGTATCAACTAAACTTCTTTAGAAGCAACTGGGATTTTTTTCTTTAGTCCCAAAGGAAAGTTTTAATTGCATGTTGCCATGACAAGTTGAATTATTAAGACACATATTACTAGAAATTTCTACAACTTTCTAATTTTAGAGGGTCTTATCAAGATAGCCACTTCCTTTAGATGTAGCCATGATCTAAAAAATGCAAAGCATCTGTCTCACAATTAGCAAGGAACAATGTAAGGATCAGCTCACTTGCGTATCCAGGGCCAGAGAAAGGAAACCAGGATCTCCCACTGTGCAGGCTTTGATGATTTTACATTTGTGAACACATAACTGAGCTTAATTCAGCAACTGACCTGTGAAAGAGCATTAGTAATTAACATTAATATTAATAACTATTATAATATTTAGAGTGTCTCCCCATAGTATTACAGAATATAATAAAAACAATTTGAGATTCAATTATATCAATAAGCAGCTAAAACATTAGACAAAAAAATTAGCTAACACAACGACAAAAATGCTTACAGTATAAAGCAGGCATCTGTGAGGCAAAGAGCAGGGCTTCTCATAAAGATTGCTGTATATCGTGCCTTTAAGCAATGTCTCTAGGTAGATATTTTTAGGAGAATGTAGAATTTAGTGGTAACAGTAATTTCGCTAAAGGAAAAGGTGAGGGAATAGTCAAACGTACTTAGAAAAATGGAGGTGATAAGTAATTCATTCTTTCTCTAGATGGTACTTATTGAATATACTTTGTCCCCATGATCACCTATATGCTTGACTAATCAATGTTCTAGATCAGGAGTCAGCATGCTTTTTAATGAAAGATAAATATTTTGGGCTTTACTGGACACTCTTTCACAGCTACTCAACTCTGCCATTTTAAGGTGAAAGAACCAATAATGCTTTGTGTTCCAATAACACTTTATTTATGAACACTGAAATTTGAATTTCATATAATTTCCATATGCAATAGAATATTATTTCTTTATTTTGTTCTCAACCATTTAAAAATGTAAAAATCTTCTTAGCTCACACACCACACAAAAACCTGTGGCAAGCCAGATTTGGTCCACAGACTATGGCTTGTCAACTTGTGTTCAACACTGAGTTTCGTAAAGTGAGGCATCTCTTAAATTCACCTATACCAACCTTCCAGTACCTAATACATTGCCTTATATTTGGTAGGTGCTCTGTAAGTACTTGTCAAAGTGAATACTGGCATTATAGAGGTCAATTGTAGTGAATGAAAACAAAATGTAAAATATATTCATTTTTTTGTCTGCCTTCTCAGAATGTCATTAAGCAGGTTCCTCCTACTATTCTCATTCATAGTGTCCAGTTCTTTTCCATTAGGTAGTTACCACAATAGTTGGTTACATATTTATCTGTGATTTTCCATGCTTATTACTATATTAATTTCAATTGCTAGTGTGATGAATTATCACAAACTTAGTGGCTTAAAGTAACACATATTGGCTATCTCACAGTTTCTGTAGGTTAGCAAGTTTGATGATATGGTGGGGTCTCTAATTACAGTGGCATACCGCCAAAATCAAGGTATCTGTAGGACTGTGTCCCTTTCTAAAAGCTCTAAGGAAGATTCTTCTTTTAGACTCAGGGAATCTATTGGTAGAACTCAGTTCCCGGGGGTAGTAGGACAGAGGTCCCATATCCTCGATGACTGTGGCTATTATTCTCAGCTTCTAAAGTCCATTGCATTTCTTGACTCATGCCTTCTTTGTTTTCAAAACCAATAGCTACAGATCAAGTCCTTCTCATGCATCATCTCTACTACCTTTTCTTCTGCTCTCCATCTCCCTGTGGCTTCAAGCAGGAAATATTGTCTGCTTTTAAAGTTTCATGAGATTAGATTGGTCCCATTCATATAACCTAGGGTAATCTCCCTGAGTCAAGATCAATAAACTTAATTACCTCTGCAAAGTCCCTTTGCCATGTAATATAACACAGTTATAGGTTTCAGGGATCAGGACATAGACGTCTTTGGGAAAGGTATTGAAAAATGGGAGATAAAAAACCTTCCCTAGAAATCTGCTGAGGATTAAATACATGTATGTATGTATGTATGTATGTATGTATGTGTATATTTCCTAGATATCACAATGCTCAGCTCATAGTTAGCACTCATTTTATTATAGTCATTATAAATGCTAAAGGCATTTTGAGGTCCTAAGGTAGTTGATGGAATTAACTTAAGTGGGAAGTACTAGAATAGAGGAAATGAGAAAAAAAT